>NC_031971.2:17307654-17662654 GCF_001858045.2 Oreochromis niloticus | reverse complement strand
GTATGCAGCCCAATGGACACCATCTGCATGAACACATTTTTTTAAAAGCTAGCATTTCAAGAGTGTGGCCGCGCACGCACGCGCGTGTGTGTGTGTATGCGTGTGTACGTGTGCAGAGTCGGAAACCAGGAGCAAATGCTTCACGCCAAATCGGGGGGGACGAGGTGGGAGAGCAGGACATTCCTGGGAGATGACAAGCCATCACAGTCACACACCAGCACAGGAATGTTGGGAAAACAGACAGGGTGGGCGAGTGGGTGTGATGCAGGGTGGGAGGATGAGTTAGCAAAGGGGGAAAAGAGAGAGAGAGAGAGGGAGCAAGACATGAGATGCAAAATGAAGAAAAGTTGTCACTTCATTAGAGCAGTAGTCATGGGTTTCCAAAAAGGAGCGGAGGAGTTGCTGTAATTAGTTTGCACTCACTGAAAAGAGAGAAAAGAGGAAGAGATACAAAGAGAGAGAGAGAGAGAAGTGGATGAGAGAAGTCTGACTTTTGCCCCATCCCCATCACTGCCCCCCACCCCCACTCCCCTCATCAGCCCACCCCTACTGCTGGTTAACTCCAATTTCTGTCATGCAACTGAAAAACCACTGGAGGGGTGAAAGAAAAAGGGAAAATGGATGAAAACAAATCTTTGAGTGTGTGAGTCTTTGTGTGTGTTTGTATGTGCTTTGAGTGAGTGTATATAAGTTAGAGGTGGGCTCGCCATAACAACGACAAAGAACCCTGAAATGAGCTGAAGGAATGTGTCTGGTGGCAGCACAAGAATATATATATAGGGCCAGCAAAGAGTACGTGGGGGGGTGAGAGTGTGAACACTAGTGAATATGCGCTCCAGATGTGTCGGCCTGTCACGCTGCAAGTAAACACCCTCGCTGATGGACAGCTCGGGACTGGATGGCCTCACCGTCTTCCCCCTGGGGAGAGATCTGGAGAAGGAAGGAGGAGAGTGGAGGGAAAGGAGGAGAGCTGGAGCCAGATAGGAGGAGAAGCTGTGGAGGGGGAGTGCTGGGTGAAGGAGGTGAGAAGAGGGTTCTGTGCTGAGGTACCCCGGCCAAAGGCAAGTCACCCTGAGGACCTGCGTAGCCTGGCAGGCTGGATACAGAGGAGACAGAAAGAGACAGGAGCGAGAGAGAGGGGGGAACCGAAAGTAAGTGAGAAAGAGAAAAAAAGAGGCATGGGTGGGGGGTAAAAGGAGAAAACATGAGGGAGGGATAGTGAGGAAGGACTGGGCCTGATTGTTCCCCTCCTGTCCCTCCTCCATGTGGCCTCCAAGGGGGCTCCTGCAGCCTCAGCGAATTTCCGTCTGGCACAGACCTGCGAGCTCCTGGGAGCAAACTGAAATATGAACTGCAAGAAGGGAGGATGGGAAGAGGGACAGAGGAAAAGAAGAGGAAAGAGAGGGTAAGAGTGCAGACAGGAGGGACAGACAGGAATCTCAAACGAGGGGGCTGATGTGGTGTACATCAAATGACAAGTACACATAATTCCTTTTGTGTGTGTTTTTGAATGCCCAGGTTTGAGACATCACCCTTTAAGATTCCTGCCACCATCCTATTTCACCCTGGAGGAAATTCTTCGTGTAGTCCTCAGACTTCAGAAAAATGACATTTATCTTTCCAGAAGCACGATCAATGAGTGCTGACATCTTAATCACTTTATTTTATCAGTGTTTTTTGGAGTCCTAAATACATTCTTTAATAAAACAAACAAAATGAAAACAAGATGGGTAAGTAAGGTGACATGTAGGTTTAATGTTGGTCCATAAACAGAATTTCCATTAAAATATAGTTAAAAGTTAAAAATTGGTGAGCTTTTAATTGCGAAACTACTTCATATGTGTGTGTGGTTTGTTTTCTTTTATTGTTTGTTTTTGCTTGAAATAAAAGCTGCTGGCATGCACACACTGACATGCTAGTGCAAACAGCCACATGTTAAAATCCCACATCACTTTGTGAGGGTGTACCTTTCCTTTTACACTCTTATGAAACTTGTACTGTGTGGTATTATTCCAACTGCTCGGCTGTTATTTTAGCTGCACCGGACAGGAGCACCACTACCAAGTCTGAGGGAGTGAGAGAGAGAGAGAAAGAGCGCACATGACTAAATGACTACATATACTACAGTCAAGGGTCAAAGTAACCAGCTTCCTTTATTCTTGTTACAATAACAAGTAATTCTTTTTGTGTGGACACTTGAACTGTTTTCAAAAAAAATCTCAAATTCAATTCTTATTTAGGTTTGTTTTTCTTTTTCTTTTTTTTCTCCAACACTGTACTTCTGTACTGTATACTGTACTACCCTAAATTTCAAATCAGAAACATTACTAAAAAAACTCAAATGTAATAAGTAGTTATGAATCTGCTTCTTTGTTTGCAACTGATGAAGAGAGAAGCTACTAAGAGTCGTTGTCAGCTATAACAGCTACTCTTCTCATACTGATTGATTGACTGCAATTCATGTGCACATCATAACTTGAGTTGAGCTGTAGTTGTTACTTTGTAACCAATTCACATATTTCTACAGAAGACTTCTTCTTCACTTGATTGGTGCAATCTCCTTTTTTTCCAGCAACTTTCCAGTTTGAAGCTTAGTGTTTACTCAGAGCCCAGTTTGTTTCCTAAGCGATGTTTATGAACTGCTGATTTTTAAAGCCCAGTTCATGTTCTGTAAAAGTTTTATGTTCAAAATCAGTGCTTCTTAAACAATGGTACTAACAACCCCAGAGGTACTGTAGGTGATAACGCATGTATTTTTCGGTTTTAATCATTGAATCTTTGAAGCTGTAAAACCTCACAGAAGAAACATGATTGTAACTCAGAGCAAGTTTAAGATATTTATAAATGATCTTTAATGAAAAAAGATACAAAGTTATCGTGAGGCCTCGTTTTCAAAATGCAAAACAAAAAAGAGTTTTTACATTGCAAGTTTGATGTTTAATAGTTTAGATACTGATGATGCAATGCTATATTTGTAGGCTGTTTTTATGACCAAAAATCCATCCATCCATTTTCTACCACATATCCCATTCAGGATTGTGCGTTTTCAGAAAAAAGGTCTGCTTTAAGTAAACCGCTAATTATTCCACAAAACATTTACTGTGCAGAACTACTTTAATTTGACAGAGAAATCTGTGATATTATTAGTTTAAAAACTATTAAAAAAAAAAAAAATTTAATTTGATGTTAAAAAATAATCATTATGACATTTTGTCAAAGACATAAGGTTTTAATGCTGACTGCTTGAGTCACGATTATACCGCATGTGTACTACATGATAATGAAAGTGGCTCTGGTATCCTTTATTAAATTACAGTGCTTAACAGAAAATCCCTTAACCCACCCCACTTTCTACAAAGTACTTTTATTAAATGTAGAAATTCTCTTTTTACATGGATTTTTATTCAGGAACATGATTTTGAGACTTCTTTCTCCGCTAGGAATCATTTATGAGACACTTGTAAAGTCACCGAGAGCTGCCCGCTGAAATTTGACAGATTACCAAGCAGTGAAAAGCAATAACAACCTTGTTTGTAATCATATACTACAAATGTGATATGTCTTGTAATCATACCCTGCAAATGTGACATGGCACACATCTAATACACCTTTACTGAGGTGTTCCGAAATCACATTACTCGATCTGCTAAATGCGGAGGGCTCGTGTTGAGCAGATACATTTGAGTCCCGTCAAGTGCAATGGAGCTGCTATCAGAAAGCAGCACTGATGACACTACTGCATTAAGCAGCTGTCCACTCCCATGATCATTAGCGCGATATGGATGCAGTGGAGCAGTGAACAGGATGCTGGGGTTGTTACAAAGACAGCTCTCCAGGGGAAGAAGGAAGAGAGATGAGTCTAAACAACATCAAGTCCCTGCAACCCTCAGAGACAGGGTCAAAACTTTTACAGGCACAAAACAAACATACAGATTGAATTCTCCCAACATCTTTCCATGATAATCAAATTTTATTTCACTCAGCTTCTGCAAATACAGAACTAGATGGAAGTATCATGGGAAAGTGGCCTTTTAGGTTTCAAATAGAAAAAAAAAAGAAAAACAAAGTGACAAAGTGACTTACATTTAATGCCAAACTGAAATTTGAACTCTTCACTTGCTCAGGATTGTACGCCAAGAGGTAACGAGCCTGTTTCATGTAGAGAAACTGAAGCGTGTTTGGTGTTGTAAATCACAAATCTCTGTTTAGTTTTGCTTTCACTGACTGATTACTTCCATTTTCGCTGGTTTTTACTTTCACTTTGACTTTGCTGTTTGGTTAGGTTTAGGCACCCAAACTACATGATTAGGTTTAAACAGTTTTAAGTTTAAAATATGCCCCATAAAACATTAACCCTGCACATTAAAAAAATATGGGTAACCTCAAGGCTATACACAAGATGCCAGGGGTCCCGAACAACTGTCAATATGTTACAAGTTGGGCAGTGAGAGTTGTATTTGAGGCTCTGAGCATGTAAACAAGCCAGCTACAGTCATACTGCAGGTATTTTCTTCTTTTTTTTCAAAACAGCACTGCCATCTTTTAGTTATTGGCAATATGCTTAAAGTGATTTGACGAATTCATAGCTGTTTAGAAACTAGGTGTCAAGTCAGATTCATGTAGACACAACATAAAAGCCTCATAGCCTGAAACTCTGTTGACCCATTCATACCAGCACTGTTTGCTCCCACATTTCCTTCCCTTTATGTGTGATAAAGAGATGTATTTTTGTGATTTCTTTAGTAACAAAAAATAAATGCAATTCCATCACTAATAAAGCTAAGAATAGCTTCTTAAGAGTATAGAGCTCTTAGAATTCCAAACCTGTGAATTTGGAGGTTCTGAAACTTCAGTAGAGCAAGCAAAACTTTTCATGAAGAAATTCACTTTAAAGTCTATGCTTGCCCAGAAAAAATGTGTTGAGGTTGTTACGACAAAAACAAAATCTGATCTCTCGCACTCAATCTTCCATAGGTACAGTACCTGTTAACTACGCGTTGACACAAATTTGTAATCAGCCAATCACAAGGCACTATCTCAATAGATCTAAGCATGGTCAAAACAACCTGCTGAAGTTTAAACTGAGCATCAGAATGGGAAGAAAGGAAATTTTAAGTGACTTTGAACATGACAGGGTTTTTGGTGTCAGAATGGCTGGTCTATTTCAGAAACCACTGGGATTTTCCCACACAACTATCTCTAGGGTTTACAGAGAATGGTCCAAAAAGATTAAAATATACAGGGAGCAGCGGTTGTCTGGAAGAAAAGTCCTTGTTGACATCAGAGATCAGAGGAGAATGCCCAGACTGCTTTGAGCTGATAGAAAGGCAGCAATAACTCAAATAACCAGTTGTTACATCCAAGGTATACAGAAGAGCATGTCTTAATGCACAGTACATCAAGCTTTGAGGCACATGGGCTACAACAGCAGAAGGCCGCACCTGGTACCAATCCTGCCACTTCAGAACAGGAAACCGTTTGCACCAAAATCAGGCAATAGGAGACAAAATATTGCCTGGTTGGATGAGTCTTGATTTCTGCTGCAACATTTAGATGGTGGCATAAGCATTTGATGTAAACAACATGAAAGCATGGATCTGTCCTGCTTCGTATTAACAATTCAGGTTGTTGTTGGTGGTGTGATGACTTTGGGGATATTTTCTTGGTAGACTTAGAGACCCACCTTCTGATGACTGCTTCTAGCAGGATAACAGCTCATGTCACAAAGCTCAAATCATTTCAAACTGTGTCTTGAACATGACGATGATGTCACTGTACTCAAATGGCCTCTATGGTCACCAGATCTCAAACTAATAGAGCGCCTTTTGGATGTGATGGAACTAGAGATTCACATCATGGATGTGCAGGCAACAAATTTGTATCAACTTTGTGATGCTATCATGTCAATTCAGACCAAAATCTCTAAGGAATGTCTCCAATACTTTATTGAATCCATGCCATGAAGAATTAAGGCAGCTCTGAAGGCAACAGGGTGTCCAACCCCAGAACTAGAGAGGTGTACTGAATAAAGTGGTTGGTAAGAGTACTGGAGTTCTCCCCTGTTCATCCCCCTGTGAAGATAAAAGGTAATACTTTGGCGCCACGCCTGATCAAACAGTCGCAGTTTTGAGAGTTATTTTATTGGCTAGCGTTTTATATTACAGAAAATGCCATATTTTGCTTACTGTGCTTTGCTTTGATAAGATATGCTAATGTTACCTTGCTAGTTAGCAAGGTTAGCCGTGGCAGCCTTGAGGACCAGACCTGCTCTGAAACTGTGACCATGAAACACGAATTCCACGATGCTTCAAAAGCACACACACACCGCTAAAGATAACCGCTCATGAGATTAAGGAGAAAAAAAATTCCAAAACTGTTTAAAGTTTGAATGACTGTGTTAGCCTTTAGCATTTATCAAATTGTAACTTAGCGATGTAACCTTGCTCTCTGAATATTCCCACCATCTGGTCAATGAGGTGCAACTGTGGTAAGATAGAGTCTCTAATTAGCTTTATTCAAAGTTTTAAGTAAGGGATTAACAGATAAAAATCTGAGGTTGCTAAAGATTACACCGGAGAGAAGCGTTTTTTTTTCTCTCATTGAATTGGCTGCCATTGCTGTTGGGTTCCATGACCTAGAGCTATGATGTAAGAAGACCAGGGGAAAAGATGTTTATACTTATTAATCCAAACTTAGCATACACCTAGCTAGTGTATAATTTCCAAAAGCATATGTTTGTTATTGCTTTGGAGATATATGTGCCACTGTCAGTGAGGACGGTCTCCTGTGTTTTCCACTTAATAGCAAAGTCACGCAGGGAGTAATTATTTGTGACGTGGAGAAAGATTCAGCCTCCTACCACACATGTCCTCAGATACACTCCTCAACATTTATGCATGGTCCCAGGAGATCAGACGTATGACTTCTTTTTGTGTGTGTGTGTGTGTGTGTGTGTGTGTGTGTGTTTACTGAGCTACGGATGGGTTCCACCTCAGAGTCATGGCTTGAGTGAATATTCTTAGCACGGTGGGACAGTCCACAACACAGTGCATCCCTGTAGACCTCTGCCCTGCCTGCCTGTACCCTCTGATTTGGACAGAGGGCAATCAAGCAGACCCAGTAAACAATACACAGTCAGGCCCTGGAAAACCACAATAGCTCCTCAATGTATTCCTCTTATATCACTAGGGACACCAGTGTTTGTCCAATCACTGTCGGAGTCAAAGAGAGGCAGTATGGAGGGACTATTAAAACGATCAAGGAGATGCTATTTAATGGCCAGTGGAAGATAGACGGCAAAAGATGACATGCTATACAGTGCTTTCATAGAGCTTCTTAGGGATCAACCATTAGAGTGATGGCCCATGGGATATATATATATCTATATATATAGATATATATATATAAAGAGAGAGCGAGAGAGTCAGAGGCTCCTTTTCACAGGCATTTTCTTGTTTATTTTATCCTGGAAATGCCTCCAGAGATCTCAGTGCTTTCTGAGCCAGTAGGCAGGAGAGGAGGGGGCATATGAGGCCCTTCGTGTGGCTGCCCTGAAGGGGGAAACTCCCCAACACTTTTAGGACATCACACAGTGAACCTGTTGGTACAGATAACTTCAGACAAGCTCAAAATATCTGCACAAACTCTGCAACATACAGGGCTTCATGACCTTATGTCCTTCGTGACAAAAATGCAGAATCATTGAATTTCTAACTCACAGTGCACAGAAACCACTGATTTCTTAAAAGGGGCTATAACAAAAGGTAAAAAAAACAAAAAAAAGAATTCCAATCCTGACATTACTGAAACAAACCATGCTGACTGTAGAACATGGCATGTAAGCTGACAAAGACAGACAGTCAATGTCAAGTGGAAGATAGACTAGTGGACTTGTGATTGGGAAGTTGTTGGTTGGACGTCATATTTAGAGAAGTTTAAAAATGCATTATCCAATACATCCTCTCAACAGGTCGTATTGTTAACTATGATAGGAATGAAAATATTTGGACACCAGAGTTGAAGCTAATGCAAAAGGTTAACTGGGGTACAGAAATCTATTTGACCTTTTTACCTACTTTCTAGTGTCCGACATGTAATTTCCTGCTTTCTGGTGATATTTTTGAAAAGCAAACATGTACAAAAACAGCAGCTGAAAAAAAGAATCACACAGTAGCAAATTTCTTTTTTCTTTTCTGGGTTTTGCTTCAGTCAGTTTGTTTATGGAGAAAACAGTTTGGTTTTGCTTGCTGCCATGAGAGGAGTGCAAGAAAGATACATTCTTTTCTATGTAGGACTAGCTATAGCAGTGACAGAATCTGTAGTGTCATCTACAGACAGAAGAAGAAATGAGTTTTCCTCTAACACTACCAACTCCTACATTGGCAAATGATTAGGGTGCTGAAAGCATCTCATTATCAGTATTTATGAGGGAGTGCACCAGCCGGAGTAATGACAGCTTTACTCCAAAGTGGCACTTTCTACTTTCCCCTCTTTCCCTCTCTCTCGCCATCTCTCTATATATACAGGACAGCTATATATTGTGTATATATGGATAGTTTCTGACACTTTCAAAGTTTTTTTTGTTAACTAATACACAAAATTGGTCTGAGACAATAATTCAGACTGGGAATTTCACTCCATCCCAGACAACCCTGTTCATGAAAACCACCAGGCCACCAGCTAAGTTTGTAAGCTAACCCTATTTGTTGATGTAACCAATACCAGAATAATTACAAATTTGGTCACTGAGTTCATTTGGGAGTAAAGTACAAATGATTAGTTGCTATGATTAGGGGTGTCTTTGGGTCAGGAGGTAGCGCATGTGCTCTGCTGATCAGAAGGTTGGTGGCTCGATCCCTGGCTCCTTAAATCGGTATGTCAAAGTATCCTTGGGCAAGATACTACCAAACCTCAAGTTGCTCCTAATGCATCCATCAGAGAGTCAACATTAGGTTAAAATGTGCTTAGGCATACAAAAACAAACAAGTGTTTGAATGTTCAAATCGAGTGGAAAAGTGCTATATAAGTACAATGTAGTGTAATGTATTAAATCACACTGAAACTTGCAAGGCTTGACATAGTGCCAATAATTTGGGGTCTTATCTATATTATGTACTATATTCAAAACACACACAAATAAATAAATAACAGGCCACTTCCCCTAGCCATCACTCTTGAATGATAAACTATGAGATATGGTTCTCTGTCAGCAGATACTTTTTAATTTCAAAGAGACAGTTCACAGTTTTTTGAGTAATGTTGGCAGTTGGCTTTTTTGACATCTCTATGAAAACTACTGGTCTGCGTTCATTCTCTTAAGATCATCCTATGACTCAACAATGGTTGTAGGTAGCAAGATAGTCCCTCTTTAGCACGTGCATTGCCACATTCATAGCTACGGGCATTACCACGTCTCGAGCTGGCAGTTCAAACTGATACAGCTCAGCACCAATACGGTGTTCCTCCAGACTACTATCTGCCTCGGGCGATTCGGGAGAGGTATAAAGTCCTCGACCTTAAAAGAGCCCTCCAGGTGTCTTGTGAGTCTGTGTCACTCACTATTACTCTCTTTGCTGGGGATGTCACTGAGCAATTCCTGTCTCTCGAATCTCCCCCAACTGATGGAGTTATGGTCAAAGATGGGGTTGAAAAATTTTTTACAAAAATTTTTATGGTAAGTCCTGGCATTAACGCAATGTGATTTCTGCCTGATTTGAAGTGAAGAAATTCAATGAAGTGCAGGTAAACGGCATATTTTACGCCAGTATTATAATATAATATTCATTCTGCAACACTAGCATACAGTTTAGAGTTCAGGTTAGACATAACTTTATGGACGTCTGTGGTAGATGTGCATGGTTTTGCCAGTCTATGTATACCTGTTACATAGCAAGTTGGGGGTTTTTTCAAAAGCAGCTGCATGTTTTTCCTGTGTGTGTATTAGATGCTAGGTACAACATGCTAACTTTAAAACCATCACTTACAAGCAAAAGCTGCCTCCAATCTTAGACATGAGGACAATGAGTAAAAACAGTCACTGCACTTAAGCCAGTGAAGCCAAAACGCCGTTTACATGTCAGTGCGACTTTTTGAAGCTTTTCTGTAAGCACTGTAACACAAAAAGAAAAAAGGCAAAATGTCCTCTTTCATCTAAATGACAGAGCTGTGCAGTACCTCAGCGTTCTTTGCCTGTTGGGTCTCAGTTAAACTTTTACCGATGAATTGGTTGAAAGGTTGTTGTTTTTTTGGACAAAGCTTACAACTCTATTTTTGACTAATATGCCTGACTTAGAAAAAGGGGCTTTTAACATCTCCTTCTTCTGTCTGCAAGCCTGAAGAACACTGTGTTTTTTCTTGAAGTATAAACTGAATCTAAGGTCTCCTCCTTTGTCAAAAGTGGTTTTATTGTGGACTGTGAATGCAACATTATAAACAAGGTTAATGATAGTACTTGCACTGTTGCATTAGGACTATAAAACTATTATTTATACATCGTAACTTTTCTGAATGTTGAGTAGAGTTATGTGACATCATCAATATGAAATGGTCAAAATGAGCGTACACAAAAATGAAGAAAAAGATGACTCTTCTACATCCACACTTCTATTCAACATTTTATTTATCTACATTTAAGGAACATTTTTGGGAAAACTCAGTATTTTGGTGGGGAAAAACTCAACAGATTCTCAAAAGTGAAGAATAGACTTTTTAAAATTAAACCATTTGTGTGCAGACATGAGCTAACATCCTCCTCGAGATCAGTCAACGCGTCAACTTCTTTGTCAGGAGCTTTAGCTCTAAACTAGCAAACTTGTTGAAAATCTGATTTCTGTCACAGATACATGCTATCTCTGCACTAATAATTTTTTTCATCTGAACACTCAACCCAAGAGACTGAGGAGATTTCTTATTAGTTTGGATTCTGTTGCCTTGAGGGGGGAGAAAGCGATGAGATATTTGACCAAACGCAGAAACCCAATAAGGGGCCATCGATTAGGAGGGATGAGCACCATATTGGACACACAGGTGGCAACAAAGAAATTAAAAAGCTGCAACAAAGAAATGGAAGGAATCAAAACTAGGGCACCTTAAATCTCTTTGCAGGTGAGGGGTGTTTGGGCAGCCTGAAGATAAAGTCACAATAGTAAACTTGCATGAATGGTGCAATATAGACTGAAAATAGTCTATTATCTGATGATCTGATGATCTCCAGGAAAGTGATAAATCTTTTATGTTCATACTTTTCTGTTTATAGAAAAAAAGGTATGCATATTTTAAACTATCATGGTTTTAGTAGTTAGAGTTTGACCGACTTCTCACATGCCTGCAATGTTGAACTTAAAGTAAATTTGGTTAACTTAACTCAGTGTTCACTTAAAGCTATGTATATCTGAAATTGTATTTCTCATTTATTACAATTAATTTGTCTGATTTATCAAGCTAAACACTTTTCATAAAGATCATTATCTGGCGGAGAGAAGCAGAGAAAAACGTGTCATAATATTCTGCTTCGTTTTTTTGTTTCTTTGATACTATATATAGAAATTCATCTAGCCAGTTCAAAAACACTGTGCAGAACCAGTACTTCTGTAATGAAACAGACTTTCGACTGTGTTGTTTTCTTCACTTCAAAGTGGGTTAAAGGTCTGTAGTTTGTGCCATTAATGCTACAAACACAAGGGAAAACAATGGTTTAAGACCACAGTATAACCAAAATTACTGTGAGTGTGTGCAATGAACTTCCAATCTCCTGCCTATTAAATGAGTGCTTCGAAGAGGGTCTCTGTCTTCAAATCAACGTTGTTGTTTCAAGATGACAGTAAAGTGGTAATAAGATAGAGTCAGTCTGCGATCAGTTGGCAATTAAATTGGGTCTTTTTGTGTTGATACTGTAATCAGCTGTGATAAATCAGCAGAAATTGTAAATATGTTGCCATGTGCATACAATTGCAAAATGTTTGAAATCTGTTTGTGTTTATACATTTAATGGAAATAATTTGCAAATCTTTGTCAATTTTTGCAAAAGTGATCAATTCAGACCATCATTGTTTGGTGAAAGTTTGACAACCACTGGACGACTCGTGTAAACCTGTGGTAGCCAGAGGCTGAGGGTGGTTGCCAGTTAGGCTCTGCAACAACTTGAAATCACCACCAAATGTGAAAATATTCGCTGATATCAAGGGGCAACCACTGCTTTTTATGTCATATTTTCACTCCAGTGTGACTGAGCCACAAGTTAGTGGCAAGTTTTTATTAGTGTAGTAAACCTTAGATTTTTGATAACAACTTGTGAAGCATTCACAAAACTCTTTTGTCTTTCCAGGTCAAGATCACCTTTTTTGAAGATGCCATACAATAGCACAAAATATGTGCACACTACACACTGACACAGTACTGCATTACGCCATCACAGCTAATATCCACTTTTTCTATTCTGTCAACATACTGCTATGACAAATACCTGCTTTTATGAATTTGTTCAAACAAGTGAAGAATCAGAGTCTTATATGAATCTGGGTTTTTAAGCATTCTGGTGTCATACAGACACTTAACATGCTTGGGTGCGCTCAAACTGCTGCTATTTCCAATCATTTTCATGTAATCAAGAAATATCAGTGACACCTGCTCTTATGGTGGCTTCTGGCTGAAAATTCAAGTCTTACTAAATGCTAAATGCAGATATGGAATTTCTTATAGTCTTATTAAACATTGTTGTGTTGAAAAGTGGGGAAAACACACCTTATATTAAAGTTTGTAGTCTAAAAGGCACTGTGACCAGCCAGTAGAGCTCAGTTTATTTAACAGCATCTCCTAGTCATGAAAGCCATTGAATGTTGGTCAAGGCTGCTGTGGGGAACGCCTGCCTTGATTCTGTAACAGGCAATGGGCAGCTTGTGTGCTTTAACTGATGATTATGAAGGAAGTTTGGATGTAATGGTTATAGAATAATGGCTTTCTACATGCATATTTTCTGGGGAAAAGAAGGCTCGACCCTGAAAACAAAAAAGGAGGAGGATATGTCTCTATAGCTTTCATCAAAATGGTGGACAGCAACTGTGTAACCCTACAGAAAACCCTAAACTGTAAAATCTAATTAGTTCCCAGAACAAACTCGTTGCCTTAGAAAAACTAAGTACAGCTTTGTGCCCTTACTTAAGTAAGGGCACAAAAGGCAAAAATTAGAGCAAAGAAAGGAACAGAAGAAGAAAAGGAGTCAGGCAAAGGTGGCTAGGTGATAGAAAACAAAAGTAAAACAAATGTGAACCATGATGCAGAGAACTTGGGTGACTTGAAACAGTTCAAAAGCAACCGTTACAGATGCCATTATTTCTAGTGCTCCATCCATATTGCGACCCTAGACCCTTGGAGAAGAAGCAAACGGATGGATGGATGGATAACAAAAATAATACCGTTCTATATGCAATACTCTTGGCTTTTTATGAGGGGGGATGGAGAGCTCTCTCTTTGAAGAAATATGCACAGTAACTTAAAAAAAAACTTTTACTGGACATCAATATTGACCACATTATGTGTGCAAAAACCGTAAGGAGCAGACAAGCAGAGACAACTTCACAGCTACTTCTCATAGTGGCAAGGTTGCTTTCTGAATACTGTCTATATTTAACTTTGACAAGGGGGAATGAGTATGTTTGTGCTGTAAATACTAAGTGTGCAGGGGCTATAATATGAATTGGCTGCAACTGGATACATGTGACTAGGGGGCAAATGGATCTAATGGTAGTCTTAATGCTGGCCTTGAATAATGAGGCCTTTGTCTAATAAAACTGGAAAGCCTCCAAATACCTATAGGGACCTCAGCTAGTTAGAGCAATAACAGTCTATCAAAAGAGAAAGCAAAGTGATTACTTAGAGGGTAATAAATACAAGGTTCATGCTGAGGAGGGACTGGAGCCTAGAGTGCAAGAGAGAAAGACAGAGAAGCAGACAAAGTGAGACAGAAAAAGGGAAAGAAAGACCTTAGAGTATGTATACATTTATATATATACCTGCAGTAGGAAAACGCTCATACTGCAGGTATAGTCACTCCTTAACCTTGTGAATTTTTCAATAACCACAATGTTGAGATAGCTTCACTGAAAAAAACGTGCAAGTGAATTGAATGTATGAGGACCTTGATCACTTTAGAGGGGACAAGTATGAAAATAAGGAAGAATTAGAAATAAAACTTCTGAACAGGTATTTTTTTTTCTCCAGGATACTTTGAAAACTTCTTCCCACCTCACATTGTAATTCCTTTGAGAAATAGTTTAAAACTCAGCTGAAATGTGCTACAAGAAAGGACCACCAAACAAAGACCACAGTCAAAGCCACTGAGTGCATTTCTATCGCGGCCAAGGGCAAACACTTCTCTTGAGAAGGAACATGAAGTTCCAAGGAAATATTGTCCCTAATTCAAAATGACAGAATAGAGTTCAAGCGCAGATGTCAAGATTGTTTTGAATTTGAAGAACAGCTTAAAATCCCATCAGGCACACTTTGATTGCTTAAAACAGCCAAAGCAAATTGGTAGCCCTGGCTTCAGCGCTTTCAAAAAAAGTTCCTCGCTGTCGACTGTGAATTCACGGGGTGTTTTAAATGGTGAGGTAGTGCTGACCTGGAGGAACAGCTTTAAGGCTGGAGAACTGGACACAATAACACCACCATCAATTACAGCCCTGAGAGAGGAAAGAGAGAGTCCAGTCAGAGAATTAGAGAGATGTGGAGCAGACAGGTGGATCGACAGCCTCCAGGCGGAGGGAGAAGGGTGGGAAAAAAAAGGATGACAGAGAGGACAGAAGAGAGACAGACTGCTGGTCGCTGCTCTAACTAAGTGACGAGATGAGGGTAAAGAAATAAATAAAGAGTCAGTCACACAGAGCAAGTGGTGGCCTGAGAGGGGGGAAAGGGGGAGGAATAGGAGCAATTGGGTGACAGAAGTGAGAGATGGGCTTCATCAAGACTGCTGCCCGATGGTCAGGGTTCAGGCTGTTGCACCATTGCTGTCCCTCTTTCTTCCTTTAGGGCCGGGGAAAATGTGCTTGTGTGTCAATGTGTGTGTGTGTGTGTGGATGCACATGGGCGTACTTGCTCGATCTCCAATGACACGTGAGCAATTCATTGCCCCCCTACGAGAGCGACCAATGCCTTAGCACACCACACCAGGCCCTGATCCATTTTAGCTAATGTATTACTGAAAAAGCATCACTGTCCACTGCTGACTGTGCTGGACTGACCTAAACACAGCTTTACTGAGCTTTGCTGAAGTGCACCGGGTGTTACTAGAGATGCTTCACAGCTCCCCTCACAGCAGATTCAGAAGTGTTTCCTGAGCGCGTCTGGAGTGCACAGTGAACAGAGCATGCCTTGGTGCATTTTGCGTAAAGTTTAGTTTGGTTCGATATTTTATAAAATTCATATGAACCTATGCGCCCCAAAGAATTTGTGGATTTAATAGCCTTGAGAATGGAGATTTTACAGTGTTACCTGAACCTGGCTAAATAAAAAATTACAGCAGACTGGAAATCTGATGAATTTGTTCTATTCCAGCCCTGTGTCTGAGTAACTGCAGGGATATGCAACTAAACTGAAGCAGAAAATGTAATTTAAAGGAAATGTATTTCATTTCATTTTCATTTAACACAAAATAATTTAACACAATCTTGGCATTAATGCTTTAATATATATTTTGTCATTTCAAATAAAGTAAATAATGTATTTCCTCACATCTCCATGATACTTTTTAACTGTTATGTTTGCCATTGGCCACAAAAGAAATCCACACAGTGGCTTATACTGTGTTCTTTCATTGGGCCAGAAACACCTTTTTAAACTTGGAAAAGACCGTAGCTCTGGTTAAAATAAACACTTTTTAAAAGGACCTTTGTTTGAAGCTTAAAGTAATAAAACACACTGGAGACAAACTATGAACCGTTTGGAATTGCGATGTTGTTGCTTTTGAAATGGCTGCTTCAAAGACATAGACCGGGTCTTCAGGTCATAGTCGGTTGCATTATTCAAAGTTACTTTGGTGATAAAATGGTAAAATGGCATAGGCGCTCAGCCATCTTGCTTTTGCATAGGAATATAACCAGAATACAGCCAGTTGGCAACCAACTGTTCTCTATGCAAAAAAGGCTTATTGCAGATAAGTTCACTGGAGCAGACTGACTCAGACTGACTGCAGTGTGTTGGTGGATTTATAAAATGTATATAATTTATAAATAACTTGCACACCTTCAACAATTAGTCTCTCCAACCTGCCCAAGACAGACTGCAACCAGCCCAAGACTGCAATTGTTTGGGGACAGGTTGCCTCCCACCTTGTCAAAGGTGGTGTGTTGCACACTCAGCCTCTGGTCGGTCAGTTGGTCACTGCAACTTACTGAAATCAGTCGCCAAATAAGAAAGAATTCAAGGAAATCACTAAGGAACCACCAAGTTTTCCTAGCTGCAAAGAGGTCACTGACCATGTATCCATCCACCAAAATGTTCTTACTTTGCAGACCACTGGGGTGGCTGTAGCTCAGGTGGTGGTTCAATCCCCGTCTGCTCCAGTCTGCATGCCAAATGTTCTTGGGCAAGTTACTAACCCCAAGTTGCTCAGATACATCCATCGGAGTATGAGTGTGTTTCAATGTTAGATATAAAGCAGAATGAGCATATAAAAAGTGCTTGTGCGACTGGGTGTGATTGGGCGAATGAGGTAAGTTGTGTAAAGCGCTTTGAATGCTCAGAGAGAGTAGAAAAGCACTATATAAGAACTAGTCCATTTACCATTTACATATGAGTACAACCTGAATGTGTTTTGTTAAACAGCTAAAATAAACAAAATTGTGTCATTTTGAAAACAATAGATAGATGTATAAAGTGTGAATTCTCAAACTGATGCATATTCCGCTTATTTCCTCTCAGATGAAATTACATAAATTATTGTTGATAGAAAATTTATTACTCAAACACACATTCTCTTTAAAGTGCTTGATGTGCAAAGAGCAGAAAAGTGAGGGTAGAGAGGAACAGAGGAGGAGAGTGAGGGAGACAGGGCGACAGACAGGAGAAGGAAGGGAATGGGGGAGGGTGAGGGCACTGGTCTGTCCTTCCTTGGGGACCAGACTGCCCCTCCTGCTTGCCCATTAAAAACAGAATTCCTCCACAAACTGTTTGTGTTTTCAGTCCAACTCCTCCAGGGTGCTGCTTGCCACAGCACAAGACGAGTGTCCTCTCCTTCTCCGGCGTCTCCCTGCTCTGCATTGTAGCTAACATTCCCTTCCCTGTTCTGCTGGAGACCAGTCTACTATCAACATGTGGCACATGTCCTTGACAAGTCAAGAGGACCCTTCACCATAGGAGTTGGGCAGCAGTGTCAACCACGCACTCCATGTTTCTCCCTTTCCCCCTTGTTCTCCCTTACCCTGCCTTCCCTCATTCACCCTTCCTCTCTTAATATTGAGTTGCCAGGGTAAAAGGGGGCCAGAGGAATCTAATAACTGTGACAGTGGGGCTTTTTTGGCATTGTTCCTGAAGCTGTGCAGACACACACAGGGCTGTCAGCTGGCTCTAATGAAAGGTTAAATGAATAGGACAAAGTGACAGGAGGTACAATAAAGAAACAAGGAGGAGGAGAGAATGTGTATGCAAGCATGTGTCCATGTCTCAGTGTGACATTGTCTCGAGGGCGGCCTCCTTAGTAAGGAACAAGGACGGCCCCTCCGCAGTTTTGCAATATTCAAAACAGATTGGTTTGCGACAGTGCATGTGCACTTTTATGTGAGTCTGTGCCGTGTGTGTGTGTGTGTGTGTGTGTGTGTGTGTGTGTGTGTGTGTGTGTGTGTGTGTGTGTGCCTCTCCCACCAAGACACAGATGCTGAAGAGGAATTCCAGCATGGGGTTCTTTGATAAATGTTAAGGTCGCTGGATGAAGGGAGGGACAGAGGCTGGATGGGGAGGAGTGGATGGGAGAGCGGGTGCGGTGGGGAAGAGGCAGAGGGAATGACGAGGGGGGACGCATGTCTCGTCTTGTGCCTCTCCCTGCCTGTGCCTTGGTGGAATGCAGAGTCACATGAAAGAGGCCCTCTTTCTCTCTCCCTCTCCCTGAGACTCGTCTCTTGTATCTGTCTCAAAAGCGCCACTGTCCCCCTCCTGACACACTACCTGTCAGCACATTTCTCCTCCACTCCAAAAACACCCACAGCCACAAACACATGTGAAAACACACACACACACACACAATCATAGACTGTACATGCAGGCAGAAACACATACAGATGTGCCCTTCACACACAGTTAATGAGTGTTAAGTTTCCCTCAAACAGGAAAAGTGAACTAAGACAAACAAACACACAAAATCCTATCATCCTGAGACCGCTTAATTACTATGATTATCACCATAAATAGCACTTTTGTCACCAACAATCACACAGTAGGACTTCTAACATGTCATCCAGGTTTTTGGTGATGCGTTGCAAAGCGCGCTCAGCTCAAAGGGCTACAGCTTAGTCAATGAACCCTGAAAGATTGTGACAGAGATTAAAATACTCATACAGAGTTAAGTATTTAATGTATAGCATCAAAATAAATATTCTTTCCTCCCAAATCACAAGATTGAAAGACAGTACAAACTAATCACTACCTTGACAAGTCTGTAAGAGGTACAGTTGGGGTGCACAATTATGGCCAAGATTATTTTCAGCACTATATGCATATATATGGTTTTCTCTTTGTTAACATCGCATGCGCTGAATCTGAAGTATTTCTAAAGAATGACTGATGATCCACTTCCAGTGACAAGCTCTTCACCTTGTCCTGTCCCAGATATTTGCTTTTTTGTTTTATATCTGTCTTTTAATGTTGTGTTGCTCATCCAGACTAGTTATGCAAAAATTGCCGCTGTGAGGTGCAGGGAACAGCTGTGATTGGTGCATGCAAGCATGTGGTCAGGCACTTAATTGGGGAGTGCTTGATTTGTATTTGCTTTGCATTCTATTGGCGGGGCATGCATTTTCAATATGGCTCGATTGCGGGGAGCTAAAATTGTGACTGACATTCAAATTCAATTAACTATTCAGCCCTAAAGTATAATGTATAATTATTAAATATACGTATATAAGTTAATTAGCTAGCTTGTATCGCTGTCTATCTATCTATCTATCTATCTATCTATATACATATATATATATATATATATATACATATATATATATAATTACACACTTATTTTATCCGTAACAATTCCAGCTCAAAGTCAGACAAATGACTATTAAATAGATTATTTTCTGTTGTCACACTGTAAACACTACACTGTAAGCATATTTAAGTTGTTACTAAGAAAAGAGAACTGTTTGGGTTAAAATGCGCACTCTTTGACGTGGCTTTGTTTTGGATTAAATTTCTATTTCATTAGGGTCAGAGGTTATGGATTCAGTAATAATCACCTTGCCGCTGAGAGGAAAAGTGTCTTTCATACATGCACACATTCCACTGGACACATGAATTCATAAAAGCATTCAAAATGTAATTGAACACATATACAATGCACCGACATCCTTTGCTGATTTTTATCCAAAATCAAAGACATAATTCATTCAAGGCTAAAGAGTCCAAACTCTGCATTAAGGCTTGCTAATAGAAGCTAGATTATACATTCAGCCTACAAGGTTACCAGTGTGTCTGAAATATTATCAATATATTCAAGTGAGAATCATTGTCAGAAAAAAAGCCTGCCAAAACTAAAGTCTCGAAAAATCAAGGTGATTACGGCTCCCTTTGGCCCAGAATATATGGATTTACACACTAGTTAATACACACCAACAGAAACATACACACACATACACTTAAGTTATCTTTTTTTTTTATCTTACTAATATGAGAACTAAACAACATCCAGATGTAGGATACACAGCTGACTGTTGCAATAGTGTGTTTTTTAGGGAAAAGGCAAAAAAGTATTTCCATATAACAAAAAGCATATATTCTGCCACATAACCACAGCTGCAATCTCAGATTTAACCATATGCTTGTTTCTTATGCTTGTACATTTAACTTAGTATTAAGCCAAATGTAGGCCTTTAGGTCCAGCCTATGAACTACAGCTATTTGACATATTCAGTTTTTTGCCTGAATATTTGAACATGCAAAAAACAATTACTAGGTAGATAAGATCCCAGAGAAAAGGCCTATGAGCTTTTTAGGTACAGGATTTCTCACTTTGAGTTAAATGGAAATTGTAATTAATGACTGTATCGCTCTTACACAAAGAAAACGACTTCTTTGTGAGTCACACCAAAGTATAACTGGGAGAACGCCCAACCCTGAAGCATCTTGTTGCAACAACAGAACAGTTTTCACTATAAATACACTGTTGCAGCGCTAATATAACATCAGCAAAATGTTATAATCCTTGTAAGTCTCTGAAATCATATTTTAAACTGTATATGGTAACATTGCATCCAGTAAAATCAAACGTGCTGGTATATATTTGTTTACTCATCGATACTTCCTGATGCTGACTATAAGAGTGATGAGACAGTGTGACACGTGGTAACAACTTTCAGGCTGTCACCGGTGCACGCTGAACTGTCACAAGATATAATCTGTCAACAAGGACTCGTGTCGTAATGAGCATAATGGCAAAAAAAGAGTGACGATGTTTTACTCTGCTTAAATAAACTGATAAACAACACTGGCCAAGTACTTTGCAACAACAAAATAACTAAAAAATAATGGCACAGTAAAATGAGCTGCCCCTACAATGAGTCTGTCATCTTTCCAAGAAACTCCAACATCACCGTCTTGGATTCAGCTGTGAGGTTGGTGTAGCACCACGTGAACCAATTTTCCACCTGCTGCAGGTTCTGCTTAGATCTCTAGAGAAGTGGACTACGATTGCCAGCTTCTCCCTAGAGAAGCAGCTAAATAATACTGAGGGATACCACAATAGCACCCTGGCCACCGAGCTAGCCAGTAGGGAAAACACGACTGGGACTAAATCCTGAAAACAGTAGAAAGAGGATTGTGCCCTGAGAAATAAATCTTACATGCTGTTGTTCCATTTCTAAAACACTGCACGGGGAGACCAAAGACCTTATAATGTGGACAATCATAATCTGGCATATGATCTGCTTTTCATATAAAATCATATACATTTTTCATTACAAAATACTCTGTGTAAATTTTGCATTTTTAAGATGCATTGCTGGTGACCAGCTAGGCCCACTTCGTCCCATCTAAGTCCATGGGCGGACTCAAAAAAGCATTATGACGTGATCACATCACAGTCTGCATGACAGGGTAAAGGGGTGCAATGCATGTCAGCATATAGACACGGAGAGGTCCCAAGTCTACTTGATATAGTAACAGGCAACAAAAAGAAACTCAAAGGCACAAGTTCTCCTTTTTAGTGCAAAAACTGAACATGAAGTCGGTACGCGATCTGGAATAGTGTGCAATTAGAAAAAAACATCAGTCAAAACTTTAAATAAGGCTGCAGCCCAGCAAAGGAGTTGCTGCATATACACTGGAGCATGTCTTTAGCCTGTCCAAGCCCGCTATTTTAAAACAATGATAAATGCCATTCACAGGAAGGAATAACAGTAGCTGACCAATAAAGATTGCTTTGGTGTACGGTCAAAGAAGTCTGAAGAAGAAAATGCCTGGAATGAATTGTGGAGTTTACTTTGTCCATCCTTCGGTCAGTACATAAACAGATTTTAAATGAAAGAATTCTGGATTGAGAACCAGAGGAATCATTTCAAAGGCTATTCAGGTAAAAAAAAAAAACATTGTCAGGCACAGTTACTAGAAAAAGAACTAGACACTCACGGCAATAATTCCAAAGTCAACATGCTACGTCTCAGTCCTCAGGAATTTTTCATGAGCCACCACTTATCTTGTCATATCAGATTTCTTCCACCAGCTTTTTTGGAGGGAAGAGAAAAGACACCTTTAGGGCAAATTATTCTCTTCTAATCAAATCACTCTGTATGGCCTGAGGAGATCTTTCCATCCCTTTTTGAGTCACTCGGGCAAAGGCCACTCATGCACACACCCAGAAAAAAAAAAATACACGCAGTCATTCAAATGAACACTCACTTATTCGCAGCAGCAGTTTGTCGTCTTTTTATCTGAAAGCAAGAAATGAGACTCAACAGGAAAATAAAAAATACAAGAAGGAACCGAGGAACAAAGCGGCGTCTGGAATTTCCATCGCAAGTGAAATCCCAGATTTTCTCACTCCCTGTTCATGGAACAAAATCGAACAACTTTATTCTGGAGTGCAGTCAGTGCAGAAGGGAGCTATAAAATATAAATTATACCACATAACCCTATACCTCCCAACTGAGCCATTTGGTTACAACTATACTCCTGTTCGTTACACAGGTCCAGCGTCTCTGCTATTTCTATAGCGTCGACATGAATTATATCCCAGCCCCACTGAAGAACGTATGGATTACAAGTGAAAAGTAATTCCCCTACCGATTGGACAGTTGCCACCAAGTGACACTGAGGTGTTTATTTTACTCAGTCGCTGGTAATTAGTTCTGGACAGAATCAATTAAGGCCACCCCAAATTACATCTGAAAACCTAAGAGTTATGACTGCGCCTCAGAGGGCAGGAAAATGTATTAGGGTCGCTGCGCCAAATGTGTCCTATCGCAAATAAAGACAGAGTGAGTGAGAGGCTTCCACAAGCACTCAGTGTTTTCATGTTTTAGCACACAAGTATTCCCCAGTTCTTCCTGTTTCCTTACATTATCGCGCATAAGAAGTTTTAACATTTAACATTTGAAATGAAGCCTGTAGAAAACAAAAAAGGGCATTAAAGACATGAATGCATAGAAGTACAGGTATCAGGTTGCAGTTTGTAGCTCGGAGGCTGATTTTAATCTGATTAACTTGCCATTTCCAAATGTGATCCATTTTGTCACCGCAGAGACAATGCAATAATTGAGCAGACTGAAACTCTTACAGATATCAATCTGCGTGATAGTGTGAGACTAAACACATCTTAAATGCTTGTGTCATAACAGCTGTTCACCCTGTTCATTACCTTCTGCTATTTATGTCTCCTTATTTTAAAAAAGTTAAGAATCACATGAACACAGACCAAATTTCATAATGTTTTCACGAAGGTAAGTGTGTGAAGATTCAGTTCCTCGCTTTGTGTGTGCTGGGGTACGAAAAATGTAACTACGTCTCGCATATGTATATTGTTTTAAATCAAGTATGTCTCACGCTGTGCTCTTTATTAAATTAGGAGCCCTGCGATCCAATTTGTTTCAACATTTCACTGCGTCTCTGTTTTAGTCGCCAAAGCCCACAGCTTAGGTTCTGGTGTCTTGTTTAAAGATTTCCATCTCAAGCCATCCCTATGTATGTGACCCCCCCACGCCCCCTTTCAAAATATTACCTTTGCTGTCACTGCCAAGACACACTATCAGTCACTCAAGAGATTATCGGTGATGGGAATGGATGGAGAGGAGCAGGGCCATATCGGTACCAGTGACCCACCTCTGAATAAATAAGAACAGTGCAACAATCCAGCTTTGACGCTGCTGAAGCATCACAGAAACACTCGTGGGAGGAGATGGAAAAAGTGCTCTCTCTCTCTCTCTCTCAGATTTGCTGAATATCTTTACCTGTTAGCATGAGTGAAAGTGCATATTTCCTTTCATCTAAAATAAATGCTGTTGGTTTTTCTTCCTGATCTGCACTTACACATATTCCCCTTCACTTGTGCCTCTCTGAGGTTAAGCGCTGCACTTTCAAACGCGGCCTCATTACTAAAACTGCACAGAAAAATATGTTGGGAAATTATGGTCAAGCAGTGATTATCTCTCTAAATTCATCAATTGAAATATAGGCATAAGCAGCTGCATAAATAGGAGACAGCAGCAAATGCATAAATGCACCGAGTGGGTTATCAGCAGAGTCTTTATGCACTTAGCACTCATTCTTATTAAGTGAGGAGGCAGGGAGTTAGAAAGTAAGAAAGCCGGGGGGAAACAGTGAGGATGGAGTTGGTGTGGAGGGGTGGGGGTGTGGGGTGTTCTCGTTGTGAGGAGTAATCAGAGGAAGCCAGCAGGGGGGACAGGGAGGGTTGGTGGGGTCAGAGCAGAGCACCGCTAAGCAGCCTTTCTCTTCATTAGCAGACTCTCTAAGGGGGGGCGTCACAGGCCTACCTGTCCAGCAGATTATTGAACCGACTAACCAGTGGCACCCACCCCACACACACACACGCTCTCCCCTCTCTGATTCTCACAGACCCAGAGGAATCACGACCTAGCTGCAGATCCTTTGACAACTTTAACTTTTTCTTTAACCTCACGCAGCAGAAGTACAGGCTGGTGCAATAGGGGGTCTGTTTCCTGCATATTAAGGGACATGTACAACGGTGTTTTTCTCTAATAATTTTTGCGGATTTTTGTCTTAAAAATGTACAATTTTTTTTAATTGTTTCATTCAAAATATGCATTTTATTTGCTAAGCTGATTTGTTTCATGGTGGCTTTCACGCATTCTGAAAAAGTCATAATTATCCGACACAAAAAGCGCACGACAGAAGCATTTCGAACATGATGAAAATCATTAGCAGCATTTTAACATCTGCAACTTATGTGGTAAAGGAAATGTGAAATTGAACAGATCCCCACTCGGTCTGGCTGAGAGACAGCAGCACGGAGATAAAAGTAATGAAATGACACTCCAGGAATGTAAATTGGCATTCTTCACTGTAGTAGCAGCACCAGCTCATGAAACATCCTTGACACACACGCACACTCATACCAGGCCAAAATACTGTTAGGCATTAATCTCGCACACATCTCACTGACGAAAGTGTGAAGGTACTTTTAAGTGGGAACATTCATCTCAGTCACCCTCATTGTTTCTCGTTTTCTACCCCTCACACACTCTCTCTCTCTTTTCCTCTCCTCGTCTTTTGAAGCGTTCAGAAATGTCCAAACTGAAGTGTCTTAAGCTGACTTTGAAATTCAAGCTGGCCGTCTGCTTGTGTTTCAATGAGTTTGTTTTTATGGGTGAACTGTAACACAGGGGCACATAAACAGTGGGGGTGAACTAGTGTATTTGGCAAAAAAAATTAAAAACACACACACACACTTTACAAACTCTTAAAATTACCTAAAGGTTTTGGCTGCGTTGATAGCACAGGAAAACTTGTTTGTTCCTTAAAGGAGAAGGAATTGTGCAGAAAAAGTGAAGCAGGATTTTCAGAAGAGGGATTTTATGAGGCCTAAGAAAATTTACTTTCCAAATTTTAGACCCAGCTGAGGTAAAATCAAGTGTGTTCACATTGATCTAAATAAACTCACACTGTTTTTATGAGCCCCTGTGTGTCCTTGATGTATGAAGAAATTGCACTGAACTCTACTCCAATCAAGGCCCCAATACCAACTGGTATCAAAGTGGCTTATACGTAAATATCATGTAAACACTTTAACAGTTACACAATTTACAGCGCCTGGATTTTTCCTCTCAGACGCCACCTAAAAGTTTTTAATTTGTCTCGCAGGAGCAGAGAATTATGAAACACTTTCAGGCAAAAGCTTTAAATAATAACAAGTGAGGTTAGATTTTGTTAACTTACTTTTTAAGCCCCGTTTTTCCTCAGGATTTGAAAGGCTCAGAAACGCAACAGTTGGTGATTTTGTAAGACTCAGAGACGAGGAAAAGGTAAAGAAAAATGTATCTAAACAAGGTGAATAAATTTTTTTTCTATTAGTTTTACTGACAAATCTGGCAAATAAGTCATATGAAGCAAAGCAAACAGGGGGGAAATATATGACTTCAGCAAAACTTGTTTTTGTTTTTTTTCTTCTCTCGTCTGACCAGCAAACAAGTTAATAAAAAGTTACAGCTCCCGTGATTTGTCACACTGATGTGCCTAATCTGAAAAACTTCAGAAACCACACGCAGAAAATTCATATTTACCATTGCTGCATGTTGTTTCTGACAGACCCCGGGGCTCCTGGCACTTTTCAAAGTTGGCGTCCTCAAAAAAGTCTGATTTCGCCCTCAAGTGGGGAACTTTCTCCTCTTCAATCCTGTCCGATGTATATCTGGTGATTCACGCTCGGTTTTCTTTTCAGACTCAGCAACGATGTCTTTTCTTGACACTTCTAGGAGTAACACGGGGAAACGAGCGCTCGCTTTTTCATCCCGAGGTTGAAAGCGTCCCGACTTGAGAGAAAAACGCGCGTCGTTTGGGTACGGGTCGGTCTCACGGAGAGAAACGCGCGACCACGACACTCTGTCGCCTCTCCTTTCCCCCAAACCGTAAACTGAAGAAATCAAGGAAACTGCAGGGATCACTGTCAGCCAGAAGCTGAGTTGTAACTGCTTGCCCTACCTTGATGAAAAAAAGAGAAAAAAAGAAAAGCTTCCTACACTTCCCCGGTGATTTCCTTCTGCAGAGTCAGCACAGAGGAGAGCTGCGGACGGTCAGGGCTGGGGAGAAGGTGGCTGCTCTGTTGTGTTGGGTGAATTCAGATCAGTGTTTTACACGCCGTGTGTGACTGTAACCCAAGTGACTGCGGGTCCACGGAGCTTTTGCGCCTCATGAGTTGATTTACAATGTGCCAGCATGAGGATTCGCTTCGTCGTGCAAGAAAAATGTGCCAAAAACCCTTAGCCCCAAGATAAGAAATCGTCAGAGAGGCGTATTAAAAGCTTTCAGTATTTGAGAAGCAGCAGTGATTCAGTGATATTTCTTTTCCTTCGTGTGCATTTAGATCATATATAGTGTTCTAGTCTAAATAATACCGCCGATTTTTAACAGTATTGTCAAAAAGGGGAGTTCATCAGATCAGGCTGAAGGAGCAATACATTAAAAATAAATGCAAATGATTTTGAATGCTGTATCAGCTCTTTAGCGTCGGACACAGAATTTCATGTTATAACAAGAAATCTTCGCCCCCTTTTTTTCTTTTTTACTTTCTGTTCTCTAAGGCAAACACACGTGCGACCCTGCGCTTGTGCGCGCGCAAGCGTGTTTGAAGCAGTTTGAAATAGTTTCTGTGTTGCCTACAGCGGGGATGTGACACTGATTCCCTAAGCTGTCCCTCAGATCCCTCAGAATTGGGCGTGCTCATTAAAGTTTCATTGTGCACTTGTTTTTATGATGATTTGCTCAACATTTGACTAAGACATCTCGAGAGTGAAGAGTTGAAGGAGTGAGGGGAGTGTGTCTGTGTATGAGTGTGTGTCTGAGGGTGTTGTGTTAGAGGATAGAGTGGAACAGAAAAAGAGAAACATTCACTCTCATCGGAGTGACTGCCTGCCTGCCTGCCTCAGCCCGGCTTTCCGCTGGGGTGAGAGAGGCAACGGAATCCCAGGGCAGTCATTTCTATCAAGTCAAGCGTCTGGAAGCCCCACTTGCATGTTTGGTCAAGGGGTAAATAATAGATCAGGGATTAGGCTTGTGTAGAATTCATTCCAGGGTAACAAGCTACTGAGGTCCCAGGATATGCATATTCATTCCTTGGCCAAGGCCGTGGGAGAGCGAGTACCATATGCTTGTTTGTCAGAGGGCTTAGTTTGCTAATTAAATGAGATATTACATACTTATGTGAGCAACAAAACAAAAAGCCTTTAAAGGATTGTCCAGAAAAAAATTGTGCTTGAATCTATTTTGTGTTGACTTCAAGTGCTTTGATGTTGCTTTAATTTGACTCAGGAAGTGTTTTCTATTTCGGAGTGTTGATTAACCGTGTAGATATCAGGAGCTATGGATGTGTATACAGAGCTTATCAAAGGCTAACATGACATTTTTTTTCTTTGTTGTTGCTTTGCTGCCAAACTATCAGATGACGATAAATCTATGTTATGACAAACAGATGAGATAGTAAAGTTATGATAGTGAGTGTCAGGCTAGCCATAGTGTATTTTCACCTTCTCATTATTTTCTTACCTCATGATTTTTGGAACAATTGCACTTCTTTTTGGGTGGGCTGGATTCTATGAGCAGGGTCAAACAGGTCTTTGGCTTGTTACTTTGTCACTCAGAAATGACTGGCTAACAATATAAAAAAGTTTAAAATCTAAGCTCAGGATTATATGGCAAACAATACAAGTAAGGCCATTAGAGGTTTGGTCTTTTTTCCAACACCATAATAAAAAACTTACTTTGTCAGCCTTTACATTTAACAATATTTACCCTAACCTCAGTCAAAGTAATGTTGTTGCCTATACCCTAACAACATTAAGATGCCAAATCACGACCTCTGATCCACATTCAACAAAAAATTCATGGTCCCAAAGTCAACAGCGACCATCTTCATGTGATTTGTTTGCTGCCCTATTTACCATATTCAAAAACCTCATCGGTGAACACAATTAACGGCATTTCACTGAAAAAAGTGTGTAAACAGAGAAAAAAAAAAAAAATGGCTGACAGAATCAACAATGTAGCATTAGAATTTCAATAAGTTTGTCTTTGTGATAGGAACCACCAGTCTGCTATAGAAACCTACTGTATAAAATATATCCTGACTTTAACATTCACCATCAGTGGGTGTCTAAATCGTCAGGTTTAGACATCTAAATGTAAGTTTTGGATCATGGCATTAAAAAATACAACATTTTTGAAAAGTTTCATTTTATAACAGAAAAGCCAAAATATGAACATCAGCCCCTATCAAATCTGATAATGCATATGGGGCAGTAACTGATCAATATTGGCTTACCATACACATCATTAACACTAAGTGGGCATTCATTTTAATGATACTGATAAACTGAGCAGTGTACTCACAAAATTATATGCATCACATCTTCTTAGAGGTAACATCTGTATGTATATTTATGTATTATGTTTTTTATTGCTGTAGTTATTATATGTTGTACCCTGACCACTGCCAAACCATAAATGACCATACAGAGTAGATACATTTTCTTCTGTGAAAACATCAACTTACATTTCATGTATTCTGTGAAGACGACTAGCAAATTCATGTCCTGGGACGTAAATAGTGTAATCATATTTATTTTTAGAACAAATATAATGCATCTTTATTTTTAAAAAAAAGACAGACATACAATGTTTGCTGCAGGCAGCTTGATAGGGAGGAAAAGTATATGTTTATCTGTCGCTGTGACAGGATCCCACTGTTCATTAATTACCCAGCGGGACCGCCGATAATGAGCTATTGAACCTGCTGCTGAAGTGTTCCACCTCCTGGGAAGGCCATCAGCTGCTGCATCGCATTTTGTGGATCCATCAAATCCACAGAGGTGCTCCTGTTCATTAAGTTCCAGTCACTAGTAAAGCACAAAAAGGTCCAGAAAGGTCACTTCAACCATCCCCAAGAAAACCCAAGAGTTTTCAAAGGACTGGCTCTCACTGTAAGTTTTCTTCAACAGTCTGGAGACAGTTAATGACCTGAAGAGCTTTTTTCTTTTTTAGCTGCTTCTTGTCACGTGATGTTTCTGATGCCAGATCAATACCAAATTCAATGAACACCTTATTTGGATGTCATCAGTCCATTGAATGGCTGTTATCAGTAGCCTTATACATCTCGTTGGTAGGTGCCTTCCTATACCTACTAGCAGGCTCAGATAGCAATTTTTATTTCTACTAATCAATGATAAACTGCCTGCTGCATAATCTAATGTAGCATAATCAGATTACATAGAAGTCCTCTAGTGGTCATGTGAAGAAATGAAAGTTCAACTCACATCTTGCAGTTGCAAGTCATTTAAATTACGAACATTTGAAATATCTGCCTGCTAGTAGACATAGTAGAACACCTACTGGGACTGATAACATGTGGTTATTTAAATGTCTAATGGCTGTTAATCTCTACCAGACATTGTGTGTTACAATGATATGGCTTAAAATTTATCTATGAACCTCAATTAACAGATTTGCCTTTGTAGGACTTCACACATACATGACCTGCTGCCTTTCAAAACTCAATCGGAGTGAACCTGAAGTCTTAGGCTTGAACAGAAAAAGGCGTCAAGACAGTTTCAGGTACTGGAGGTTGATCAAAAGAGAATTAAAGGGTTCGATGAGCATCACTGAAGTAAAATCGTGCCTTTATACTGAGATGACTCGGTATATCAGCCTCTGAGTTTGAGCCCTTCTAACTCACTGAGAGCGAAGCACAGGTGTTGGAAATAAGACAAATACTTTTCTCATCTAAAAGCTGTTTTCCAACTGGACAACATTTACTCAGGGCGATCAATGTCCCATGTCCTAGTCTCTTCTCTCATACTCAAGGGAAATATGAACTTAAATACAACCTCACCACCTTAATTTACCCTTTCACCAAGCAAAGGACAAGCTCTCCGGCAGCAGCCCAAGGGAAATAGTCTGACTCCTTGTTCCCACACATCCTGAGGGGTCTAACTGTGGGTGGAATGGCACTTTAGTTGGGTGAGCAGTTAGTGAGTGTGGCCCTGCAGTTCATGGCACCGTAGACGCACAGAAGCTCACACATACACATATACGACGTTGCCTCTGAGAGGTGTGTCTTGCGGATCAATTCATCCTTTATGAGTGCTCCAGTTTGTTAAGGGTAGGACCAGAAGGTCATCAGATGGGAGTCAAACAGACATCCGCGTCGTCTCTTTGGGGCTGACGTTAGACATGAACAAGGGGGTTTGTGCATACAGCATGTGGGGAGACGGGTGCTAGTGGGGAGATGGGTGCTAATGGGGAGGGGGGAGGGCATCTACATCACATGCAAACAGGAATGCACATAATAGGAAATGACAAAGTGTAAGGTTTATGGCAAGGGAAGGTTTTGAGCTTGAGTGGTCTGATTTAGGTGCACAGATATTGTCAGTCTAACGGCTGAAACGGGGGGGAAAGAAATGGTAATCAATGGTTTCTCTGTCCTGGGGTTTTGTAAGGCAGTCCAAGGTCTCACAGGATTCAGCATGAGGATGGCTCATGCTTGGGGTCAAGAGTGGCTGACAATTCTCCCACAGACTCCACTGAGAGAAATAATATCCCTCCTCAGGGCATCACTTGAACAGAAATGCGTACAAACAAGTCTTAAAATGTCAGCAAGTGGACATGAATTTAGTTTGCGATTTCAAAGATTTGTGACTTTGGTTTCAAAAGACACTTGGTGTGATAGCAGCTTATTATTATCTTACTCAATAAATAGAGTCATCAGCCGTATTGCAAAGTGACTGTGTCTCAAAGCCTTTACTGTAAACGCTCACATGTTGGAGCCTGCCTCATTTGTACGCAGTGGGAGTGATGTACTAAACACTGCGCAGGTTTGACATCCCAACTGGCATTTGTACGATCGATGTTCCTTTAAAGTGGAGGACTTGTGACTCTTTAGTATCTTTTGTCATCTTCTGCAGTTCTCAGGTTCTTTCTTCCCTCAGCATCAAAGCTAGGCCACATTAATGCAGACAATATCCCCACTTACCTGAGGCGGCAGGCGGAGACTGTGCTTTCACAATTCTCCATGGAGTGTCATGTTTTTCCCCGGGATGTGCCTCTCTTCCTTCCTCTGTCAGCGCTGGCACACCAGGGCTTGTCATTTGGTTCTTGAATTTTTCATGCAGGTGCATTTGCATGATCACAATCCTGTGTCACTTCTTCCCCTGGTAGATTAAATGCTGCCTGGCACTTGAACTTCCCCGTGACTCAGCTGAGGCAGAACAGAAGTGAGACAAGCGTGCTTGCTGGGACTGTCAGTGCAAGAGCCATCTTGTTTCAAAGGGTGGCACCTTACGGTTTGGCAATTGGCTCGCAAAGACAACTTAAACAAGAGTCAGTTTACATTTGCTACTGCAGTGCTTACATTTGTTGAGTCATACTCTGTAGTGTCAAGATGTTGTTGCGCTTTGGTTTGGTTTGGCTTGGTACATGATCTCAGGAACCTAACAATTTAATTTTGCCGTATGCGCCGACTGACACATGAATAGCTGCCTTTTCTTCTGTCAGAGCATCGAGTTTAATCATTCAATTGACTCTCTACAAACACCCCAGAGATCATGAATAGTAAGAAGTATCCTTTGAGATAAGCATCTGCAGATCAATTTTAGAGTTCTTAGAAACTTAGAATTAATATTTTGAGGTGATTCATTTTCATCCATGCTTTATTTGCATTAAACAGCACTGAGGTTATTATGTATGTTATCAAAGGTAATCTTATTTTTGGCTTTTTTTCTGGCTTTATTGGATAGATATAGTGAAGACTGACAGAAAGGTGAAAGGAGAGAGAGAGAGGGTAGGACATGCAGCAAAGGGCAGGGGCTCGGACTTGAACCCGGGGCTGCCCGGCTGCTCATCCTACTGAGTTAAACTAGCGCCCATCAAACATAGTCTATGCTGAACATTCTCTACATATATTATTCTTGGATGAATCATTGCTCTCCTATAAAGCAATTTTATGAGCAAATTGTGCTTTCAGTATCTACAAGCAATAGTATGTGCTTTTTTTTTCAGGGGGGAAAAAAAAGGGTCCCATTATTCCTGCCACCCATGTACGTCCACTGACTTTATGGTAATTTATTATTTATCCACAGTTAGCTTTGAAAAAGTTGAAAGTTACAATGTGAACCCAAAAAGAATACTCACAAAAATATGAATATTACAGTGTTTCATATAAATTTTACCTAAGACACACTCATAAAATTTGCAAGCTTTATCTTTGGATCGTATAGATCCTGATCTGTATGAGGACACACATTTAGATAGTGGGTTAGAGAGGAATAGGACTACACTGCATTTATATATGCTTCACCTCTTGCAGTACACTTTGCATACAGTTTTATGCATAAAGAATACATCTTTTATGTATTTATGCATAGCTTAAGGAAGTAAAATCAAGAAAAGACTGCACAGAGTGTGTAAAAAAAAATTATATTGTAAATGCACAAATCACATAATTGGTTATTGTGAAATTGTGCTTGGCTTAGATCTGCTTTATATACCTGAGACAGTCTCAAACTCGGGATCCGGATTAATCTGTCTTTAGCAGTACAAACACCAAATAAAGGGAGATACTGGCTGCTTCAGATACAAGAGAGAGCAGCAAGAGACGCTGCCAAAACATGGTGGAACATGCCTGTGTACGCAACTGTAAGTGTCTTTAGCTAAATAATTTGATGATGAAAGAAGGGATAAGTTAGAAGGTAATCTTCCACTCTTCACTTGTCTCTTAAATGTTCTTAAAACAGCCTTCTTTTTCATAATTTGACCGTAGAGTAACCAAATCAGTTTCAGGGTTTCTCATAAGAGACGCTATACCTAACATTTTGCAAGTGGTCTGTTTCGCCTTGAAGATTTTGACCTGCAGAAGAAGCCAGATTCAAAACTCTGCTGGTCACATGTCGTCATGATGACAGTGAGAGAGGGGCTTATTCACAGATACCATGTGTCAGTTTGTGTCTCTGAACAAGAAACAGGGGGCAGGCAGATGTTGCACATTATGTACCAGTCTACTGCCTCTAAAATTGTTCTGCAAATGAGGATCTTAATGAGAGGCAGTGTTTGTGGGTCAAGGAACAGCCTAATCATACTAAGTCAATTGCATCTTTTCTCTATGTGTGTGTGTGTGTGTGTGTGTGTATGCAAGTGTGTGTGGTTGTGCGTGTGCATGCATACATGGGTGTGAGTGTGGAGCAGTGAGCAGATGAACCAACATTTGTCTGACTCAAGAGGAGAGCCAGTCATCATATTTCTTCATTTCCCTCTCTCACCCTGTGCTCCAAATCTGGCTGGACACTTAAGTACATTAGCCACACAATATGGAGTTGTCTTGTCTCACCAGCACAAAACAGATGTCAAACACATGTCTTTGTTCATTTTCCTTTACCCTCCCTTTGCTTACGTCCAGTCGAGAATCATTGGGCACACTGTCTCTAATCTTACAGCGGCTCATTAAAACTGAAGACATGGGTAAATATCAACAGGAGTAAGTACCTATTTTAAAAGGAAAACAGTAATTGTATCTGCCAAATAGAAATAAAGATCATTATCATATTTCCATATCATTTTTCTTTGCCATCGTGTGTGGTTGCTTCGGTTGTTCAAACTGGAGATTTATAACAACAACAAAGCAGTGCTTACAGACACAGAGGAACCTTTATTTTATATAGAATACATGTGTGTGTATCTGTGTAAGTGTAGTATCAAGAGACACCCATCTGTATTTTAAAACTATGTTTGAAGAGTCCTGTGTTCTCAAAAATAATATTAGTATGAACATCAATACATCATGTGGACATGGTTTTTAACCTCTCTTCCTTTCTTTGTAAAAAGTAAACCTAGGACCTATCTAAGGACCTGAGGACCTGAGGACCTGGGGCAGGTCCTTTGTCTGTTTGGAGCTTTAGCCAATCTCAGTAATTTCAAAATAATTATTAAATAATGCTTTAACATGCAGCTGTAACGTTGAACTGAATTATTATTAACTAATTGCACAAACCATCATGTTATACTGTAGAATAAAGACAACTTCATATTCATAAATGAACAAGAGTCAGCAGATGTAAAGGTATTCAAGTTAAATCTGTGATTATAATATAAAAAACAGTGTTACATCTAGTTTATATTAGTCTACATTTGCTCAAACACAAGATATTGTGCATTTTCCAAAAAGTATTTTCATTATATCCAGCAAATTTTCTCAGCAAGGTTATTATAATAAAGAATAAAACTAAGCAAAAAACTCTGGTGATAGTTTCACTCTAAGTATAAAAGTTAGTCAACTGAAATAAAAATCAACATTTTTGAAAAAACAGCCCTAACTTACAAAACTAACTTACAAAACTGACTAAAATATCAGAATTCACAAAGCTAAACAAAAATGAATCATTTAACAGTCAAATCTAGAGTAAAACTTAGAAGAACTTAGAACATCAATAGAAAAAAATCAACTTGGAAACTTAAAATTGAATAAGTTTAAACTTAAAATAAAATAAAATATAGTGGAAATATCCCTAGTTTTAGTCTTTAGTAAGAAGATCTGGTAAAATTCGTTACCACAGCCTGCCTGATGAGGCTTTGATAGACATCTTTAGTGAGACTTTGGATGTCTGCAATACCGTGAGTCATCTGTGTTCAAAAGGTGTTGCATTTTTTTACGTTTAAATTAGTGCTGCTGACTGCATTAATCTCGTTAAAATGACGTTAATGCCATAACCGCATTAACGCAGCAAGTCTCCGTTAGCAAGTTAGCGCCAATCGCTCAATGCGTGGGGCTGCACGGCGCTAACACGTTAACAAGCGTTGACGCCGTGCAGCCCCACGCACGGAGTGATCCACGCTAACTTGCCAACGGAGATTTGCTGCGTTAATGCTTTTATGGTGTTAAAGTCATTTAAACGAGATTAACACTGACAGCACTATTTTAAATATGCACCATATCTACATGATATAAATTTTAAAAACACTTAAATTAACACTGAAACTAACAAAAACTAAACTAAAACTAAACACGTTTCAAACAATAAACTGAAATGACGAAATCCACTCTGAAAACTAACCTTTTTTAGGGGAGCTCAAGTACCACTAAATTCATGAATTGCTTGCCTAAAAATATCTATAGTAACATTAGTAATAATCAGGCATTTTAGTATCATTTTCTGAAATTGTCTGTTAATATTATTTTGACAACTGGAAATGGTGCAGGTTAGAATGAAAACGGGCTTTAACGGTCCCGTGTTCTTGATGTCATGATGTCACAGCGCACTCACACCGAAGTGCTGCTGCTTCAACAGCAGATTTATCAATAATAAATAAGATGCGTTGGTGCGGCAGAAACCCCCCCCAATAGGTTGAATTTCTTCACACAAAAGTGCCACATGTTCTGTGCTAATATGTGCTCATTTTTGTGACTTATAAAGTGTCCACTTATTTTTATTTGTTCTCTGAATAGTGTTAGCTATCGTACGCTACACAGCTAACCTTGTTAGCCAATTTTAGCTTTTAGCTACATAAATATGCTGTTATATATTGCACATTACCAAACAAGCAGTTGATGTACTTTTTTTAGTTTGTTAAAGATTTGTGTTCCTATTCTGGTCAAATTTGGCTTTATTGTTTGTTTATAGTACAACTTCAGTTCCAGCTGACATGAAGTCAATTCTGTTATGTGTCACTAGATAAGCAACAGTTTATGCCTTTTTTTTAGGTTGTAAATTATGCTTTACTGTTACATTTTTGTTTTTTTTTAGCAGCGCAAAGACAGAGAAGAAGATAGAGAGGAAGAGAAAGGGAGAGAGCAGGATGAAGGCGGCAAAAAGAAACAAGAGTGGACATGTAGTCAAAGTCAACACAAAATTGTAAAGCCACCTGGTGTAGCTCCTGTTTCGACCACATTCATTGATGATAACTTCACATAACTAAGCACTGTGTTATACTGATATCATATGGAAATCCTTATAATAACGGCTCTTAAAATAATTATTATAAGATTTATTTTTTTTAGTTGAATGCATTTGTATGTTATTGTCAGTGCAAAGGAGTGAGGAGGATGGAAAGAGAGAGCAGGAAGAACCAGGTGAGTAAATAGGCAGATACTGAAGTAAGATGGAACAAGAATAATTGTGTTTCACAAAATATTTTTTACATGCAATTCATAGATGCTTTGTTTGCTTTGCTTTTCCAGTAGCATGCTTAAAAATGGACATTCTAGACAGAACGTGTTCATGTGAATGATAGCTTTTTAAGGGATTCATTGCAGTCTAAACATTCAACAGAATGTGAGTGACAGACTACAAATCTATTCTCCACTCTTGGGATTGGGGTACATGATGCTCTGTACTGTGTCTGTACAATAAAAGGAGGGTATGTATGAATTAAAAAACTATATTGTAAAAGCAGCTCTTACAGGTTTGCTTCATATCCATGTGTGTGGACAGACAGGGTGAAATGTGAAATGTGAAAAGCATTGAGTGCATTTGCAGGCAGCATATTCTTTTATTATCAATTATGTGGCACTGTGCACATAACATTATGACTGGGCGTTGAGTCCCCCCTAGAACTCTGAACATAGATTCGCCCCTGAATCTCAATGAAAGTGAACTGAATTGAAAACAAAAATTCAAAGTGAAAAAGAAAAAAAAAAGCGAAAATACAAAACTATGAAACTTTTCATAAATAGGGGAAAAAGTTCATAAAATCGCAGTTCAAGGAGGCTATCAGTGTGCAACACTTTATTTTGGAAAACAAAAGAAAAACAGCAAAAAGCAACTTAGGGTCTTAACAAATCACAAAAAGCCAATCAAAACTGACCTGCGCGTTCCCCTGGCTGATCCAATCTAGCAACACCCTTGCCGATCCCGATCATACTGCCATCTATGAACTGCTACTGTCGTGAAGTGACGTGACGGCTGTGACGCGAAGGGACAGAAGCGGAAAACAGCGGGCTTGTTTGAAAAGAGGAAACCGTCTCCCTGGTTACTGACAGCCGTGTTATCCACACAGATGTTTCATCTGGCGTTGTACAAAACAATATAACGGATGTACACGGGTGAACCCTTCAATTTCTCACAGTTCGAAGTATGCCGTGACTTTTTTTTTTCTAGCGCTCTGACTTCGGAAAGCTGTCAACACCAGAAAGAGTGTAACTGTTTATGCTTTACGTGGCTAACGCTAGCTAAGTAATCTCAGTGTTGGTCTTCCTGGTGCTGCTGCAGGGTTGATATCTGCGTGGTTAGCAAGCGATCGAAATAGGTAAGAACTTATCAGTCCTCAAAATACGTGGAGGGCTGTCCTGGACGCTTGCTTATTTCTTCCTCAGCGGTAGACCTCAGTGGTAGAAACCTGTAACGCCAATATGCTAACATCACATAAATAAATACAAAGTCCCTGTCGGTATGGTTTCAGTCAGCTAAAATCCTTTCCAATTAGTTTTGTCAATCCGATGCAAAGCAGTCTAATCACACGTTGTTTAAATAGCTGAGCTGTGACATGTTTGTTTTGATCCACTGCTGCAAGTTACTGAGATTTTTCTTTTAATATTTCATCACTACAAACCTTTTTCTTTTGCCTTCTTGCAGGTCCGAAAATGAGCTCCAAAGACGATTCTCGCATCCTGGTATTGGAGGAGCAGCTGAAGACTTTATCAGATGAGCTTTTGCAATGCCAGGTGTGTGAATGTTTTGTTTTGGGTTTTTGTTTTAAAGCCATGTGTACACACTTCTGTACTGTACCACTGCTCATTGTACAATGCTGGATTTAGTTAAAAGTAGGAGAGAAAAAAACCCATTTGATTTCCCTAAAATAGTGATTTGTCCAGATTACTTGAGTATAACATCGTTACAACCCTTATCATTACATCACTGTTACAAACAAAGCATTCATTTGGCTGTGATTTCTACATAACTCTTGTCAGTGTTAAAAAGTGTAACTCACTATATTAATCTTTACTTTATTTATCACTCTGACTATGACTTTTTTTCAGACTACATATATATCACACAGTTGTCAGCACCTTTTATTCTGCAGGCTGAGCGTTCATTTCTTTTCAATTGTCACTCTCTGCTATAAATTGTGGACCTTCATTAATTTCAAAATTAAGTAGTTACTGTTAATTTTATCTCTGTGTGCTAGTCAGTCACAGACCTAGAAATTATATTCTCATGCTTATCTTTCCATTAATCCTTATTTTATATTACATAAAGTCAGCTGACATGGCTGGAAAACCACCCCTTTACAGGATGCTACTTGTGATTTTAAAATAAAGCACATTTGACTGACTAGATAAAGCATATTTATCTCCCTCATGCATATGTAAATGTCCTGATTACACCCTTATTGAATGTCTAGCACAGACAGGAAAAAGTGTGGAGGGCCCCCGTCAGATAATACACAGATAGGCACGACATGCTCATGAGCAGATTTCCAAAGGCTTTCATGTTCACTTTGTGAGTCAGTGATTGAGGGAGTCCTTGCATACTCACCACCAGGTGGTGTCTAATAACATGAGTGAATTGATCCCAGCATTTCTCACTTTGTGTATCCACACCACCTTGCTACACAGGTAGGCAGACAGCTGTGGGGTTCAGCAGATGAGGTGTTACATTTGAGGTTTTTAATAGAAGTAGAAATATAAACCACCTAACACGTTGGACACAAACATTCGTTGCGCTGCTGTTTGTGTGTAACCACATGTGTGCCTGTTACCTTATTTATCCTCTGCATAAACTTTGGTTTGACTTCGGGAGCCAATTTTCAAGTGTTTATTCAGTGAGAGAACACAAAGGCATCAGAGTGGAGTGAATCCATGTATTGACGTATGTGATTAAATAAACAAAAGAAACATATTGTGTCTTCTGCAAATGCATCGGTAGTCAGTATGAGTAAGTGACAGCTGAAATAACTTTGCCGGAGACAAGACGGGAAAAAAATCCCCACGAACGTAATAAAAATGTTTATGTAACTGGTTTTGCTAACCTGGGGTTTATTTACTAGAGCTGTTTGTCGAATGATAGAGATGACAGGAAAGTGGAGAGATTTCTGTCAAAGGAAACAAACTTTTCTTGTTCACTGCATGCAGACTGATTATGGTTATGTGGGTAATCATTCTCCAGAGGCCCATTCTTAGCCAGGAACAATCTTGCCTTGACACACCTTAGAAAAAGAAAGAAAAAGAATTATGTATGAGTGATGAAACAGTATGAAAGTCGGTGAATAAAAAGTGAGACAATTATTTGGCAAGTAAATTTATTTTTAAGACAAAGCAGTGTCACCTGATAATGTTAGTTTTGCAAATTTTCTCCATGAATTTTGCCCCAAGAAAATATTAGCCAAACACAACCCTCTCTCACATATAATTTTTGTAATACTGCGATTAGATTAGTTCTCTCAGGGTATTCCGGCTTCCTCCCACGGTTCAAAGACATGTGCGTTAGGTTAACTGGTGATCCTAAATCGGCCGTAGATTTGTGTCTCTGTGTCATCCCTGCGATAGACTGGCAACCTGCCCAGCTGGAATAGCCTCCAACACAACAACCCTGAAATGGATAAGAGTAGGCCTTTTGCCTGCAAACTTTAACATTTGATTGCACCTTTAAACTTAAAAACCATTATAAAAAATGTTATTCTCACTTGTATTTAGGACTACGCACTGTATACTTTGTTCACTTCAGACTCACTTATATTGAGCTGACACGAAAGCCATCTTTGGTGGTCTTATCTGGAGTAGATCACTGATTCTGCATATCTGAGGACTTTAAGTTCTACCGTGCACAATTTAAATTGTGGCATTTGAATACCACTGATGTCTTAAGTCTCTTGCGTGATTACTTCAGGACAGCCATTAACTACAAAGACACTCATCTGTCAGCCAGCAAATGTTCCTGCTAGACCATGCTAATTTTACTAATATGTGCTGAATTCCAGTGGCTCTCGCTCTCTCTCTGGTATGTTTAGCTCGTGGTGTTTCAGTGTCTAGATTCAAAATGAATAATTCAGCCATCATCAAACACACATTCAGTGCATCTTTAAGTACGCATACGGCCGAGGAGAGCTCTTGATGAGGGTCCTGACTGAACATTTGTCCATGGAAGGGCTAATGGCAGCCAAAGGCCAGGCAGAGGGAGACCATGTATTTCAAGTAAACCATGCTGCCTAATTTAATCGTTAGCTGCATTCCAGGGTTGATTTGGTGAGATCTCTATCCCCGCTTCACCCCGCTCCCGATCTGTGTAACCACATACCAAAACACACAGATGCGCATCGAGACAGAGATCTACAGTCCTTCCACTTTATATGTTCAGCTCATGGTCTTATCAAGGTCTGCTTCTGCCACTTCAGTAAATAATTGATTAGACACTTTTGAGAAGGGGGTTAAAATTCATGTGCTAATTGGAGACCAGTAGATTCCAGTGGGAGGGATGACTTTTATCTTATGATGATGTGAACATAATTTATCAGATAATTTTATATTAAGTCGATTTGGTATAATTCTGTCTTTTAATGTCAGAAAATGTAGTTTTTAGATGTCCCTCATTAAATGTAATGTAGCTTAAAAATGTTTGAAAAACCAGCGAGACAATTTGAATTGGAAATGTGTCAGGGGCTGGCTGGGTTTTTCTGCTTGAAGATGACTCTCTCTGTCATCAGTTTTGAGTTTCTTTGGGGCTAGTTACTTTGGAGCTGTAGTGGAAAACATATCCGGAGAGCAATTGATTAATAAAGAAAAATGCAAGCTCGACTGCTGTGTTTTGATTTGGATCCCTGCTCTCCCCAGTCATAAATAGTGCATAATGACAAGTGTCAATGCTCGCTCCCCTTGAGTCGAAGGTCACATCTCAGCGATGGAGATTGCCGCTAGAGAGAGGCTGGTGATTAGAGAGGGCAGGACAGATGAAAAAAATATTATATATTTATATTTTTACAAGTTCTTTAAATTATTGATTGACTTCCCCCAGTTGTCATATGCTAATGTCACTGAGCATCCTAACTTTTTGTTTCTCACTGAAAAAGGGCTGTGATGTGTTGCTGCTTTTCCTTTTAGGGGCTTATCAAATGCAAATTTTATCATCGCATTTCTCAAAAATTATTTCTCTTGACTTGCTGAATCCTTTACTCTCACAGGCAGACAAGGAGTTTGTGTGGTCTCTGTGGAAAAGGCTGCAAGTGGCAAATCCAGACTTGACCCAGGCTGTCAGTTTGGTGGTTGAGCGGTGAGTGGATTCATCTTTCACATTGCTACCTGAGAGGCTCAGCAGACGAACCTTCCCCTTATCTCGCAAGTGAAGAGAAGCAAGTGTGTGTGTGTGTGTGTGTGTGTGTGAAAGTCGTTCAAGGGGTGTTTAAAGCACCTTGGCCGTTCTACTGGGGTTATGACGGAATCTGGTGCAGATGCTGATTTAAGCCCTCTTATCCCTGGTCTAGCAGTTCAAACAGTGGAAACCCTTTTAATGAAAACACTCTTCCACTGCTGCTCACATGTTGGACAGTTGAAACAGTCCTGCCAAATACTTGTCTTTACTGGATAAATTGCAAGATTGAATATGACCTCTTTTGCAGGATGGCTAAGCTCCATTGAGAACAGTGGCATGGGAACTTGTAGGAAAAGACACATCTGGAGAAATGAATTGCGTTCCTCTTATGATTTAAAAAAAAAAAAAAAAACACCCAAAAAACATAACGAGACTCTGATTTATCGCTGAAGTTTGAAAGCTGTTTATTCACGCGTTCCAGCTGCCATTAAATTTTGTGTAAAGCTTTATTTAGTACTTAGGTTTTACTGACTTTTTTCCTTAGGGGATACATTAAATCATATTTTCTTCCTCACTGGTGCACATCGCATACTTTTTGAGGTCTGTCAGTTGTTAGTAGACCCTTAATAGAGGTAAAAACACAGTGCAGCAGCAGAGTGCTCCTCAGTACCTGTGCCTCTCATTTCTACTCCACACCCACTTGAGTTCCTTATAGCCCCTTAGGAAACCCATCAAAGTGGGTTAGTCCGCTGAGACCGGTGGGGGAACACGCACCCAGAGAGTGTATGTGTATTGTATCACCTGATGCGCAGGAGGATATTGACATGGTAATTGTGTCGACTCCAGTCAAGCGCTGTCGTCCACTGGGAGCCGCCATTCATCCCTCCCTCCCCTTCCTGTGCGGATCTTGTAGAGAGATTGGTTGGATGCTCAGGACATGGTGAACATAGCCCAATATATGAGGAGATGCAGCTAGGCCTGCCTGCGTTCCTGCCCCCTCCAGGGACACCAGATACTTATTTCAGTGTCTACCAGGGGAGAGGGCTGATCAGAAGAGGCAAAGAGACGATAGAGAAGGCCTCAAAGACCCGAGGTGTAGAAGAAGCAGCTGATGAGCGGAGGGAACGGATGGTCCCCGGTGGTCCAGACTAGTTGAAACAAGCAGGTCCCCAATTGCAGACTTGTTTTTGTCTCCCCAAAAGTTCATTATGATAAAAGAGGTAGTAGTGGGCTTGAGAGGTTTAAACTTTGCTGTATTGTTGCTCTGTAATTCTGCGTAAGTAGCCAGTGAGTAAACAAAGTTTTTCTTTTCATTTTCTTACAGTTTAGCATTATTAAATATTAAAATAATGATGAGAACACTGGCGACATGTTAAGGCAAAGAATCTTCTTTTGATGAGTGCAGAAGGTGATCAATAATTAAACATTTGTAGTTGAAACCGATAAACTTTTGTCCAAGGACTTGCCCTCTGGGGGCAAAAGTCAGTGTTTTGACCTTTCCAGAGTAGCCAGCAGATATTTGGAAAAGGGATTGTTGATATCTGGGCCAACAATTTCCTTTTCCATGTGTTCACAGTCGAACTATGAATGCAGATGAATTAAAAAAAAAAGTGAAATCACTATCAGATGATAGCTCATGGTTTTCACCTGCATGCAGTCAATGCTCACTCATAAACCAGAGAACTTCCTATACTGAAAATCTCATTTGTAATGAAATCAATGAGTTCTTCATGCTTATTTTTATATGTAGCATCTGTTTATAGAGAAAAGTTAGAAATCAATGTGTTTCAAGCCAGTAAGATTGGACAGAATCTTGAGTGTAAGCTAAATAGATAAACCTATTCTTCTGTATGCTCTCAAGTCCTTAATCGTTGTTGACTATTTACACATGAATATTCTGTGTATTTACTCTTCCTTCTAGTGAGAAGCACAAAGCTGAGATTAAGGACAGGAAAGTGTTGGAGATCCTTCAGTCTAAAGACTACAAGATTCAAGAGTTGGAACAGGTATCAAAATGTTTGCCTTAACCAGCTTTAAGTTTCTAATGCAAACAACTTTTCCTTATGAACATCAGCAAGTCAATTAATTTTTTCGCTGCTGGCCTACTGTCAGATCTGATTATAGGAATTCAAATTGTCACGGCGCAGTTTAAATATGAAAATGTACAAAAAGTGTTCAAAAAGAGTTTTATGCAAAAAAAAAAAATCATCACACTTCTGCACACTCACAGAAGTGTGTGGCTGCTGTGATTTCCACATCAAAGTAGTGTCTTTCGCCATTTTTCTCACACATCATTATGTTTCCTTGCGTCATATGATTATTATAATTACGAAAAAAAAAAATTCAAAAGGCGCCACTTTAATGAGTAAGGATGTCCTCACACTAAGCACGGTTACTTTGTACCCTCCCCGAGCACAATCACCTTCCCTGCCCACTTCCCACTGGCCTGTGCTGACACTGCCCTTAATGATCCGACCCAAGTTCACATCAGTTTGTCTCGGAGTGTCAACTCTTCTCTCTTTCTTGAAAAAGCGCTCTTGTAGTACACAATGGGCTCATGAGTGCTTGCGAATGAGCTTTTTATGAATATTGTGGCTACAATGGGGTTGTGGTGACACACTGTGCTCTCACATGTTCATTAATGAATTGACAGAATGATTTCTAATGGAGACAGCTGCTACTCAGGAGTGTGTGTACATAGCAATCATGCTACATGCATACTGTGCTCAAGTCCAAGTGAACTATGGCTGGGTTCTCCTCTTTAAGTGGGCCAGGGCACCGGCACATTACACAGCACTTATACTAGTCAAGCAAACTTCACCTTGGGGGTCAAACTCGCTTGGCCACAGAAAGGATCAGTTAATGTGAGTGCCCCCTCAATCCCAGCACAAGACTTGAGGAACAAATCCAGTACATATAAACCTAAAAATTTAGGTTTGGGTTTTTTCTACTTTTTTTCCCCCAATAAGCACTGCAATAAGCCCATACCCTGTGTACATATTGTACACACACGTACATGTACAGCTTCAGCTTCCATGATTAACAAGCTGCTCCCAAGTTCCTGCATTGTGTACTGAGCTAAAAGTTAGCTTACCCGGTGGTTGCAAAGCAATTTTCCTTTCGAATGTAGAAGCGCCACCAACCCTGACTTCACAACAATGAAACTGTAAAACCTGTAGTACTACCACGGTTGTGTATTTGTGACTGACTAAATAAGCCATACACGAAACAGTGACCAGGCTCTGTCCTTGAGTGTGCTGCTGGCATTTTTGTTGTACTGCCAGCGATTGATGAATGGCTTTACCTTGGTAGGGAACAAAATAAAGCTTGTTTCCCCTTGTTTTTCCAACTGCTACTGGAATGCGCTCAACTTGGAAGTGACGTTACTCCCAGCTCTGACATCCGACTTCTGCTGTAAAAGGAATGCAGCATTTATCTTCAGGCTGAGCTTGTGGTCATATGCCTTCATAGTTGACATTTAAGTTGCAGCCGTTTCTAGTGGCTCTTAGTGAGTCTTTCACAGAAAGACAAAACAATCCTTGGGCTTTTTATTTCATTTTCATGGTCATTTTATTACAAACAAGCATTTTTGTCTTGCTTGTTTAACTGTCTGCTGAAACTTTAATTCATAAATGCCATAAAAATACAAATTAAATTATGCTGCTTTGATATTTCCCTTTAGATCTTTATCTTTCTCTCATACCTGTTTTTTTTTTTTTTGCTCTAACCCCTGAGTTATAGTTCTTGGTGGTATGATGGCTAATGATAATGACATCACTAATGTAATTTACTCCAAATCATCATCTCTTCACCGAAGCATCTGTCAGTCTCCTTCATTAGTGTCCCTCACCCAGAATGGTGCTCATTCTTAATGAGACTGGCTGTAATGGAGTCATCAGCTTGCCAGTGCTTTTTGACATTACCCTCCTCAGCAATCATAATAGTTGCTCACTGGACCAAAAAGGTACGTGATTACGGTGGACTTTTTGTTTTAAATGTAAAATTTGTGCCTTTAAGGTATAAGTCATCACAGATGACGACTCCATTGCTGTGTTTGCAAGCTTGGCACTTACAAGCTTACAAATGCTACTTATGGCCCTCTGAATTATCCAGATGACAGTGTGACACAAGTTTCACACTGTTGAAATGCTTTTCCCTAATTTACAGAAATGTGATGGATATCTGGATATCCATCAAATCTGATGGATACTTTTTGGTTATTTTTTAATAGACTGAATTGATGAGGCGGTAGATAGCTGCAAATCCGTCTCGTGAGAGTGGGACTTAACTGTGCTGTGTCTTTCAACTGCTTTTTAAGAGCTATTTAAATGAACTCATTCATTTATTACTCTCATTCAGTGTAACGCCCATGTCTAAGTTTATATGAGTTTTATAGGAGGAATTCCTTTGTTTTCAAAGCCTTTTTTTTGCTGCACTTCTTCTGAAAAGTTCCTTGATAGCGCCGCACTCTGTGCTGTGTCATCCAGCCCTCTGACAGTCATCATCTCATCTGCAATCTTAAGCCATACCCTCAGAGTGATTAATAGGTTTTCCTTCTTTTTTCAAGGATGTGATGGTCTGCTGAGTCCACATAGCATCTCAGATTTTTTTCTTAATGTATCAGTTCTCCCACTTTGATTATGTTTTTTTTTTTTTTGTTCTTTGCTGGTCTTCATTTTTTTCTTTCACCTCTTTCTCTCTTTGCTTTTGTAACATAGTTAGCTTTCATTTTTGAACTGTACTGGGAATTTTCAGACACTAATCTTTGTCCTAGACCTCTTAACTTGGCACAACCCGCTCCCCCCCACTATTCTATCACTTGAGTGCTACTGGGGTTCAAATTGTTCTTCCCTATCTCATTATCAGCGTTTGAATTTATTTTCCGCTCTCCAGTATAAATCTATTAAAGCCCCACTGTTCTTAGCACGGCAAGCTAGAAGTAGCAAGGAACGCTAAATCCACTATCTGGATATATCTGAGCGATTTCCCTCAACATGGCAATTAATTGCATCCCAGAGCACGGTGTTATTTGAGAGAGGAGGGTGTACCCACAGAAGACTGTGGATTACCAGCCAATGCCAAACCCCAGCTGATACAGTGTTAAGAAGCCAGCCTCCTCCCACTAAGGCCATAAAGGCTGCCAAAAAACATGAAGTAAACACATAAAAAGTGGGTGGTCATTACTTTACACTAGTGCTTGTTTTAAGAGCTGAATCATTTAGTCTATTCATTGATTGTCAGGTTAGAAAATTAATGCTGATAATGTTTTCCAGTCTTTCTTTTGTCTGTACACTTAATACTTTGGGGTTTTGGACTGCTGCAAAAATATGACAGTGAATGGCATGACCTTAAGCTCCAGGAAATTCCAACAAGCATTCACTCATGCTTTGTAGACCTCATGAATAGCTCATTAATCAACGCCAATTGATTACGAAAGTAAATATAAAAGTGATAGTCTTGTTGTTTTGTTACAACATGTTTAAAAAATGAAGGTTAAAAAAATGATATGCCTAATGTAACCTGTAGTTTTTTGGGTTTTTTTTTGTTCTTTCTGTGTCACCCTGATTGCCACAGAGAGTGACCGGGCAGCAGCAGGAGATTAACGGCTTGTTACAGAGGAGGACGGCGGAAGAGGAGAGTGATTTAATGAAGAAGGAGCTGACAGCTCTGCGTGAACAACTGGTCAATAAGAGTCAGGAACTTGAGGTTGGTGGAACAAATTTTCTGTGGCAGTCGGGACCTCCGCTTTCAAAAGTCTCTTTTCTGCGTGGCACCGAAAACGACAAGTCCCCCGTGGCTTTAGCCCCGGGGGTATGAATCATTTAGAAGAGAAAGAGGATTGTTCAGCCCTCTTGAACACAATCTCAGTGTCTTTGTGTCTTCTTCTCCTGTCTCCACCCTCGCTCTGTCTCACCCTTTCTTGCTTTCAGCTTACTTTCCCGCTACTGACAACAGAGAATACTTAACAGCTGGAAAGTCTGCATGTGAGAAAGAAAGCACGAGCCAGAGAAAAGCAGGTTGTTAACTTGCAGATAAATACTTAATGCCTCCTTCAGTGGGGGGAAAGTGAATAATGTGCATGCAATGGTGTGGCTTCTGCCTAATTATGCTTAGATGGGACATGGCTATGATTAATTGATAAAGGGATGGTCCTTACACAGTCTTGGTGGGGTCTCGTGGTGAGAAATCGTGGGGGACAGCATCAAAGGAGACCTAGGTTGAGTCTAATGGGTTTTGTAGCCAGCACCATTCTCATTAGGAGCCTGTCATTAAGGCTGGCAGACTGGCCCCTGTACCTACGTGAGCCCAGTTCTTGCAGCACGGCTCGGCCAACACCAACCAAACACTGGCCGCGTGGGTCCAGTCATACAGCACAGGTGACCTTGGCCAATCAGCGACCCATGCAGTGGGCTCCCGCAGAAAAAGCGGTCCACTGTTTACATATTCATTTCAGCCTCAACCCCATGGGCTGCTTCTCTTTTTGGATCTTTGCAGTTTTCTTTTTTCAATTCTCAGTTTGAAATGCTACTTTTTCTTTTTCTCTTCTTTTGTCACCGTTGTTTATTTGGCCTTATTGACCCCCTCCCCATCTACTCTTCACACACACACACACACACACACACACACACACACACACACACACACACACACATCTTCCTTATTCAGGAAATGAAGACAAAATGTAGGAGGAAAGAGGAGGAGGAGCGGCAGGTGGTGCAGGCTCTAGAGGAGGAGAAAGAGGGATTAGCTTCCCGCTGCGCCGCCCTGCAAGCTGACCTGGAGGAGAAGCAGAGGCAGGCCAACAGCCAACGAGACCAGAGGGATGCTGCCCAGACCAGAATAAAGGTATGAATGTGGGGACAGGTCCACACAAATACAAAGGCACTCACACACACCTTGAACTTTCTGATCCCTCACACCCTTTCCTCTTCAGCTTGTGAATATAAAAAGATCTCTGTAGCAAAGCACAGAATTAAATAAACAGGGACTGCACTCAAAGGAAGGACAAAATTATGATTTAACGTAGGGCAGACAGATCTTCCTGAGTTGTGGTTTAAAAAAAAAGGAAAGAAAGAAAAAGAAAGAAGAAGAATTAAGCAGACCACAACCGAAAGTAGCTTCCGTTAAGTCGTTGGCCTGTTGGTTCAAGAGTTTGTGGTCAGGTGTGTTTCATTATCCAAATGCAAGTAACTTTCAGAATCTGTTGCTCTGATCATCATTATGGATCAGTGCTTCTTCTCTCTGTGAGCATGAGAAATACGATAAGACATCAACTGTGCTATTGTTTAAACATTCAACCAATCAAATCGCAGTTCTTGAATATTTTATTTATTTATTTTTTTACATTTCAAATTTTATTTCCTAGATTCTCATGAAATAAAAGCTACAGAGGAACCTCACATTCCTCCCCTTCCTTATCGACTAATCATTGTGAAACATATTGCTCCCCTAGTCAAATGGAATCAGACAGAGAGTCTTGAATAAGTTAGAGCTGCAGAGTAATTACTCTTGGATGGGATGAGCCCAGTGACTAGTGTATGCACATCCATCACAGTCTAAGACACTCCACTTGTTTTATAATATTTTTTTTGTATCATACATTGATTTGAAACTTGGTGATGGAAAATATCAGATGCGCAGGGGATACATCATGCCAATTTGTTTGACATGGCAAAGATTTATTCGGGAATTTATCATTTAATGTAGACCTGCGTGCACTGTTAAGATACACCTGTGTAGTTTTAGTATTTTCTTAACCCGAACAGAGGTGGAGGAATATTCTGCAAATACAGAGTCGCAAAGATGTGTAATACGTGAAAAAAAATATGACCGATTATAAAATTTCTTATAGCATTCTTCACATAATTTGCTTGATATTAATTAGCGTCGAATGAATTCAGGGTTTGGTGACCTGTACATGTTTGATGTTGTTTAATCTGCTGCACTCAAATGGTTTCTTTAAATTAAAGCAAAGCTAACTAACGCCTTGTCTGCACATCCTATATACAAAGAAACAGCACAATAAAGACATTTTCAGATAGACTGTCATGTTAGAACTAAATCTAAATTTTGCTATTCGATTACTTCACAGCAACTAGTACAGCTGGTTGCTGTGAAGTAACAAATTGTGGCCGACTTATTACAAGTGGTAAAGAAGGCATCATAACTCCTTGCTTGCTTCCTTGCTTTTCTGTCACTTTTTTGTTTTAGAATCATTTATTTGTTTATTTGTAGACAGCCAGTAAAAGTAATGTGACAAGTGAAATTTAACGATGCTGGTCTGCGTTGGTTTGAGGATTTTGCCATAGAAAATAAATACTGACACATCAAAACGTTGACATAATAATACTAATACTTCTTAAAGCATTTCATTTAAGGATAGCCTCTAAATTTGACAAAATCATTGTTATTACTCTTCTACATCAGGATCTAGAGGAGAAGCTGCACAACACCTGTCAGGAGCTGACTGCCTTGCAGAGCCACAGTAGCAGCCTGGAAGCTCTGCTTTCCTCCAAAGACACAGAGTTGGCAACTAAACATGAACAACTTGATCGCCTTTGGTAAGCTGTACCAGCTGAGATAGTGTCTCTGTTCTTGCAACATCCAAACCCTAATAGGTGATATTTATGGCTAATTTCATTAGTTAAAGTATAATTCTGTCCGATATAGACGTACTATATGTGTATACCTCGATTTACATGGGTTACTGCATGGAGGAGTGAGTATATTGCTTCTTTCGCTGTGAGGCTTGGGGGTGACACAGATTTCTTCCACTCTGGCTCACCTAAAGCCACTTGATAAGCCCTGCATAGTGGATATGCTTTAAAAAAGAGAGAAGAGGGAAACAGGGCAGGCTTTGGCTAAGCTTTAGTCGATATGATAAAAACTGTGAGAACTGTAGGAGCCTTAGTGGTAATCTCAACCTTTTTTAACTACTTTTCTGTTTTAATGCCAGAGGCACTCTGACATGTCAGTCACACCAGGGCTATAGACTATTCTTGTGGATTTAGCAGGGTGATTAAAGATTTCCTTACAAGTTCGAGAAGCGCTTTGTGGTAATTCCATTGGTGGATACAAAACAAGATGGAAATGACCTTTTGGCGCTGATGAATGTTGGTATGTTGAGAAATGTAGCCGCTGTTGACAAAAGAAGGAAATCTGCTGTCATAAATACATTACAATAATGTAATATGCATACAAGTTTATGATTGTTATTGCTCTATAGTTTTGTTGTGCATTTAGACATTGATGATATTAAAGGATATTAAAGGCTTATGAATTGAGTTCAGTTTTAGTTATCAAGTTATCAATTTATCAAAAGTTATCAAAAGTTAGACTTTTACAGCTGTAACACATGTGCTATTATCTTAAAATCCAAAAGGATTAAAACTGAGTTAATTCAGGTTCTCTGGCATACTTTTTTAAATAGTTATTTTAACATCAGTACACAACCTTTATGTTTCTCACCTTGAATACGTCAAAAATATAACTAAATCCACAATATTTAATGTAAGCAGCACATTATTGTTGTGTACTGTTTGACTTTGCATAACGTGTAATGCAAGTGCCTGTGTGTAGTCGTGATTTTGCAGAAGTGCAGACGCTGTACAGACGGAGCACAGAGCATGCAGCGGAGCAGAGCCACCTGATTAAGCAACTGGAAGGACTCAACCTCGACACACAGCGAGTTCTGCGGAACCAAGAAGAGGCTCACTCTGCTGACGCTACCTCCTATCAGCAGGTACTCACAAGTACACACACACTCCCAACCTCAAACTCAACAGTGTTATAACCTCTTCGTCGCGCTTCACTCAGGCCTCACCCACTGTGGTGATTTATTTCCAAGCTAGCTGTAGCCTACAATTATTTTTGTGTCTGCCAGAAAGCCATTTTTTCTCAAAGTATTCTGTTACTGTGACTGGGTTTGCAGCATACTACTTTGCCATGCACGTGGAGGAATCATAGAGAAAGACATTTTGCAAACATAAATCATTTGGGACACGTGTTGTTAACCACTTCTTTTCCCTATTTTTTTCCATTACTGAATATAAGACAGTCTTAATGTCACCTAATGAGTGCTTTGTGTCATTTTCCTCCCATCGATCTGACCCTTCCATTCCCTCTTGCTTGGATTATAAACCTCTCTGTCTTATTTATATTTGTTGACAGCTATACAAAGAGTTGAGTCAGTGCTACCAGGCTCTCGTGTCTAGTGAGGCCAAGCTCCGCCAGAGTCACCAGGAGCTGAGCAGCCAGCTGGCGCAGAAAGACCAACAGATCTTAGAACTCCAAGCTGAGCTACAACAGCAGCAGCAGGAACAAATACAACTTCAGCAGGAGCTGCAGCGGCAACAACAGCCTCCGCTAACAGCCATTTACCCCTCTCCACAAAAACAAACCAACTTTAAGGTAAGCACTATTCTCGTTCTTCACTGTGTGTTCCAAAAAGGCCTTAATCATCAAATGCATTAAAAACATCTTAGCATAGCAAGTATGCCAATCTATGATATGCATTTGTGTGAGTAAGAGCAAGTAAAAGTGCATGCTTACAGTTCCCTGGACATTACATCTGTCTTCTTCCTTTCACAACAAACACATTATAGTTTGATAATTCTGTCAATTGCTTGCCTGGACTTGGTATCTAATTGTCCCAAGGTACAGAGATGTCAACGTGTAGGTGGACCTGCAGGCACAGTAATAACTGACTGGCCCCAGCATGGCCTGTGGTGGTGGTCTTTAACTCAGAATCATTCGTTTGATATTGCTCTAGTTCACCCTTGATCTATCCATCTCTCTGAGCACCAGTGTCTTTTATGTCCGCTATCTGATCTTCTCTCACCGCCAGTCCTAGGCATACGCGCACTCTCTGAATAATATACTTTAGATATCGCCTTTCTCCCCTCCCACCCAAGTAACTGGAAGTCCTTTTAACACACGCGGGTCAGACAGCAAAGCCAGGTAAGAGGTGGAGAGAGGTGATTTAATTGGAACTCAGTAATGTTTTTGAAGATGATGTTAGAGTTACAATTCTACGTCTGTCAGTCAGCGGGACTTTGGCTTTAGCGTTGTGCCTTTTGAACCAATCGCCCCAAGGCAATAGAGGCCTTTAATAACTGCTAACGATATGATGATAGGTGGTAGACCACAGAGTGTCAGACACTTAGTTGGGGAAAAAAGTCAAATCTTGAGACACTTTATTCCATCAGCAGTTCTCTGGCACACCACTTGACATTTTAAGGAGTCTCTCGGTCTCTTCTGCTCTATGACTTACCATTCCAGTTTCCTCCTTCAGATAACTCTAGTTGATGCAACACAAGATGATATTTTTGCAGCAGCGGAGAAATGTTTGTGCCTCCGCAGCGTTTAATTCGTTAATTTGATTGGCTGATTTTCTGAAAGTGCTGCTCCCAGACTGTGCAAGTTAGAAGATATCAGTTCAAATGTTAAGTGAGTTACAATGAACCTGTCTCACTTAACCCTCTTAATTTAACCAGCGGTAAAATATAAATGGATCATTTAGTCAGTAATTAAATACAGTACTGTAGTGTTCCCACAGTAATTAATACTACATTTAGAGTAGATGCAGTTAGTGCTCTGTGTGTGTAGTGTGGGCACATACACTGACTGGCCACAACATTAAAACCACTGGCCGGTGAAGTGAATAACATCGATCATCTCGTTACAATGCAGTGTGCTGCTGGGAAATTCTGGGTATTTATGCAGATGTTTTTGGGGGGCTTTTAATTTTTTTTTGTCATGCACCATTTTAAGGCAGATAGTTTTAATGTGACTTACTGATATATGTTTGCATGTGTTTTCTTGTCTCTCAGAGTGAAAAATCAGCTCACACAATTTTCAGGGCTGGGACATAATTAGAAAAAAATCATGTATATAACCAAAGCTAAGAATAAATGATAACTTTTGTTTACCGAACACATGTAGCTGCTGTCTGGCTGATTTGTTTTTTTAACTTTCTTACCCACTGACATCAAAGTGAACAGATCAGGTATCCCAAGGTATAGCGCTCAGTCAGGAGGGTTTTCTATTTCCCACTCTCTAATTTCACTGACAGGTTGTGCGTACGTGTGGGTACGTCCGTGTCTTCATAGTTGTGTGTTTGACTGAAGGTGTGTGTGTGTGTGTATCCGAGCACATAATCGCAAATTCTGTAACAACTTCCTCCCGAACACCTGTTAAATTCAAATGCTCGGGTTGTTAAGGCAGATTTGATTTTAATTTTAAATGTTTTGGTGGAAGTTACTATTGGAGGTGATCAAAGTGCTGATCGCAACAGGAGCACAGGGGGGGAGACACAGCGCTCATTTGAATATGGACCGGAGCGACGGCTTTGAACACCCCACCCGCAGTGGTTTTTGGTGGGGGCGGGGATAAAGGAGGGGTTGGGGTGAGAGGAATAACACCTATTGTGTGTTACATTTCCATGCTGCGCACCGAGATTGTGCGTTCTCGCTTGTCTTATGCAAAGTTAACTCTTTACAGGAAGCTGAACAGGACTTTACAAAGGCTCAAATGTGGGCAGTGTGTGGCGTGACCACACAGCTCAACTGATTTTAATCAGGCTGGTTTCTCCTTGAATAATGTCACCTTCTACATCAGTTTATGCTCATTCATTATCTGTTAAATCTATTTTTGTTATTTATTCACAAATTAAAATATAAATACAATATCTATCAGTCTGTCTCTGTATGTAGATAGATTAGATAGATTGTCACCATTTTTTAGTACATCAAAAGTCAGCTAATTGCTCCTGTGCTTAGGTAGTTGTCCAGTGTGTGGGTATTTGCCTGTGTTTGAGTTTATAAAGTGGTGCAAACATCTCCACGTCAGGCTGTAGATGGCCCGACGCCCTGATCTTCTAGCTTTAGGGCCTGGCTGATCATCAGGCACCTGGATGACCCCCATGCACAACGAGCTGCTGTGAAATTGCCAGGTTAGGGAGGCTTGGGTTGCCAGGTTGGGTGGTCACCATCGCAATCTAGATGCAAAGCAGGCTCCCTCATTAGCAGACAGAAAACTAGCTAGTCTGAACATTTCATTATTCAGAAGCGTTTAACTGCATCGTTTGTATTTACTGTAGTTTAGTTAGAGTTTGGCTACTATCAGAGCCGAGCTGTGATTAAAGACCAACATTAGAATCCACAGCAGACCTCAGGCTTTCTGGAATCATCACCGCAGTAAATGAGTGGTAAGTTGTTAATTATGTGGGCAGTCATTCAAAACAGTGGTTACTCTCTCATCAACATTGGAAAGAGAAAATTAGGCATTCACATTCAATCCAGAAAAGTTTGGTCTAAATATAATGGGAAGAAGCACCTGTGTCTTTTCAAATGTTTACTGAAACTTTTTTTAATGGCCTATTTAAAAAAAAAAGGTTTGTTTTTTTTTTCTTTTTGTTTGCTTTGGTTTGTCTCATTATCTCAATAGGACAGCAATAATGTTAACATAAAACCTCTTTTTTTCTTTAAACTATGTCCATAGACATTTGAATGCAGCTTTATTATAATGATACATGAAATGCAGTAAGGTCTCATACTAAGCCTGAAGCACAGAAATAACATTTAGAGACATGACCGGGCCTTCCCCCCCCTGTTTTTTTTTAATAAACCGAATGAACCCCACACGTTGCATCTCCCTTATCTTGCTGAGATCATTTTTTAACATCTGCTCCTGGGTTTTTATTAATGTTGGCTAATTTAAACGCTTTTAGATGTGTAATTAAAGTGCTAGTGAGATGCTCACACGTGCATAAATTTATACACCCACCGTTTTTGTCAGGTCACCTTTGGCTTTGGTGAGGCATTTCTTTTGATCATCATCATCATTAATGGCAGTCGTCGGCTGGAAAGGGTGAAAACATAATGCCACAAAGAAATATGAAATCAGGTTTCAGCTAGAAGTTGAATAGACACTCAAAAAGGCATGAGGATGAGTTTAGTATGTTGTCCAGCTTGTCTCAGTATTGTAATTTTTATTTCTGTATTTTTAAGCACTTTGCAGACCTTGGGTTTTTAATTTCTTAGATTTTGTAGTGCTCTGTAAAATAGCACAAGGATTAAGGACTGCCAAATGTTAGTACTATATTGCATCACATAAGAAGTGTTTTGCAATATATTATCAATATTTAAGTCAATTGTGGCATTTCCCAAATGAAAGATGGTAAACTGAACTAAAGATAACTGAATTGTGGTGATGTGAAAAATGCAGGGTAAAGCAAATCAAAAAGCAGGTTTATAAAGTGATGCAAACATCTCCATGTCAGGCTGTAGATGGCATGACGTCCTGATCGTCTAGCTTTACATTGCATTCTAACATGAATGCAATAAAGAAATGTGTAAGTGAGTATCAAAACTACTGTATAATGATAGCATTGCTATTGTCGGGAAGGTATCACTGTAGTAACAAATTGCTACGATATTGCTAACCCTAATAAGCATAAAATTAAGTTCAATTAAAAAAAGCAGAGAGGAAATAAGCACATATATGAATTTAGCTTTGAATGTTCATCATTGTACTCTGGCAAATATGTGATTGAAAGCACAGGCCTTGTTTTCATTCATGCCACAGTCACAATGAGGAAAACGGTGACTGGAGACCATATTGTGACCAAAATTATTGCAACCATGTGCAATGAACTTGCAATCTTGTTGCCTTTGAAATGGTTGCTTCAAGGCAGGCACTAGATCTATCACCACTTGCAGTCAGTTGGAGTCTTCAAAGCGATTTTGGTGCCATAGACAATGAGGCAGAATCAGCCTGCTATCAGTGTGCAATTAAATGGAGTCAAGTGGGCAATTATATGCAATCTGTGACAATACAGTGATTAATTGGGATTAAATCTGTGAATATATGTCTACTTTACTACTTTACTTTAACTACTTAGAACAGCCTCAGCTTATGGGCAACCAGTTGGTCACCGCAACAACTTTCAATCAGTCTAAGACAGCAAAAACAATTCACTGCTTTCACCGGGCAACCACCGATTTTTCCTAGGCGCAAGGAGTTGCTGTCCTATTTTTGCTCTAGTGTGACTGAGCCATTAAGACGAATGCCCTTCCTTTAACTAAAATGCTTAAAATGCATTTTTTGTCAGTGACTAATGTTATGTGTGCTGTGCTAATGTTGTATTATCACTAAATAGTATTGCCTACATGAGTTTGAGTTTTGGGTGTGTATTAGTAGTAAATATTGTTGTCAACATGTGTTTTGTGTGTGTGCGTGTGAGTGGGTGGGTGAGTGTTTGGAGCTGGCCCACGTCCAGGGCCAGAGACATACTAATGACATAGATGCCAGTGGTGTGTTTTACAAGCTCAACTGCTCTCATTAGATGAGAAACTCTGTGTAGCACAGCTCGCCTCATTAATGAAGCACAGCCATGTGCCGCTGCAGAGACATACACTCACTCGTTCTAGCACATACACCCGGGTCAAACAGACTGTGTGGGAGGACTCAGGGCTGGGTACACACTCCGAAAACATACACGCACCTACTTCCTACTCACTGTGTGCCGTCCTTCTATTAAGTCCCCCTCCACTGCGCTGCCAGTTAAAACACACACTCATCCATCTATGCACAAAGACACATGCTCTTTGAAGACTCACCATCTTGAATACAAAGTGCGCCAGGCCTGAGAGTGCGCTGCTTAAAGTCCTCACTTCTCAGGCCTATCCAATCACTTTCACATATGCTGTCGTTCCACAGATCTATTCGAATGCGATTGTGTGAGCATGCGTTTGTGTATCCATGCAGTGAGTGGCTTTGGGGGTGTGTGTGTGTGTGGGTGGGGAGCCCCTCCTGATTATAGCTACTCCATAATTAACAGTGATCAGATTTGTTTTGTGGCATAAATGGTGCATGTGTAGAACATTAGGCCTGGCAAGTCTCATTTCACATTCAGCTCAAGGGCTCGGCAGCAGACGGGTCACGAGCTTCAGGGAGCACAATCACAAGCCTCGCTCCATATGGTCCTGCCTGCCGCATCCTCACATGTGAGGGCCGCCAGTGCCAGACAAGTTCCCCCAAGAACCTAATCGTGTTCAGTAATTACCAAGACCGGCTTTTCTCTCTCTTTTTTTCCTCCTCCCCTCCCTCCCTCAGCCTCCTCCCAATCTCTTGCTCTTCTCCTTTTTTTTCACCACACCTGCATGCTCTCTTCTTCTCTTTCAATCTCATGCTCCCGCGCCGTCTCTATGTTTACTCTAAGCTACGTGTAATCTGTTTGTCTTTTTTTCCCGTTTATATATATTGTTGCTCTTTTAACGGCTTCCCGGCTTTTCTGTTTTCCGCTGGATGAAAATCAGGAGGGCGACGAGAGAGAATTCGCGAGGAAGAAAAGTCAGACGCTCCCGCATCAGTTAATTTCTAAATTGCTTTATGTGGCTGATGCCGAAAAACGCACTCCATCCTCCTGCCTGCCTGGAAATTATAAATAATTGTAACAGATGCGCCAATATGGCCGGCCTCCAATAAACGAGGCCCCAGATAATTTGACCAACCCCCTTTGACAGGCCAATTTAATAAAACATGAACAAAATCTTCCTCACTAATAATTTATCATCCCCTCTCCTCCCCTTTGGTTAAAGTTGATTACCCTGGCAGTTAACAAGGTCACGCCCAGATGCCAGGTTTCTGATAATGCAATCAGGACTTGTTGGAAAAAAGGTGATGACATCCTGTGTGGTTTTCTTCACAACTTGGCCTCCCAGTACAACACGGTGGTGAAGGCCTTTGTTTGTCAAAGAGCTTCAATTTGATGTGTTGAGTCAGTGTTGTTGATAGCAGCAGGTGAGGCTTTTTTTCTCTTTAGTTTCACACTTTTTTTTATTAACGATTTAAGAAAAGGCGTGAATATGTGCAGGTGATGCAGTCAAGAGGTATGTGGATGAGTTTTTGAACTATAAAAGGGCTTGTCTGGCTTTATAAAAACTGTGTATACAGCACGTGGCCTTTTGGCAGTGGATTAAAAGTCATGCTGTCCTTAAAGCTATAATATCTTTGCACAGAAACGCACACACAGCATAACAACACAACAGTAGCTAAAGTGTAGAGATTAAAGTTTGAGTGACATGGGCAGTTTGAAGGTGACAGTTGTTGCCCTGTACATACAGAAACCCCCTCTGGTTAGTCTTGATTGTGTTAATGCTTTGGCTTAAAGTGTCTCATTATACACTTTTTTCCGAAATAGTGGAGATGCTAGTTAATTATCTCTTGACTAGATGAGATATCTGGGTGTTGACTGCAGTGAACTAAAGTTGCCAATCTTTTTAACTACATGGTGGACATACTTTGAATGTTAACTGCAAGCAAGAATTACGTTTTAGTTGATTTAGAGAGCATGCTACTTGACAGTTGGGACAAGATGCCAAAGTGTAATATTTTCATCTTCCCTTTAATTAATCTTGACCACCATAGATTCAGTCAAAAGGAAAAATACTTCACCCGTTGCCTACTGGTGGTGGTCAGAGGGCCCGGTGGCGCCAGTGTCCGGCAGCCTCGCCTATGTCAGTGCGCCCCAGGATGGCTGTGCCATCACCAGTGTGTGAATGTGTGTGTGAATGGGAGGATGACTGGTTGTGTAAAGCGCTTTGGGGTCCTTAGGGACTAGAAAAGCGCTATATAAATACAGGCCATTTATGTCTGTGGCATGATTGTGGTTTTTCACTCAGTGTGCTGCTCGTACAACTCTATTAAGACCCATGTGAATGGGGGCAAACTGTTATCACGTTTGTAACGCAATGCAGTACATGACTGCTGCAAGTACACAAAGAAGATTAAAGATTTAAAACATTATTTTAAAAAAAGTATTTTGTACAGTGGAAAGAATTAAAGGCAGATTGCTTTGGTTAAGCTTAAGCAAACTTTAAACTGAATTAAGCAATAAAAAAAATACATTAGCCTGATATTGGTTCATTAATAGCTTGCTGTTAATTTAAAGAGAACATATTCATTTTATTAGGTACACCTTGCTAGTATGTGTTGGATCCTCTTTATCCTTCAGAACTGCCTTAATTCTTTATTGCATTAATTGTATAAGGTGCTGATATTTTGATATTTGTCTGAAACTTTGGTCCATATTGACATGAGAGCATCACACAGTTGCTGCACATCTTTGATGTGAATCTCCCGTTTCACCACATCCCACTACTAGCCTGAAACATTGATACAAGGCAGGATGGATCGATGCTTTGATGTTACTTATGCGGAATTCTGGCCCTACCATCCCAGTGTCACAGTAGAAATCAAGACCCATCAGACCAGGCAATGTTTTTCCAGTCTTCTATTGGCAGTTTTGTGGAGCCCATGCGAGTGGTATTCTGTGTTTTCTGTTCTTAGCTGACACAAGTTGTACCCAGTGTGGTATCCCATCTCCTTCAAGGTTTGTCATGTTGTACATTCAGAGGTGCTCTTCTGTATACCTTGTTTTTAATCTAATTGATTATAAGGTGGGTAATTAAGTTGCTTTCTTATAAACTTGAAGTAGTCTTTCTGTTCTTCTCTAGTGCTTTTTGCCCAGATAACTCCTGCGTAGTGAATATGTTCTCATTTTTGGACTGTTTTCTCTAACCCCTAGAGATGGTTGAGCAGCCAGATCCTCGTAGATCATCAGATTCTGAAGTACTCAAACTAGCATGTCTGCCACCTTGTGACATTCAAAGTCACTTATGTCACCTTTCTTCTTCATTCTGATGTTCGGTTTGAACTTTAGCATGTTGTCTTGAGTACGTGTACGTGCCTGATTGAATTGAGCTGCTACCATGTAATGGGCTGCTTAGATATTTGCATTGACAAGCAAATATGGTGAAGTGGCCAGTGGGTGTGTTTGTTACAGCTGAAATACTCAAATTTGAGGAATAACGTGGAAAATATTCCTAATTTTCTGACATAAACATGACAAATTAACAGCTGTCACCAAACCATGCTCTATTTTCTATCAGCCTATCTCAGTCGTCTCTTTTCAGCCTTTCAAGCACCAACATATGCGCCATCTCTTTTCTCACAGGCGCTGGTGTCAGAGCAGGTTGATGCGGCAGCCCAGAAGTCTAGCCCTGACCAGGCCTCTACTCGAGGTTCATATCCCAGGCCAGAGGGTAGTACTTTCCATCAGAGATCTGCCAGTTCCATCAGAAGACAACAGGTAGGTCAGAACGTGCTTCTGGTAATTATGTCAAAGCCAACACGTGGATGAGCAGCTAACAAACCCACACTTATCCATTACCGTTTTGTTCAGATTAGATCAAAGCCACAGAGAAGGGATATAAAGGAAACTGTCTTTCTAGAATCATATGATTTATCAGACCCAGCCCCTGCCAACCTTTGTCCTGAACTTCCCAACACACACACACAGATGCCCCTCCTACTGTGACCAAGCCGGCGTGTGCTGCTGGTTTCACGCATGCCTTGGGCTCAGGCACTGGCTAATTTACCGCTTCAGCAGTACATTATGAACAAGAAAGAAGCTTTTGATCTTCTCAGTATTCAACTCATAAGTTTGGCAGGACATGTTTCTAGATGGCCTCACTCACTCTAAAGCTGGCCCGAAGACATGTTGTTTGATTTAAGCCGCTGTCCTCATTGTATCTTAAATCGAAGCGCTTCTGTTCTGGCAGTCTATTCGTGTAATGTAATTATACCGTGCAAAATAAATAAATAGTATTGACATTTGATGAGCTTCCTTTATGCTTGCCTTAGGACACACAACTCGCAAACACATAATCGTTCTATTATCCACCTATAATTTATTATCAAAAACATGCGCCAATGTCGATCCTGCTGCTGATATCCAAAATCAGTGTGTAAATACTTTTTTTGATATTCTATTATACTGACTAATAACGTGAATCATAATGAGATCTACTGAATGGAAATCGGGGCATTTGTCATTGTCATGTTGGCTTTTCATTTATTATAAATGCAGTCCTGCCTGTCACTGCCCCTGACCACGCGTTTACTGCGTGCTGTACATACGTTTACAAATGAGATTTTAATGCAGGCACATGATCATATTAGAGCTGCCGCGCCAACATTTACAGAAACAGATGTCAGATGAAAGATGGAGAGCTTTAAATTGAACTAACTCCTTTAAATGAAATAAAGTGATTATTTAACTGAATGAAATTTAAGATTGATGCGTTTTATTTTCTGAGTGGCGACTACAAAGTGGCATCTTTAAAGTGGCATTCTTTCACGTAGCACAGTGGCATGTTCATGTCTCTCAGCCAGTAGCTGTAAAAACTCAGGTTATTACTTTTAAACATGTAAACTTCATAAAACATGTCCAGCCTTACTGTAAATCTTGAATAATTTCTAGAAGCACGATGATGCTCCAAAAAAACTATAAACTTTTTATGCCTCATTAGGATTCATACCACTCCATTTAAACTGGAATAACAAACTGGAAGGTCAGCAGCTGATGAGACGAGTCTTCTGTTCAGCATACTGTTTCCCCCTTGGAATCAGATTTCTGCTGTTTTACTCAATGCCCACAGTGAAGTGGGATTATTGGCTGCGTCTATAAACAGTGCAGAGTAGTGCATGTCTGACTGTGTTGGGTGCATGCAGTAAGTGTTATAATAATGTTAGCCGTTTAAAACAACAACAAAAAACTATGTCTCAAGGAACTTGAGAGACTTGGTGTGTGTGTGTGTGTGTGTGTGTGTGTGTGTGTCACATGATTTGAGTGAAGAAAGTTTACTTTGATGTGGAAAATTAGATTTGAAAGACCTCATGAAAAATTGTATTTTCAAGTTCCAAACTGCTTAGAGTTTTTATTAGAAACAACACTGTGACTTTCCCAACATTATACAGAGTGGACCATTTTTCAGCATGATTTACTTCAAGTTTGAGCTAAAACTTGTGCATTTTTTTAAAAGTTTGCTTAGTAACAGTGCTCATTTGTATGTATAGTCATCAGGGAACGTTAACACATTTAATTACTCTCCAGATGCACTCATGACAGGCTGGTGCAATTATAAAGAAACCCATTGATGACTGTGACTCAGTGTCTCTGTCAGATAGAAAGTGGAGGAGAGGTGAAGGGAGACGGGCACTCAGTGAAATGATTCTTTCCTCTGCTGATTCCTCAGTAAATCCGATTTTTAAGTTACAGGCCTTTTCCCTCATTTCCTTCTTACTATATGCCCTCTGTCCCTCCTTCTGCATTGCGCGCTCATGTTTACAAAGCCATTACAGGGTGTTATACACAGGTCAGGCCATGACCACCAGACAGCTGCCGAGCTGAGGTAAATGGCGAGGACAGCCTTCTGTGTCTCGTGCTCTCTGCTTTTTATCCTTCAGGCCTGTATTGTGGAACATTAACATCAATGCCGCAACACAGAGCTTCCCACACAAATAAAGGGCATTCATGCGTCTTCGGGTCCAGCAGCAGTCAGGCGTCCAACTGGACCAGAGAGAACATCTGCACCAAAATGTCAGTCATTAGTCAGTGTCACCATTTTATTAATTTACCGTGGACTTTAGACAAGCACGCAGCAGTTTGTCTCACGTGGTTCTCACCTTCATTAATAATTACTGTCATCAGGTTAAGTAGTAAATATCATTCACAATTTATATTTCTACCTGAAGCCCGGTTTAGAGTTTGTCTGCAGTATGTCATGCACTTTATAATTGCTCATCTTTACTTTTAGGTTTAGGACTTTGAGTTGGTTTGGATTCCCCTTTTGGAATCTGTGTTTCCCCCTTGTACAGACAGACTAAGCCAGTTGGCCTGCCACTCATCAGGAATATGCAGATCAATCTGCTAATTAGTTGCATAGAGTCATTAAGGCTGAGTTAGAACACATGGTTGGCACCCATGCAGGCATGTTAGCAAAACCTGGCCGCCAGGTCACTGGAGTCAACTGTAGCCTCAGAGCACATTTCCCAGCACACGTACATAGTGTATATATTAATGTCACAAGCAGATGTTCTGTTTTAAATACACATCCTGTGATATTAAAACTAGAGGAAATGTATTATAACTAATTAAGTGACAAATGTGTTTTTTAAGTTACAATAAAAAAATGTCTTAATGTCTAATCCCATTCTTTTAACCATGTCAATTAGCCCTCATGTGAAGGATTTGAGTTGCAGACCCACACACAAGGGATTCATGAGGAGCAATGCAAAGAAAGCAAAATCCATTGTTTTCATGTGTTTCATGTTGCCATGTAACAACGTTCAATCATGTGTTATGAATTATCATGCAAAAATATTTTTTTCGCTCACTTTTGAGAGTGGAGCGTTTTCAGGCAGTGATATTTTCAAGTTTGCCAAGCTGCTTTGTGAGCAGATGTACAAGTTGCGCTATTTGTTGTGCTGACAGAGTAAGGTGTGATTTAGGCTTCTGCAGGGAATCTTTGACGTAACCTACGTAAGGGGCAGACATCATTGCCAGCATTTATATTTGAAACAAATAAAATGTTGTGACTTTTTACAAACAGCTGTCAGAATGTACCATGTCCCTCCAGGAATTTGCTGACATTTTTGAGTCCTTATATTGATGCTACGTTTATTATTCCTCACACTGAGACGATTGTTGATCTCTTGCTGATATATTCAAAAACTACAGCGATAAAGTAGTCAGAAATGCACAGGAGGAATCAATGGTACTGAACAGGCCAATCACAGTAGTTGCGTGCTGCGTCAAGATGACTTGTAGTTACATTTCTAAGGAGGTTACACCAGGAGGTTGTGGGTTTCAGCGGGAGTTTGCAGTTTCCCACTGAAGCATGAATCCCCACCAGTCAAGCACCAAGATGTGTTTGGTTCCCTCAGTGCTTGATTAGTGTATGATTTTGCTTAGGACACTAGGGCATGAGATATTTTCTTGTTTTAGCCGTAACAACAGGTGTTGCAATATCAGAAAAGGCTGAAATCTTAATGACTTTAAGAGGCAAGAGAGCTTGTCAACAGCAATCAAAATACATATTTTTTGGATGGTGGGGGGTTAGGCTTTTACTGATCCGCTATCCTCTCATTAACCTCACCACTTCAGCACCACCTCCTCCTCCTGTACTGCTCATCTTCCTCTACCCAAGGACTGTTGTGCGTTTAGTCGCATTGCATATTTTAGCCTGCCATCTGGTCAGCCCTGCCCGGCGCTACAGGGGGGCCTCCTATCCTTTCATATTCATATTCCACTAGCATATTGTTCCCACTGCTTTTCTACAGCGCGGCCCCAGCACTTCTCCATTTCTTTATTTATTTCTACAGAAGAGGCTGGCAAGCAAACTGCACCCCCCTCCTAATCGGCGGCTCTTCCAGTTGTCCTATCAAGTGTAACCTGGAGGCCCCTAGCAGAGCAATTAGAGCGGCCTCCCTGACCACCTCTTGTAATGAAGCCCAGCACATTCTGGAATCTATAGCCCCTTTAGTCTCCCCTAATGGGACATCATTATTGTCAAAGAAACAATGTAAATGGAAATGAACATACTCATTAGCCAGTCGCAGGGAGAAACCTTTGCTGCTCTCAGCTTGCAACTCCTGCTTCCAAACACACACACACACAAGAGTGAACCTCCTCCCTTCAGCTTCTGTGGACTGCTGCTCGAGCTTGCTTTATTCCTCTGGCAGCGTGTTTGTTTTTGTGTGCATATGTGTGTACCAAGGAAGACAATGCTCATGTTTTACTCAAGGTGAGAGGGGAGTGGAGTGAACATAGATAATTCCATTATTGGCATTCACTCAGTGTTTCTACAGATGTTAATTGCTGCATGTGTTTGTGCCTGTCTGTGTAAGTGAAGTGTGTTCAAGCTCCCACCCCAGTGCTTCTTTGCTTACCCTTCCCAGGGTGCACCAGTGCAGCGGTCCAGGTCCCTGTCTCCAGCTGGCAGCGTCGGGTTCGGAAGTGAGAGGAGAAAAGAGGCAGAAGATAGGATTCAAGACCTCGAGGAGCTGCTGCAATTGAAGGTAATTACTTGCTAATGTATACAAATAAATGTAATGTCTTAATCTTTTCCACCCCTCTTAGAACAGTTTATTTATCCCCAAGTTTAGTGAACAGTTCTCGCTCTCATTCTTTATGGTCGAACTTTATTTTCTTTGTCTTTTTTTGCATCTTTTGTCTGTGTATCCCTGCATGACAGTGTTTCTCAAAGTGACATTGAACTACCCAAAGGACTTGTTTGCTTAAAAAAGCACATTTGTTGTTGGTATATTTTGGTGTCATCTGTTAGTATCAGTTTGAAGGAGCTGCTTGTTGCTGTGGCCTCTAACTTATATATGATTGCTGCTATCAGCTACTGGTTTATATAGAGGTCTGCAAAAAACTAACAGTGGTTCAATTGCAGTACTGCTGCCACTGCCTCCTCCGTGACCTTCTCTTACGGTGTCTTTCACACATACATACGTACATGGGCGCACACACAAGCAGAGTGTGCGTAGGCAGTGAAGCAGCAGGAGAGAAGCCGCTCTGGTGAAAGCGGATGCAGCCATTTTTCTTTTTTTTAATCCTTAAACGAATCAGCTTTATTGGTCTTTTAACCTTCACATGCTCTGTGATGTTCTTCTCAGACTATTCTTCGTGCTCGTGTTGTTTTCAGTGTCTCCGACTGACTGCAAGCGAAAAAAAAAGAAGTTAATTTTCACCCTTGTGTTGCACTTTCCCCTAAAGCTCACTGCCTTTAAAAAAAAAATCTCTCTATCTTCGCAGCTGACCAACGAGTGAGTGATTATCCAAAGGTCATCTCCTTTTGAACACAATCCCAGGAACACATTAGGCACCATTTCCTTGTCAGATCTGAAGTGTCTGAATTACATCACTGGCAGACACCTCGACAGTAATGCTCAACATAGATTCAGACAACACGCATGACTGTCTTAGTTAATGGTGCCATTTACTTGTCTGCTGTTTGAGGGGCATTTAGCAAAGGTATGCACAGAAAAACGTGACTACATTAATGAGGGCATTTGTTCAAGGCATGATTTAGTGGTTTTTGTCCTTTGCTTGTTTCTGGAAATAAGCAAAATGCCCTCTATCAGTTGCACTTGAGACCTTACCTTCAGCCTCTTACTGTACAGTACTTTGCTTGGTTCAGTTCGCTGCTGTGCAGCTTTCCAGTCCTTTCCAACAGAATGCTTTTCAAATTGGGTACGGCAGCCATACCATTGACATGTTGACCTTAGCTGCGAACAGCAAACAAACAATTCTCTTAATAACGCCCTCCTTTTTTTCTACTTCACACTTTGAAGTAAAAAGTAGCTGTTGCTGTGTAATTATTTTTCAGCTTGAGAACGTCCACACATGTGTTCGCTGACTGAGTGAGGGCGTATTGATCGGTGGGCAAGGGTCTGTGGCCTGATGACCAGATCTGGTCTGCCCAGGGGGAACCTCTATAAGGAGCCTGGGAAGCCATGATGTGGCTAATGCCCTGCCACTTGCACCATCCCACCCCCCGCCGCCCCTCCATCAGTCAGCCACAACTCCTCTGTGTCCCCCCTCAGCCTCTAGTTCCACCAGTTAACACTGCTCTGGTCTGGCCCCTTTCATTAAAGCCCTGTTTTTGAGAGGTCGGGGGCTGCTCGAAAGGGCTGAGGATGTCTTGCAGATGTCCTCAGTGAATAATCCGCACTAGGGAAAATCCATACTTGTCACATCGGCAGTGTGGATGTGCAGTGCGCGTGTGTGCACACACATTGTGTGTCCAGCGCATATTTGTGTGCGCTCTCTCCCTCTCTCTCTCTGTTCTCTTTGTCCTTGTTAATAATAACAGGGCCGAGGGCTCGCATTTCCCTCTCTGCAGGGTAGCCGTGTCATATCAGCAGTAAACAAGCTCCTTCCCTTCAGAAAGCGCTCGACAACTCTCCCTAGCCTTGGCCACTCAAGCAGAAACCTGTCCTGCACCCTTCCTTTCACTTTTCCTTTTCCTCCCCCCTCTCTCTTTCTCTCTCTCTCTCTTTTTTCCCTCCCGTTCTAATTTCTCCGTTCTCTGTCTTTCTCTTTTCTCTACTTCCATGAGCTCACTGTCTCTCTTTCCTTACTCTCTTTCCACCTCTGTTTGTCCTGCCTGTTGAAAGAATTTTCTCCATCGCCCTCCCTGTTAAGGTCAATGTGATGAGGGAGGAGGGATGCCCCTGACAAGAAAAATCTATATGTTGTCTTCTCTTAACTCCTTCTTTAAAGCAGGAGCCCAATCTCGCTCTGTTTTAATAGCTGTCAACAGCAACAAACCCACCACTACAACCCCATATCACAACACACGGTTGTCATCAGCTGGTAACTCCAGTGAGTTTGTTTCTTTGCTGGTTAACGTGAGTGTGTGTGAGTGTGCAGGCCTGTTTAGTGTACAGTGGCACCAGCGACTTGTCATGTAAACGCCTCATTTTAACGATGCCTCAGTTGACCAGAAAGAGTGGAAGCATTTGTCTGGGAGAAACAAGGAAAGTGGAATGAATCTGGACCGGCTGCTTTCTGTTAAGCTGAGATTTTTCAGCTGCAAAGCAGCTTAAATATGTTGGTTTCTTATATTTCATGCCTATACTGCTGTATCAGTGCAATTGAAGCGGATTCCCTTCTTCTGCTAACTTTGATTTGAGTTACCCAACTCACGACGGAATGTTGCCATCGTGCTTTACAGACGGAGGAAAATGAAGAGCTGAGGAGAGCTCACGATAAACGCCGTGATCGCCTGCGTTTGATTCAGACCAACTACAAGGCAGTCAGAGATCAGCTGAAAGAGATGGAGAAATCAAATAACATGTGAGTACACACTTTACTGTTTAACATTTCATAACAAACTCTTATCTCACGGGAAACTGTAACTGCAAATGAATGGTGAAAGATCAAAATATACAGAACCCACATCTTCATAAAATAAAACCTGTGCATACACAAAGCAACTGGGATAACCTCCAGTTTCACTACGCAGCAGTGAGTGAGAGACACTTCAAAGCATATAACTCACCTTGCCTTATGTTAAAAGCCCTGTGAAACACTACAACCCCCTGAAACCACTCACAAATAGTCTTAGGGCCCCATTGCGCTCCACATGTTGTCTGACAAGACCTGAGTTCTGGATTTGGGAGAGTGGGAGAAATTCCTCTTTTTTCGCCTTTGAAAAGCTCAGAGGTTTTAAGCCCAGTCAATTTGGCCCGTTTTGTGCCAAGTGTATGTGCTCTTCGTCTCTTCTCCCTCAGCGTTCATTAAGATGTGAGAGCCAGAGGCTGGAGGTGTCTGGTCCTGGGGGTGCAAGGTGTTTGAGAAGGCCTGTGGAGGAAGGCTGAAAGAGGGAGGAGGGATGAGGGCCATTTCCTGTTTCGAGCTGCTATCTTCAGCAAAAACCACAGGATTTTTTACACAAAGTGGAAAATGTGCTGGAAAATGTCATTAACATACAGCTCTTGTTCTTTGTGTTGTCTCCACTAGTCTTTTCCCACTTTGCTGTCTATTTCTTTTCTCCACCAGCGTCATTGAGACCATTCAGAGAGTAGCTAAAGGTGCATATATGTGGTGGCCGTGCGGGAGCGAGGTGTTGACCCCGTCAGCTGTTTTCTCTCTGGGTTAATTAAAGAAAACAGCAGTGCAATGTGAGCCCGTGTGAAAGTGGAGTGAGCGAGAGAGCATGTTCAGCCCTAGGCTCGACTCGGCTCATGTTAGCTCAGCGCGGCTCAGCAGCATGTGTCTGAGACAGTGGGAACAAAGACGGCCATGTAGAGAGAGCCTCAGCAACGTTTCGCTGTTATGAATGAAATACTCTGAATGGTAACATTGATTTTTGTTAAAAGAAAGAATGCATGTTCCTTCAATAATACAAACAGGGCTTTAGTTCGGTATAGAAAGCCTAATGTTAGATTTTGGTCTATCAGTGTCAGTGTATCTGTGTTTCATGAGTGATTTGACATGAAATTGATGCAATAGGCAGCTTTGCCCTTTTCAGTCTTCCTTGGCACCAACCAGTCACTCAATGTTATGGTCTTGGCATTCATTTGGCATTAGGCCACATCCTTAAATAGCTGTTAAGCCCACTGGGGTAATGCCCGCCTGAATGAGAGACAATAGAAAATGACTTAAATACTCCCATTAGTGCTAGGAAATCAGGGGCCTAACAAGTCAGCGGGGATAGGCGTTGACTCTCATTGCATTTCGAGCTTGTTAGGGATGTCCCAACAGCTTCCATGCTGCGTTGTTGGCTTTTTGGAAAGATGCAGGGGGGTCAGTTTGACCCCCTTTGTGTTCGTGACCAAACGATAAATGGGTAAGTACATCTCTCTTCACCTGCCTGTACAAATACATATACTTATTTGCCGCGTCTGTCAGGTTTAGAAATGTTTAGACAGTGTCACAATTTTTTATTATATTTCGTTTTTCAAAATGACCGTCTGGTAAAGGTAGCTTCAAAAGTGCTGTGTTGAGTAGTGATCTGGCGTGTTTCAGATATTCTGTGGCAAAGTCTATTCCTATTCTAGCAATTTTATCCTTGAGGCTGATGAGTGTTTTGCACCTTGTGGTGAACCCTTTGTATTTGCTCTTGTGAAGTTTTCTCTTAATGTTAAATTTTTCAAGAATATGCTCACCTGCTTTAGAGTGTTTCTCATGTGGCTGAATGCTGTGAAGGGTTTTCTTTAGTATAGAAAGGAATCCTGCACTCGTCGTTTTTTTGTTTTGTTTTTTTAAAGATATACCAAAGTGTCGATGTAGCAACAATAATGTTTTTGCTATCTCTCCAATGTATATCTAATAAACTTCCAGCCTAATGGCATATTTCATTTACTTCAAGGGCTTGGGCCACATGTTTTATGTCCACCAAAAACAGCATCCGAATACAAATGCCACACATGAAATCAGCTCTAGACTATTTAGCTGCTTTACTGATGAAGCAAGAATAAAAGAATGTCCCATACCTATCTATGACAAAGCTACATAGGCAAGAAAAATTTGTAAACTCACTGGAATTACCAGAATTTTTCAGTTTTTTCTCAGAGAATGTGGTCTGATCTTTATCAAAATTCCAGTTATGTTCAAAAGTTTTTCTTACGTCAGTCTCCAGCATTGCCCAGCAAATTATTGATTAGACGATTGGTTTGTGCGCGATCAGCTGCCGAAAGATGTCAGCAATGTGTCTGTTAACCAGTCCCGCCCAAAATAGAACTACCAACCAATCGTAAATCAGAAGAACAGTCCATCGGCTGATCGGTATGCAGGCAATGTGCAGTTGGCCAGTCCCAGTGAAATCACCCTGCCATTCACCATTACTACACCATATTTTCCCAAAATGGTGTGAAGAAGAGAGAGAGGGAAAAAACCCAACTTCTTATTTATATTAGAGAAGGGAAAACGTTTTTTAATCAGACTGGGGATGATGGGGGTGAGCAAATAAAATTAAAGGTTATTAAAGCATCCGTACTCTGATCAAAGTTGCGCCCATAAACAGATTCCCCCTGATTCAGAGCAATTAGCCGCAGCAGCGTGGAAAAGTTCTCTCTGTTTCCTCCTGCTTAATAATGGAAACAAGGATACCATAAGGGAGGATGCACTGAGGCCTGAAGAAGATGGCTCTCTCATGGCTCCATGTTCAACAGCTTTTAGGCCCACTGTAAACAAATTAAAATGTATAAAGCTTTACCATGACTTAATAAAGCTTCTTGCACCTTTCTTAAGTAATGCAGATGATACACTGCAAACCTGAAATTGCACAGAGAGAACTGAAAGAGCTGTGGGTAAAAGATCTTGTACTTACTCCAGGCACTTTTAATGTAGGTTTGGCTTCATTCATTGTGTGCTTTCAGAGAAATGTCAGTCTCTGTGCCTATAGAGTACAGTAAGATTATGTATTAAATAGCTTTACACGCTGGGAAGCTAACACACTGCTCCCATAGCACGCATGTACGGCCACACAACTACACTCTAAAGAAGGGCTTCAAATTGCTCACGGGGGCATTAGCAGTATTAAATGAAAACATTTGCCATTCCTCGGTAGCTGCTAACTCCCAGACACCAGGGTTTAACTAGTATTAGCGTAGCGGGCGGCATCTAGATAGCCAATAATGACCATGGGAAAAGGACCCCTCCGCAACAGCGACCCTCACAATCCATTTCCACACCCCTGCCACATTGATCGAGTGAAAATGAGAAGTCGGTGTGTCTGTGTGCGTGACAAAAACGGTATTCTCTTCTCATCTGCTTCTTTTGCAATCTGTGGATTTCTCACTAAAACCTGTTTTAGTTTGCAAATGAAAGGCTAATTGGAATTGAATGTGTTGGGCTCTGGCTGATTGATGAGTTGGATGTGTGCAGGGATGCAGTTGGGGGCAGTGGCGATGGTGTGTGTGTGTGTGTGATTTGAAATGGGAAGTTCAATGGAGGCGGCAGCTACTGAGCACAAAGTGTCATTAAGTATTCATAAGTGAGGTGTAGACATTTGAATGACCTCGTTTGCGAGTGTGTTTTTGCCATTATTTACATTTGCATGGCACACAGGGAATGCTCCACTGCCCTGCCACACGGGCAGTGCCCTGGGCTTTAACAAACATGCATACGTCGGTACATGATTTGCCACTGAAATGTCAAAGTCAAGGCTGCTCATTTGAATACTGCTAAAGATGGCTGAATAACAAAAACACAGCAACACTAAGGGGCCTTGTTACCCAGAGTGAATTGGCCAGAGGCAGCAAGGTGATGTATAGTACCAACAATTTTCCCTTGTTAGTAGGTTTACTTTCCTTATGTCTGTATGTGTGCCAAGTGAGCCTGTGTTTTTCAGTTTCGCTTGTCTATACAACTGCACTTTTGTCTTCTTTTGTTGTGTGTGTAGGCCAGGTGGAAGGATACAGCGTGCAGCGCCGTGGCAGCTGCGGCAAGAGGACAGTGATGCTGTATGGAATGAGCTGGCCTACTTGAAAAACCTCACCAGAAAACTCTCTATTGAAAAGTAAGTTGCCTGCATTAAAAAATTCCCTGCCAGAAAACTTCCAGTCTTTAAGTTGCGGTGGACTTGTTAGCTCACATATGCACCTAGAGTTTAGCAACAGTACTGACACTCCCAGCTTGAAGTTACTTGAGAGATGCTTTTCATTTCATGTTACTTCTTTGTTACTTCTTCTCTTTGCTCCTTCTTTTGTCTTTAGTCTGTCTCTGGATGTAGTGTAGCCATTGTCTTGTTTGATCTAGAGAAGCCCCTGTAACCGTACCACTAACACTGACCCTCTGCAGTGCTACACAAAGCTTGGCCTAAAGCCACGGTCTACCTCTCTCCAGTCTTCCCTAGCCTTCACCTCTGCTCACCTCTTCCCTTCTCTATCTCGTGCCTCGGTAACCTCCCCTTACCCTCTTCCTACTTGTCTTCCCAGTTGTCTCCCTCCGGCCTTCTGTGATGCTGCAGTAGGCTGAGGCCAGAATTCTAGTACTTCCCCACCACCACCACCCCCTTCATTGCTTTCCCCTCTGCTCACCCCCCTGCCCTGTCCTCCTAATCCCAGCTGAGCTCATTATGATATAGCCCGGCTGGCTCTCTCCAAGCCTGAGCTGTCCGAGCTAATTACAGGCTAGCAGCCCTAGTGCCGCTGATGCTGCCTGTTAAGGGATGTCCGTCCGCCTGCCTGCCTGCCTGGCCACGACTAGAACTGAGCAGACCCGAGCACAATATGATATAGAGGCGGGGCGTGTGGGAGTGAACAGACCGCAGTGAACATGCAGGTTCCTCGGAACTGACCTGCAAGGAAAACCACAAGGGATGGAGAGCTGCTGGCCTCCTTCCTGGCTGTGCAACTGCCTCGTCCTTAGGGGTTGGTGTTGATCCCCTTCATGTGCCCCTGACCAGCACTCCACCTCATTTCCTCCTTTCCCGGCCCTCACATGCGACCTCACGACGGTCGCTTGTGGAAAGTAAACTTGGCTGAGATGTTTTTAACTTGCACTTTAGAAACAAGACCTCTCAATTCCAGGGCACGCATCTTCACACACGTACAGCTCAGCAGGTTCTCTGTGCCTTTTCCCATTTTTATTCTGCTCCTCCTTTCGTACCTGTTGTGAGAATTAGCAGGAGGGAAAAGAGTTTGGGACTATAAACAAAGCCAGCTTAACCAAAAAGCTTTACTTCCCTGCAACTCACAATGCAAATTTCGGTTGAATGAGTCCATCCTAGTGCAACTATTTAAAGATGGTCCCGTTACCCTAAAGCAAATGCCAGGAAAGACTTGGGGCAAAGAGCGAAAAATTGCTTTTCACTGACTAGTATTATAATAAATGTGTTTATAACAGTTCTGTCAGGTAAATGTTAACTAGACGTTAATGTATCATTGTTATCTCATAACAGCTAAAAACTTGGGGCTAAATAAAGGCCCTTATTAAGCTTTAAATAGCTAGTGGTTGGTTTAGAGGAGAGTCTCTGTATAAACTCCATTTGTCTTTCATTTGGTTTCCTCATTGTCATGATATCATTCACAGATGCCTTCTTTCACCTTCTCCAAAAACAGCACATTTAAAGCACTGTCTTGAGGCCCAAATGACCATTTCCCACAATGAATATTGCTCTGATAACTTATGCACAGTGGGTCCCTAAAGCACTAAGAGAGGGTTATCAAAACCAGCCCCCTGTAATCTAAGCACTTGAATAGCAGGGTGAGGAGGAAGGTGAAACAGGTCTGTTCTGTTTTGTTCGCTGATTTGTCGGCTCCCTGCGGTTTAATTTAAGGATGAATTAGGCAACAAATTACTTATTATTTGACAACTTTTACTTGAAAATCATAGCAAACACCTATTGCATGAACTTGCAGGAAGGATGACTTTTTCATGTAACATTAATAAAGGTCTCTTTGGGTAGCACACGCTACTAATACTAATTTGTTGAGTTTTGAAATGCTCTTGAATGAGTATTATTTTAGGCTCAAGTCTGTATGAATATTAATCAGGTCTGTAAATTGGCAGCACTTTATAATAATGTCACACTGTTATGCATTAGTAAGGTCTCAGTTCCTTATTAAGAAGTGCTTAATTAATCATTTATATAGCATTACTCCTCTTTAGAATGTCATTTATAAATTCAAATATATTTATCCATCTTTTACTGTTACCCCATGTACAGCTATCACTACTGTATCACTATTATTGCTACTATATTAATGGTAGTAATAATCATAATTATAGACATAGACATAATAATATATCTGTATTTATAAATGGCATACTGAGGAGAAGTAATGCTGTATAAATGATGAATGAAGCACTTGCTAATACCTTTGCTTCTGCACAGACAAAACATTAGTGAAGTTGGTCACTGATGTTAGGTCATGAAGATGCATTCCAAGCAACTTTAAAATTTTACAATTCCGACCTCCAACTTGGAAAAAATCTGTTTCCAAAACAATTGCTTGGAAAACAGGATAAAACACGATGCAATGATTTACAAAATATTAGAAAGTATCACCAAGTCAACATATTAAATGCTGACTTAAAGTATTTAATGCACGTCTCCACACTTGAATTTCTCACAGGTGGCGTGCCAGATTTGGTGACACCACTTTTGGTGTAGCATTAAAAGAGTAACAAAAGTTGTGTATTTCCTGAGATGTAAGTTTAAAATGCAAATTGTTTTATGTGGGACTAAGTTTAGATCATAAGCATATGGTGGGGGAAAAAAAGGATGGAAAGCATATCCCTGGGGGAAATTAAAATGTGGTGGTCCATTTTTCTAATTGTAATTTTCTAAAGGCCATTTCCTCTTTAGTGATGTGATATGCCATGTTGCATTTGGCACAGCTCAGCTTGTGCGGTTCCTTACAGCTGGCAGTGTTGCCAGCACTGGGAGGATGCAGAGCATCTCGATCTCCTCTTTATTTTATCTCCCCTAATCACTTATCTCAAAACACGAACAGATTTTTTTAGCTGCTCTTTCTGTTTAATGCCTCTCAGTATTAGGCTATATTCCTGCTGAGCTCTGCTCTATCATGGTTATTTTGCATTTCATCACAACCCATCTATGCAGTTGTGTCATTAGCCTTCCAATATTAGCTGCTAGTTTTTACAGATACTGCTTCAACAGTCACTACAGTCACACAGTGAATTTCTTTAGTTTTCCACTTTTCTGTAGGGATGGGTAATATGGGCTCAAAATTATATCACAATATTTTAAGAAAATTGGAAAGAAAAGAAAAATAACTGAGTGTTTTGTTGATGCTTGAAAGGAGCATTTATAAATCCTTCTTTTCAAATGCACCACAGTCTTCGATAATGCACTTCCTAATTGGAACTCTAAATCTATTGAAACAAGATTCCAACAGCAGCATTATAGTTCAATAGTAGTGCCACAATATTATATCCAGTGATACAGCAAAAGTCAAATATCAACATAAAAGCTTTAAATTTAAAGTAAAATTATAGTATAGCCACTGCTTTAAACCTTGCTTTTCCATCCACTGTTTGCTTTCCCTGTCATATGGACAGCCAGTGCTCCAGCAATGCTCATTTGAGCCATTTGTTTCCATTTGGGTCACACATCACCAGCTAGTTGTTCCTCCTCCTTTATAACCTGATTTTACTCAATGGTCTGTTTTTTTGCCTCAAGTGGTGAAACACATGTTGTTTTCACCTTTAGTGGGGACAGTTTACTTGCATATTTTGCAGAGTGCTGTGCTTTGCCAGAGGTTGTTAAAGTAACTTCCTTTTTAGGCACTAAATGGTCATCAGAGGCTGACACCTGACTCTTGCTCTTAGACATGCCTGGGCTCATGTCCTTGTTGCACACACTAGGGAACATAAAGGCACGCTGTTGCGAGCAATAATAGCATGATAAGATATTTTTATATAACATAAAAACATTTATATTTGTGTTATCGCAGTCAGTATGATATGACATAGTCCTTCTTGGATCTCAATTGATGCTAGATCACAGCTGTGGGGGTTTTTTTTGTCTGAAACAATTGTTTGGGCAGCGTGGTGGTGTAGTGTCACATTACAACAAGAAGATCTTGGGTTCTGGCTCCCCACAATCATGATAAATGGATGAAGAGATGGATAAATTAATTTTTTTTATGGGAAACATTGAGTGTGTTAAAAATAGCAGTTTTGGAGGAGACAGTTGACCTAATGTTGTCCTCCTCCCCTCATCCCAAACTGGTCCAGGCAGATGGCCGGGCTCAGGGAGGGCCGTCTGGGGCTCTTGAGGTTTCTTCCTGATAAAAGGGAGTTTTATCAGGAAGTTTAAATATTTCCATAAGGTTTATGTTAACGGTTCATCATTAGGGACCACTTTCATGGTTTTTGCTGTTCATCGATACAAGGTTTCATACAAACTCCTTTATGTAATAATGTCATCACAACCAGATGAAGATCAGTATAAAGGGCAATGTAAACATTCAGCATTTAAACCCGTTTAGAGTATCTCTTACCTTTTTCTATGTTTTTTTAACAAAAATAACTCAATAAGACAAAAAATAATAAGACAAATAAACTAACTGGCACCAAGGACGATTTCCTACTGGTGTTGGTACATAGCTGGAAAGCAACTGTGGGCAGGGTATGCTAGAAAATTCGCATTGGGATCATTTTATCTGCCTCATTATGCATCTGTCTGCGGCACTCCATGTCCGTGCTTGTTAATTGTTGTTAAAGGTCTGTTGGTAAAAAGAGGCAGGAATTATTTAGGCTCCATAAACAGAATAAACACATGCAGTGCACCCTCAGACTTAAGATGCTATACTCAGACGACATCAAAGCATAAATTAGCTAGCGATTACTGGGGAAAAAGCCTTTGAGATCATTTGCAGTGCTCCTCTGTAGAGAGTGACCATTATGGACGTGAACCTCCCCAATAAGCGACGTTGACTCTAATTAAGTTTAATAAAGTTTACCCTCATATTCCTCTATTTCTTTGCGTTTCATCTTGATTTGCTAAAAGGTATTAGAAGTAATGAGAGTCTTTTGCCTCCCGGACCAGGGCTTAGTTGGAGGAGGGACACATTTGTTCACACAAACAGACACACAAACAGAATGTTATATGCATTTTCCTAAATCAGACAACTAAGGTTTTCCCTCATTAATTATTTGGCAAGTCAGTTACTATGCTAAAAAAAAAGCCATCTTTACACTTAGCTGGTAATTATGTTGCAGGCTTTAGTGGGTCATCTTATCTGATCTTATCGAGACAACATTAGAACACAAAGTATGTACTCACAAACACTATTCATACTTACAGTAGAAAACAGTATGTGTCTTTTTTTGTCAAATTTAAAAAGGTTTTAATGGACAGGCCTTCTCATTCCCATGTTAAAAAAAAATACACCATTATGATATTGTTTGATTTCATTTTAGGATACCTAACGGCATCAACAAGCCTCTTAAACCATGAGTAAAGCGGACATCCTAGGTTGTGGTTGTAACACAAATCCCCATTTACCTCTCACATGATTGGCCTATGGCAGGAGTACCAACCTCTTCGAGATTCGCTGCTGCTGCTGCCGCTGCATTGCCCACAGCTAAAAGTAGATCACAGAGGAACGTGAACTCCACCAGTCACCGTTTCTGCTGACAGCAGTGGCTTATCCGCTGAAACTCCCTCCATGAACAAACAGCCTTCTAGTCCGAGTTTAACCATGGGGGAAATCTCCCCACACACCCCAAAAACAAGAATCTTTCCCCAGTGATGAAAATGCCAGTGGTGTTTTCACTTTCTCACCCTGTTCCCCGCTCTGTGCCGAGCAAGAAACCAAGAGGAGGCTGGCGTGTGAAATCACAATGGCTGCGAATGATGCGTTGCGTTGTACACCCTTGTGGAGGAACGCTGGCAGTTTGTGCTCTAAGCTGTTTTCAGCGCAGCACATGTAGAGATGAGATCAAATGACATGGAGTGGATAGCTCGTGGCTGAAGTACCAGCACAGCATGAGCGCGAAAATGTGTTTTAAAACGGGGCCAAAAGAGCGGCGTGAGACATAGACTTACATTGTAGACCACATCATTAGCAAACATAACACCTGTCTGTTGCCTTTAGTTTAGTTTCTGCCAAGAAACTTCTTTTGCTTTTATGCCTGCTGAGTGTTTTTTTTTTTTTCTTTTACCTTAGGTGAAGCGGCAAGTTGAGAGGGAATTGAAAATTGTCCGGCTAGCTTCATTTGATTTATCATCCTGATTAAAAAAAAAGACTCAAAGTACTCTGTAGGAGGTGCAGCTTTAGAGAACATTTTCTCCTTAGCAATATGTAGCATATGACAGGAAATCATGGCTTCATTTCAAATAAATTTCACGTTACTGGAGGTAGTGCAACATAAGGAAAAGATGGCGAAAGTATTTTGTTTCAGGTGCAGGTGTAGTGTGATGCACATCTAAAACATAGCTCCTTGTGCCACAACTATATGATGTTGCCTCAATATTTATTTTAAATTCTTGACGCTGCTCTTTTTTTTATGACCATATCTTCAGTAGACTGAAAATACTTCGCCTCTATTTATCAGATTACTCACTCAAGGAGTTGGAGTTCATCCTAATTTGAAATCACAGTTTTGACATTTTTATTTCACTAAGAAAAGAGAGAGGTTGTAAAAACTGAAAAAAATTTGTTCTACACACAAAGTAAGAAAACAGAAAACTTGTGGGACTAAAGATAATTTAACATTTAACTTTAAAACTGAAACAAATGTAACAAATAGCATAGCGATCAATTCTAAAATGCAAATGCACCAGTGAACCAAAGGTGTTTAAATGTTTTGGGCGGGTTGCGCGGTTGCCGTACATTTTCTTCGGGAAAATTACCTTACCAAATTTGTGTTACTGCTGTTGTACCAACCCTAGCTCTGTTAATTTCCTATCTCTTATAGATATGAGCAGAGTCTGCCACAACTGTTACTGAGTACAAGTTGCAGTAGTCTTCCATCTACAGGATGTTATGCTGTGAAACTGCAGTCCCCTGGCCAATGAACTCCATTTGCAATCCAATCTCTTCTTCATCTAAGAAACTATGCTTATCCTTCAGCAAAACTGAAAGTTTTACATATGAGCTTTGGTTGAGCATCAATACCATCAGCATCCAAACAGGCATAAAAAAGAAACATGAGATGGAGCAGGCTCCTTTCACATACTGCATATTTCAGCTCATTTGTCCCATTAACAGCCTGGACACATAAGGCAGTGCCTCTGCTTCATCGACTGGAGTTCATTTATGGAGGAAAATCTATAGAAGAGCGACACATATCCATCTGCTTCCTCACTCCCTTTGGGAGAGTCATTTGTGTACTTATTTAGGCTGTGGTCAGCCATTAGACTATGCCTCTCTGCTAGACTGTGTGGACTAAAATGCTAATTACTTCCCATCCCTTTGCTATGCCGATAACTTCTCCCATGTAATTTTCTTGCCATATGTCTGGAAGAATCTCTTGGTTGGTGTAGCAAAATTAGATTGGTTGAAACAGGTGCCGAGTTTGTGTTAATTGGCATTATGCACATCATAATTCACCCTTACCACAAATGCCCTTTTACTACTCAAATGCTTCATAATGGAACATGCTTGCTCAGCTTACCACAAGCCTTAAGAATCAGCCAGGAGGAAGACCTGCCTTTGTAATGAGGTTAACTGAGGGAAGAATGCCACTATAGTAGGAGCTTGTTTCTAATGTTTCTCTTTGACTCCGTGGAGCAGAGGGGAGGGAAATTAGGTGTGTGTTTCAGGTGTGGTTGTCTCAGTGGGTTTGTGTGTATCCTCAGTAGACTTCAGTTGGGGTCCTAATAATAACTTGAAAGTGCAAAGTCTAGAGCATGGCTCCACATAATTAGCCTTTAGCAGGAATCAAGCTAATTGCAGAGAGGTAATTGGGCACACTTTACAGTCTGTTTGTCTGCTGTGATACACACAAACACACACAGCTACACACTGTACTTTCCCACCTTGGCGTTTCATGTTGCTTGTCACTTTGATTTCCAGATGAATTAAAAAGCATTTTAATTAGTTGATTTCTTCGCCGTGTCATCTTTTTTTTTTTCCTTGGGAACAGAAGCCAGCACATAAGATTGGAGTTAAAAAGTCCATTAAAAGTTTCTACATTAATGGCTTCCACAGTGGAATTCAGAGTAAAAGATTCTCATCACACAGTTCTTCTGTTGATTGTTTTTTTGCGTTTCTTTGTTACTCCTTTCATATTTACTGTTCTACAGCCAGAAACCTTTGGAAATGAGTGTAGTGAAACTTTGCTCATTTTGGGAAACTGAAAATGAAGTTCAAAATTGTTGGTTGGCTCTAGTTTTTATGATTATGCTACTAAGTAAAGAAGAAATGCAATTGTCAAATTTCAAATTCTATGATATTATCGCTGTGTGACCTTTTGACATGTGCACTGACCTTGAATTTGACCTTCCTAGTAGCAGGAGATCTGTAATACTGCAAAGTGAACTTAGAATTTTTTAAAGCAAATTAAAATATCCCAGCAGTAATATTTTTCATTTTCTTTCACAATATGCTGTTGAAAATAGGAGTGGGCGATATAGGAAAAACAATTCTGAATAACGTATCGGTGATTCCAGCTGGCAATTTATTAATGCAAACAAAACAAAGGGGCTTCCTGCTTTTCCTGTGAACTGCTGTCACTGATGATAGACCACCTCAATCAAAGTGTGACTTTATTCCTTCAAGGTGCCAGCACTAACTGTACAGTACAGTAGTAGCAACGCAGCATTATACACGATTTAAACTCATCTAAACAATAAACATATGTAAAATATATATATATTTTTAAAATATTAAATATCTCACAAACAGTAGCTAATCAGCTATTTCATATGTCATATCTGGACTCAGTACAACAAAATCTATCATAAAGAAATAAAACATTTTGTCTCTGAACCTGTGTTTTGAAAAACATAGATTTGACTTAGCAAACTTTGTTTGAAGGAAATTTGATGTTGTGTTTAATGCAGAGCTGGCTTGGAAGAAGAGCTTGACATGCTGCGAGTCCAGGCTGCTATGGACCGGGCCACAGTAAAGGAACTCCACCTCTGTCTTGCAAACGAACACCAAGGTGAGCATTTTCCTTCATACTAGTTCTTCTTTTTGTCAGGGAGTGCCTTAAAAATTACAAAATAATGTTTTTCTCTTCGGTCTTTATTAATTTAATGCATGTTTCAATTTGTCTGAAAATAATTAAACTAAACTGAATTCTCCACAGTTATTCTGTTTTTAATTTTAAGCTCATGTTGTTTGCAATGCTACTTCTACTTCTTCTTCTTCTTCTTTTTTAATTAAGCACTGGTCTGGTCAGGGCCATGTGCATTACTGCGCGGATTTAATAAGACTACTCCCAGGAGAATTCATAGGACAACTCAATTAAGACCTGATCAACTCCTGGTAAATTGATTAGGACATCAAGTGTGGTGTCCATCTTGTCTGCATGTATTATTCCCGGTGTTAAAAATTACATCCCTTTTAATCCAATCTGCAGTTTTGTCAGATGCTGACCACTGCAACCAGTGACCTTAATTAACTAGTTCAATAACAGATCTGTTCTATATCACTTTAATTTTCTTCACAGCCAATGATGGTGTCTGGTGAAGATGCAAGCATGTGATTTAAAGGATTGCACTAATTAAAATAGTGGCTCGACTTCTGTTGGCAGTCTAGTTAGGAATATGAGAAAGCAGCCTCTGTTGAAAGGACATGCTTGGCTTTACATTTTGTCAGGGAAGAATCCCTTAACTTTGACCGAGTGTGGTCACAGCAGTAGATAGAGCTGTATCGATTTATCGGCCGATATTAGCTACCAGTGTGTTGATATCTCCATTTATAATAGCCTCTAAGTAAATTTAAAAAGTGAAGCAGAGACTGGAGACACACCCTTCAACCATGTTATGAGTGTTGATGTTGCACAGTTCCTCAGCTCTCCTGAGTAACTCAGTTAACCCAATGCTGTAGTCTCTAAAATAGCAGATTAATGTGTTAATAAAGCAGGTACAAATAAATAATAAATAGTGAATAAATAAGCTTGCATAAAAAGCGGAGTAGCATCATAGAGGGATTTAATGACATTTAAACACTGACATAAATCTATGCATTGTCTGCACCTTTTTTGACTTTATTTTATTTTAATAAGGCATCTGTGTTTTCTGATTTGGTATAGTTTTACTACTAATTATGAAAATGTCTGCTGTTTTGCAGTCCAAATAAGGTTACGCCATTGTGGCAATATTCAGAATATTTCATATTAAATCTAGACTGAACTGAGTATATTTGGAGTCAGTTGGACATAAAGTCAAGACTCTTAAGAGGAAATTATGGATGGCCATAAGATTTACTCCTGAGGAACCGCTTTGACCCGATCAAAAAGATGCAAGGTTCAGTCGCTCACACCAGGATCACACTAACGAAAGACAGCAGATGAAAGGAACGGAGCCTTTGTGCTGCTTCCTATGAGGAGACACGGGAGGGATGTTAATGTATGCTGCAGTGCCAGAACCTCCTTCAACAGTGGGTGACTAGGGAGCCACCACGTCTTCTTATCAAGGTAGTGCTGAGGTGCCAACTCCCATGCCACCAGTGCTGGAGCTGGATAATTGTCTCCCAACCTGGTTATGTACCCAGCGAACACAGCAGCCCTCCTGTCCTATTTGGTGCTCTGTCTGATTGAATATGACATGTAGGGAAGACAAAAGGGCAGGCTAATTCAAAGTAACAAACTTCCCTGGGCAAAGCATCAATGCAAAGCAAGGGAGCAGCAGCTCTTTACAACATGACCCTCTCTCTTTTTGCTCTCTGCTTCTGTGGCCGCTTTTTTCCCCCCAACTCGTTCTCCAAAAGATCAAGTGACCTAAAAAGTCAAGGTCCTGAATATTTAATGTTTCCAGCCTCATTGAACAAATTATTTTGGTCATCTCGTCAGGAATGTTTAAACAGGAGAGAAAGAAAAGCAGAAAGTTTTGTATTGTTTTGTGTTGCCCTTCGCATATACGTAGGCAGGGAAGTTGTTTGTACTTCAGCAGGTAGATACTGGGTAGGTAGCAGTGACACAGAGGTCTGTTAGATTGTGTTAGATGCGTTCATGAATACACATGCATCAAATGCCTGAGCACTTGCACTCTTGCATGCTTTCTGTTGTTATCATAAAGTCTAAATCGTATCTTTGCCAGGGCCACTATTGAAGTTCCCAGAATAAAGCTGCATGTTTGTCTGTGGAGATTAGAAGTCCTTTGGGGAAACACAGTGGACTACAAAGCAGTGCAGCCTGGGGCTGTGTATTCACAAGGGATTCAAGCACTTCTCTTCGTTTGTTTTAGGTCCCCAGAGAGAGGTTGCACATAGTATACACCCGCCTCCGCTTCTGAGCCCTGTTTTCCTATTTCCCGGTGGACTATTAAATAAAACACCTTTCTATTAATCTGAAGTTAAAGGGCTGTGTAAGATTTTTGAAACCAAAGGTGTTTTTTGCAGAGAAAATTCAAAGTCCACATGAAAACAGCGTTAGGGATTTTTCAAATTTGATTGACAAAAAAGAAAAAAGACACTGAACCTCAGGAAGGAAATTAGACCTTACTAATGCTAATTGATTTAAATGTACCCTTTTTATAATTATTCTATTGATTGAGCAGCTTGAATTTGACACAAAGTGTCACAATAACGAGCTTTGTTCTTCTTTGCAGAATTACTTCACAAAATGGTTGAGGAGCACCAGGTCAAAAGCAGCACTCCGAAAAAGCCTTCTCTTCTTTCAGGTCGAATGGAGCAGTCATTGAAAAAGGTACAGCACTATGCCATCACGGGGTGTTCTTTGTCACTGCCTATAAAGGAAATCCAACACAGCCATAAGTACAGCATGGCAGCTCTCAGAAATTTTTGGTTTTGCTCTTTCAAGGATAGTTTAACGGTGTTCGCATGCGTTGGAGAAGGGTCATGTAGTAATTTCCAAGCACAGTATCAACTAGACAGTCTATAAATTGCCAAATATAATTTGTGTATCCCTGAAAATACTAGTTGATTTAATGTAGATTTCGTAGGTTTGGAGGCATGTTTTACGCTCACACTCACACACACACATTTAAAACCCTGCTTGCATGAGCTTATATGTTCCCCCACCCCTTCAGCCTTCATGGCAGTAAATCATCAGGAGTGGGGATAGCCGTCTAATTTTGTTTGAAGGGTACCAGGCTTCACCAGCAGGCAGAGAGAGAACCAAATAAAAGGGAAAAATTGCCTGGAGGCACAAACCCAGCAGGCATCCACTGTTCTCTTAAACAGTCTCCACCAAAGATCTAACAAATAGACTAAGTGCTCATGGTTGCAGCGTAGTTAAAGGTGATCAGGGTAACGGGGTGCAAGTCAGATGTCCATAACCGTGTTTGACTGGGGACGACGGTATTGCTCCCCTCTCCGCCCCCCACCCACACAGCAAACTGTAATTACGCACTTGGGAAAATATCAGTGGAGAGGAAAACCAGTAAATCACGATATGGTCTTTCTCATTGAATCTTACTAATGTTAATATTATAGAGCAACAACAGGTTGTTATATTTGTCACTAGCAGTCCAAGAATAAGTATTTCTGGGTTGTTTTTTTTTTGAAAAACTCAAAAAAAACCCTACACATATATAAGCCAAAAACAATTGATTATTTTGTAACACAGAAGCCCCATATATGTTCTTCTTTTCAGAAGAAAATGTTTGTGTATGTTTTTCTTTTCAGATTGATCAACTGGAGCAAAGAATGATAAGCATGGAGGAGCAGACAGAAAGGCTGAAAGATGAAAAAGAGCAGCTACTCGAAGTCAACGAAGACTTGGCCCACAACTGCCGCAAACTCCAAGCCTCTTTGGATCATCTAAGAACTCAAGAAACTGCTCGTGAAAAGGCAGCCCATGCGCAGGCCGTAGCTCAGGAGGAGCAGCACTGTAGTGAGATCAAGGCTCTAGAAGCACAGCTGGCCTCATCTCAGAAAGAGGCTACCAAGCTTCATCAGCAGTTGCTGAAGCTGAGACAGGAGCTGGGGATTCTCAGAGCGGCCAAGGATTTCTATAGGAACCGTGCTGCAGGACCGATGCGGGCAGGTGGGATCGCTAACAGCATTAGCAGCAAGGTCAAATTCAAAACAACCAGGCACAGAGGTCTGCTACGGCAGGGCAGCCACCAAAGAGTCGGCGCCAATCAAGCCATCAGCTGGCAAAGCCCAAGCTCCAGTGCCGCTAAAGACGAGTGGGAGGACATGAGCGTAGAAAGGTAATGATACACATGCACGCGCACTGACACACATATTCTCACGCACCCCCCCTCATTATTTTTAGGTGTTTGAGCAGAGAGGGTGGGCTGGCTGAATAGTGGAGGGGGGCTACCAGCAGCATCGAGGGGACAACGTGCATATGCAAAGCGTAAGCAAATGGGTGATTGAATTTCATTGTCTGTCTAGTTGGTATTCAGGAGCCAAAAGAAGAATGTGAGCAAGAATGATAGAGAGAAGGAGAGAGGAGGGGGGGGGGGACTACTGTCAGATCCTTTGAAATATCCTGGGACGCCTCGCTTGGAGCTTATTGACTGAAATTTGCATGCAAAATTAGCCACCTCTCTACACAAAGTTGAACCGATGCCAGAAAAGCCCAGGGATAAGGGGCCGCCAAAGCCTTGATACCTTCCAGTGATGCCATTTTCATGCACTAGTCACGCTACCCCGAAATTGACAGTTTGGCAGTTTGATTTAATTTACTCGTTCTTTGCATATTTACTACCCCCCATCGACAGCACTAAGGATCCCCCTGCAAGGACCCAGTCCACCCCCTCCTCCCAAACACACACACAGACACACTCCTATATGAAGCCCACCTTGCGTCTAGTTATGTTAGTTATCTTGTGGCATGTCGGTTCACAAATGTATGTGTGTGTGTGCGCTGCTCTTTTTTTCCTCCAGCCACCCCATAGCCCCCTCCCAACACACACACATAGACATACACACATACACTTCCTTTCCATCCCACACTCCTCTCCTTAGCTCCTCGCCTTAATTTGGTTAGATGAATTTTGAATGACCCTACTCGGATCAGTACCAGATGTCTACAAGCTGTTTAACACCCTCTAAATTAAGAACCATCGACAGTAATTATTTCATGTATGTTTTATGCAAAAAAGCCACTGAGCCAACATCTATTGAGTGATGGCTGAAATGATTTGATTTCAAACACTCGCTGATATTTATTTCCCTTCTCTTTCTCTCCCGGTATGCCTTGCTCTACACGCTCTCTCCAGCTCAGCCCTTCTAACTCACTACCTCTTCACCGACTAATTCATCAGACTCTAATCCACCCCAGCTCTATCCGCATGAGGCCGTTTAACGGGGACTGGGTGCAGCTATGCCCTGCTTTCCTAATACCACTCCATGTGGCTAATAAGCAGCAGTCTAATAAACGCTTTACCTGAGAGGAGGATCTAAGTGGATTTTTGAAGAAGGGGCCTAAACTGAGATGTTGTCTTATTTAAGGCACCTGTCAACTGATTTGCTACTGTAAAGCCTTCTGTGCCGCGTATCTTCTAGGGGTCCTCTTCACAAATGCTGTCTATGTCTGGTTGACATTCCTGGAAGGTACAGTATTTCTGCCTAAGGAGCTTTGGCCTAAATAGCATCAAATAAAGATGTCAGACTCGTTAAGGCTACTGACAAGTCTTTGTTTTTTTTCCACCACCTTATTTTTCTCGCTGCCTCTGGCACCTGCTCTCAAGTTTTGTACTGCTAGAGGCAGCTGACCAATTTAAGCAGATCAGCAGTTTTGCTGCTAAGCAGGAAAGAAAAAGAGCAAGCAGGTGTCAGACTCAGTCATTCAGTTATGCTAGAAGGAATAAGGGATATGTATTTTTGTGTTATATAAACTCTTGATCAGTGCTGCAGGACAGTACATTTCAGATGATTCGGCCACAAATTATGGATAAGGATGATAACAAAGATGGCAAAAATTAATTTTCCCTCAAGGTACCAGAGTTTAAAAACGCTACTGGAGAGATTTGCTGTGATTGAGAACATAAGAGAACATTCCTTTATTTAAATAAAACAGCAGCATAGGAGTAGATCAGATTATGTCAAACATAAGGCTCGGAGGCCAGAATTGATCCGGCATATAATGTGGCCCACTGGACGGCTTTGGAGAATGTGAAGAGGAGGATCAATTTTGCCATTTTCAGAAGTTTTACAGCTTTTCATCCTCATAAAGAAATCACCCATAGCCATTCACACAACACCAAAATAATTAATTAATAGTCCCTGTTCTTTCACTACCTACTAAATAATCATTTTAAAGACAATTTTAAAGAACAGCAGTAATTAAAAAATAATTTAAAGAGCATTTTCTGTGAATTAACAAAAACTTTGTTTTATAATAACAGGATATTCTGGGCATGGGCTACATATTTATTTAAGCCCAAAGAGTAGTGCTTACAGATTTATTTTATACTGTTGAGATCGCACTTCTTTTTCTTATATTAAAATATTACTGGGATTAAATGTGTAGTTAAATTTGCTTACTGTGACAGAAAGGGGAATTTCACTAGTTTGGCCCACTTAAGATCAAAGCCTGAATGTGGCTCACGATGTAAAATGAGTTTGACATCCCTGGAGTAGACAAAGCTAATCTTGGGGTCTTAAAAACGTACAAGTGCCTTAGAAAATACATTATTCCTAAAGGCCAGCAGGAGGCGACTGCTCTGCAAAATGAAGTCCAATTGTCTCTCTGGATTCATGAGTCCAGTAAATATTTTATGGTTCACATCCAAAATTAACATGATGGTCATTTTGTAAAATACAGCCCCATGTAGAGTAAGACAGACTGGCAGAGTATGCTTTAGGCTGTGCCTACCTGCCTGTGATTGACAGGTTACTACTGTAGGGGCATGCATACTGTATGTGGTCAGTTCTCAGGGAGATCCACCCCTTACACCCCTTGGATCCTCTCATTTCCTCAGTATAAGCATCTGCATTCATTATGTTTCTACATAACTGGTTATCTGTATTTGCTCCACACAGGTTTGGACTCAGCATGTAAAAGCTTAGACATGTCCTCACATATAGAGTGAAAGAACCATGTACTGTAAATATATATATGTTGTGTCTTAAAGAGGAACTAGGGAACAACTAGTTAGACTGCAGACACAATTAAGAACTCCATTAATAATACTAAATTTAAGTTGGATCTATTTGCTGTCATCACCAAGTCGATGCACGCAGCCCTGGTGTTAGTGTTGGTGATTCGTAATCCTTAGCAAAGTCCCTGTGCCCCTTCCAGGCTGGTTTTAACCCTAACTAGCCCCCAGCCTTGTCATGTTCCAGTTAGATCCTCTCTCTGTGGTCTTTACCTCCGCTGCTTCTCCCAGACCCCACCTTAATAAACCCGCCAGCGTAAATGTCACTGGCTTCCACCTTCACGTCAAAGGTCACTGTCAATAAACCTGTGTGCATGTGTGTGTGTGTGTCTCTCAGGAAGCCCTTACCGTGCGTCCATCAGATGCAACTTTGCTTGGCTCCGCTCAGCCGTGCCTCTCACACATGTCTGTCACACACAGAGGGCTAATGAAGGCCACAGCCGCTCTCATACATGTTGATGCATTCACAAACAGCACCAGACACTGCAGCTTTTCACTTAATTTACACACACATTTACACTTCCAGCTCAGAAATTGGATGGGACATTGATTTTCTGTTTGAAGGAGGGGGCCGAAATGCACATATTTTGCTTGATGTCAACTAAATCAACCATAAAAGGTAAATTGGATTTTTGTCCAAGGGTGGTACTTTCAGAACCAGGGTTGTCGGTTCAACTTTTAGTCTGTAATAGACTTCACCTTTCTCTACAGTGACAGTGCAGAGGAGTACTCGGACAGTCTCAACAGCCTGCCCCCAGGGACGTTGCCTCACAGACAGCACACTAATAGACAGGTTGGTCTGCCCTTGTCTTTTAATTGTTTTTGGACTTAAAAAGGAATAAAGATACAGTCAGAAGTAAGCATCAGCTATTTCCTGATCACTGCTTTTTTGTACAGATTAACATTTTACTTGGATTTGTGTGAATATTCAGCCTTTAAACGAAACTGCCTACAAGTGAATTAAATTACTGAAGGCCTTAGTATACAATGTCTCTCCTTGGTCCTAACCCTAACCCTAGTGTAAATCGGACAAGCTTGCCATTTCTTTTAGTAGTCTTCAGGATTAGTTCTCCAGGTCTCTTGAAGGACATTTGAAGCTCTTCTTTGGACGTTTGGTGTTTAATGTGCATTTCCTGGCTCTGAGGACGACAAACCATGAAAGAGCGTCTACGATGTTTTGCACATGTCTGTGGACATCCACTGTTGTATCTCTCTCCTGAGCTCCTCTGTAAATACTGATTAGAGTTTGAATCAAAATTTTCAAATTTGTATGTTTTTGGATGTAAAAAAGTAATACTTATCAAATAATATCTAGAAGGTGTAGGGAACACTATAGGTAATTCAGAAGTGATCGAAAACTGCAATTCTTCAAATGCCCACTTGAGGGATGTTTTACAAAAGGCTTACAGCCTGATACATAAAAAGAGTTTTAGTCTATTTTCTCTGTCTGACAACAAAGATAGGTATCCCCAACATTTAGTTGTACAAAAAAAACAACAACAACAAAAACAAAGTGTATCAGTGTTTTTTGCTTTTTTGTTTTGTTTTTGCTAGCCAAAGTTAGCATCGCTCTTCATTGAATTATTGTTGCATCATACTTACAAAACTAGCCCTGCAGTTCTAGCATTATGTAATAACTTTGTAACTCCATCCTGAAATAGTAGCCTGCAAAGCAGTGGAGTGACGTCGCAGTGGCTATCCATCCATCTTTTATATACAGTTTATTGTCTGCATAAATAATTCTTGGGGCCTCTGTAACTACTTTTTGTGTTGTTTGAGCCGTGCTGTACTATTCATCTTTAACTGGCTATCGCTTTATGTCTACATTCACAAAGACTTTCCTAGTCTTGTGACTGGGGAAGCCTTTGTGAATGCACACCACGAAATCATTAGGCCTGGACCCTTGCACTTGTCCACATCAAACCTCTTCACAGTGGTACATGGCAGATCCAAACCCTTGAGAGAAAAGTCCGTCAAGAAGAGAGACGAAGAGAGAAAGAGAGGGGCCTTAAAGATGTGCTGCCTCCTCTCTTCTCCTCTCTTCTCCTCTTTTTCTCGTTTCAGCAGCACCAAAGCAAAGTAGAAAGTAGAGAGGAGATGGTTGTTGTGAATATAACCTGGGAGCTGTCAGGGCCCTTATCTCAGATCCCCTTTAGTTTCCCCAGTCCTGATCCTCTAAATGTGCCCATCAGCTCCTTCTGGGCTCATCGCTTTGACAGCCCAAGCCCCTCGCAACGTAGTATGTCACAAACCAAAGGGTTCATCTACCCTTTCCTCTCTGCATGCATGATCAAAACTGGCACTGATCAAATCCTACCTGTCCCCCATACAAAGAATGTAGGCAGAGAGCAAGGAGTGAGGTAGGGGGGCCCTTTCTTTGATGTCACTACAAATGATGGTGCAGTTGGGAGTTGTCACAAACACACATGCGTACACACTTTTGCGTACAAATGACTACACTCTCACACACACCCGTCACACCGTAGGAGTGAATCAGGGCTTTCAGTTGGTGATTGAACAAAGGCGGCATTTGCAAGCATCTGTCAGAAGTAATATCTGTGCTGAGAGGTGTTCAAGTTGGAGTCGGTTGAACATGCTCAGGTGAATTATTAAAGCGCTGGGTGATTTGTCTCGTCGCGTTAAGCTGCGCACACTCTGTGATCATGGTGTCGTTATGAGCTGCATCTTAGGAAGAGCAGCATGTCAACTGTTGTGTTACATTAAACGGCTGCTTTTCTTCATTGTCACTGGGTTTTCTGTTCTTTCAGTCCTACAGGTGTTCGCCGATGTCAAACACAGAAGCACCAGCGGCAGAATCGCACAGAAAACAACCCGACGTTCCGGCCCGAGGTAGCACAAGTTTTCCTTTTGTGAACCCATGCTGGATTACAGAAATCTAATCAACTTTTAATTGAAGCAGATAGAACACTCAGTGTATTTACATGCTGTCGATAAGAAACAAGTATCTGAGAAGTTAACAAGCTTCGTTTTTTTTTTTTCCCCATAACTCGGCACATCTGAATTGGTTAAAAATGGAAAATGTTAATTATTCAGGTTGTTAAATCCATCACAGCTTCCACTTTTGCATACACAAAGATGCATGCCTGTTAACTCTCAGCAGTAGCTTCTAAATTGGGATTTTGAGGTTTTCTGTGCACTTGTCAACTCTGAGGCGGCTGCGTGTACTTCCTCCTGTTAGACGATAAACAGCGTGAGCCGTGGGAACGCGGGACAAGAGGAGAGAAAAGTCGGCAGAGGAGGAAGAGGATGCTTGTGAAGACCCAGCGCTGCTCCTCCTCTTCTCTGCAGCAGCGCATCGAGTCTCTACAGCGTCACGTTGACATACTGCGAAGTGCCAGGAAAGATGCTATGCTTTCAGCCAGAGATCTACAAAGGGCCAATGAGATGATCACAGCACAGCTCAACTCCCTCACTGAGAAGCTGTGCAGCAGCAAGCAGCTCACGCAGGTAACTTGGGAAAAACTGGGAGACGAGTTAAGGGAGGCGAGCTGGTTGTAAGTGTTAGGAAGTTTCTCTTTTTTTCCCCCCATCTTTGTCTTTCTTTTGTATTTTCTTGGGGCTGAGAGTGAAGCAGTAGCATGCCCTTATCATGCTTAATAAGTGTGGCTGACAGGCCTACCCTTGTCTGTGGAGGTCAGAACCACAGGGCAGTAGAGAGGAGGAGAATCTCACACACTCTTTCTCTCTCTGACTCTGCCATCGTCTCCTCCTGCTGAATGTTTCAGCGAGCCAGTTCTCCACAACAATCTTTGTCACCAGCAGTTACTTTTCTCCAAATATGAGCAGTCGTGTTCGCAGACACACACACCCTCACACACTCAAGGTGACTACATCCAGTGCCACACACCTTTTAGTTATTTAGTACGTGCCTCCAGGTAAAAAACTCTTAGACTTGGTAAAGAGTATAAATAAAACACCAAGAGCTTTGGCCCCTAAACAGTATCTTTCCTGCCAGGTGCTCCTTGTACACATCAACTTATGTACATACACACACACACAAACACACACACACACAGCAACACCTTGACAGACAGAGTCGTTAATCTGGCAGGCAGAAACTTCTTTTGGTGAATTCAGACACAGCAGCAGCCAGCAAAGGCCCACTGGACTCTTGATTAGGTGTATGTGTTCTTGTCTGTATGTCCGTATATTTACTTTTCACTTACTGTGGAATAGTACCGATGCAGTATATTACACTTGCCCACACGGGCCAGAGTGCAGCCCTCATAGTGTTGCTACCTGGGAAGTGGCCCTTCTGCACCCGCCGAGGCATCTGATTGCTGAAGTCCAACGAGACCTTAGACTCAGGCACAGCAGTAAAGGCACACATGTACACACACTGTTGTGTGAGTGAGTGGACAGAGAGGGAATTGTTGTCTTCCTGTTTGTTTCCTCTTTCCTCCTGCAGTATTAATGCCACTCCACCTGAGAAAGTTGGAGCCGACTGACTGGCCAAAGCTAGGTCTTGTTGCCCTCTCTGCAAAGGCCAAGAGGTGATGGACTTTGGGCTTGTTCCAACCGGTCCTGGCCAACTCTCTAACTAAAACTCTCTGCTTGTAATTGGCTTAGGACAGCCTCCACAGGGGCGATCATGTGAGAAGTAGCATGGCAGTTTCACAGAAACTTGTTTGTGTTGCTCTGTCTCCTGATCCTTCGCCATTCTGTCCTTCTCTTGTTGCTCCTTTCCTTCCCTCCTTCCATTATTAAGTCATATCTTCTCATTTTTTCCCCGTTCTTGCTTCCCCTCTCCACTTCTGTGTGTTTGGTTGCACGTGAACTCTGGGATGTAAATGTATTCTTAACTGTATCATTTTGTTGCTTGGATAAGCCTTCCTTAGTCTGTCATTAATTCCACAGATGCTTTACTTTGTGGCACACTGTGACATCCCCACTCAAAGTGTGGAGTTGCCTTCCCTCCTTTAATGTTTTTGGGGCAGGGATTATCACAGGATTATCTCTACAAATGTAATGAACTAAGAAAGCAAAGCTCCAAACTTTATTTAAATTAATAATTAACAATAGTATAAAACCTATTGCACAAGAGGTCTGGCCAGAAGAATGACTATGTAATTAGGAAATTTATGCAGTAAGACATTCTTAGAGTTTCAGTGGTTTATTCATGTTTAAAAATTCCTTTTAGCTACCGTGTGCACAACAGTTTGACTTCATGCAATCATATATATGTCTTTGGGCTTGCAGCTGTTTCAGTCTCTGCTAATGACTTGGAACAGCATCAGTGAGACCACTGCTCACAGGAAAGAGAGACCGGTGTCCTCTCTCCTGGCCTAATGGAACTACCAGTATATCACGCCTGTGTCAGTGTCATCTCTCACCAGGGCTGAAAATGGCCTGTGAAATCAAAGCTTGTCTTACTGGAAGCGTCATCAATGTCTGTCTTAATTCCTGCACTATTGCCATTGGGGCCACAGCCCCGCTTTTATTTTGTGCTCCTCCCGCTTTCTCCCACCCTCCCTGTGGATGTGGCATGTGCATCTTCAACAGAGAGGAGGAAACCTAAAACAGGAGGGATTCTATTAAAAGGTGTCAGCCAGCAACCAGATATCAATAACCTCCGTGTATGCGGAGCAGAGAGCAAACCCATGGGATTCTGTGGTTTCACTTGGGTGTGTGCGCACGCCTCAGTGTGTGCTCCAACATTTACCCTATGTGTGCAGCGCATATCTTCATGTATCACGTCTCCTGTTTTTGCCATTAACCATTCATGTTTGATATGATACCAAATCAGCTAATTGTGGCAGCATTGATTCAAACTCACAGTAATAGGTTTGTGGCCCATACTTTGTTATAAGAAAGAACCTGATTTTTGCTCTTCTCCAGCACATGCATGTGGTTAAAAGTTTTTATCTCATATAGCGTTCTGAATCACAGAGTCACTGTAAATTGTATGCATTCAGTTAGTTGCGTTAACCTTCATCAATCCAGACTCAACTACTGACTAAATACTTGATCTACCTCTTTTCCAAAGTGTGCTGCGTGATGGCTTTATTATGCATGCCAATTACAGTGAGAATTAGGCTCTATTGACTGGGCAACAGCATCATTTGTCTCCTAATTAGCATAAAAAAGACGTTTTATCGCAGACAAGATGCTAAAGGAGAGCTTGCAGCTCACCCGTGGATAACACATACAGTATTTTAAACAAATTGTGTTTGTTCTGTCTTTGCATTTATCATATTTCTGAGGAGTGGATTTAATATAAAGATGTATGTTAGTCAGAGGAACTCTGCCTTCTTACAGCAGTAAATTAGGTTTGCATTATAAGGGAGAAAAAACTGGCTTTTGGTTTGATGTAAAGCTTATCAGCTCATCTAGCAGAATATCAGTCGCCTTTTTCACCCTCACCATCCAATAATACAAATCTGTGTTTCTTTGGTATTTTTAATAGCAGTGCACCAAACTTTTGCTTCCAGTTGCGGCATCATCACCAGCCTAGCTAACCAATTCTGTCTGTCGGTCAAACCCGCAGAAGCTGACCTCTGACCTGGCTGGTGTGCAGCAGCAGAAAAAGGTTTTGGAGATGGAGTTGGAGCAGTGGAAGCAGATCAAATTCCCCCCGCAAACTACAATACCACCAACAGCACCAGCGAACGCAGAGTGCTCCTGCCAGTGCAGAACCATACCTGCCCCGGCTAACCCTGCCCTCCAGGCCCTGGAGGCTGAGGTCAAACAACTTCAAGCCAAACTTAAGGTTAGCAGTTCTAGAGTTAATGAATTGCCCTCACGGTTGTGTTTTTTTCATTGTGCATGCCTTATGAGGTAAATCTGCTAATAGGATGATGGTATTAAAGATGGTGTTCTCTTCCAATTTTGTGCACTAAGAAGCTTGAGTGCTCGAGAATACCACGAATAACAAGGAAAACTTTGGGAGTATCAGTGGTAAAGGACTGAAAAAATGTATCTAGAGAAAGACTACATCCACTTTCTGCTGTGCTGTGGTAAATCAGGGAATATGAAAATTTCTTTCATTTTTCTTTCATTCTGTTACTTACCATGTTAACAATACTGAATTTTACATATATTTACATCACTATTTCTGAGTCACTTTAACATTTCACTGGTTTGAAGCACTTGCCGTCCTCGAGGAGTTTAAAAACTCTCAACAGAAACTCTGTCAAGGTTTTACTTTCAAGTTGTGCTTGATTCTGAAAAAAACAACAAATTCTTGTGCCTTTCAGTTTACACTTAACATCACTCGAAATTACATTTGATTTCAGCGTGAATTAGCATTTCCTGTCATTTGATCTTATTTCGGAGTGCCTGTCAGAAAGATGAGAAATGGGGAATAACAGCAGAGACATGCCCTACATCAGAGGGAATGAGGTGTGAGTGGTACCACAGTATTATCACCCTCTCAGCAGCCTGCTCGTCAGTGTCACCGCGCAGATTGCCGCTGTCGTTACACACGCCTGAGAAAGTCATGTCAGGTGACAGCGAAAGGGAGAGGCGAGGGATGCGCCGTGGGGGTGCGTGCGCTGAGCGAGTACGTTGTCAAGTGCTTCTACTGGGAGCAGTTCCCACAAGAGACAAGGGCCCTTTAAACCAAAGTGAACTTGCAGGTTCAGATATCCATCATGCTTATAATCAGAAGCCGACCTGTCACCGTGAGCCTTACATCTATGTTACTCATAAAGAAAAGAGTAAAACTCAAAAGGTTATAATTTACAGTTTGCTCATTAGCAGGTCAATTTATTTATTTTTATTGTTAGTGTTCTGGGGGGTTTTTTCTTCTTGTACTTGTCTGTTGGTCATTTTCTTTATTCACATTCCTGACTAAAATAAATTCACCTCTCCAGGTCTATAAATTGTTATTTTTACTAATTACTCCCCTTATCCACTTTAAATAACACAGTTTTCCTCTTAACCTCTTTTAGCACCTTCCACCCTCCCACTGTAACTATAATGAGGAGGCATGCTGTGTTTGACCTGTCATCAGCTGTGTCGTGAAAACCTTCCCTACCCCCCAATCACATGCACATTCAGACACATTAACAAACACACACACACACTGTGTGCCCTCCCCCCAGAGTGCAAGTGCGGAGGTCACGAGGCAGGTGGCGGCTAACAAAGCCCTGCGAGGCCAGCTCCAGGAGAAGGAGGACAAACTCTGCCAGCTGCAGGATAAGTTAGTTTCCCACCTTTTGTCTTCATTAGTGCTACTTCCTCCTTTTTGTGTTTCTTACTGTTGTCTGCAGTCCAGCTCTTATTTTTCCTACTTTTCTTTTTTTTTTTTATTCCTGCAGACCTCTCTGTCTGTCTGTCTCTCAATCTCTCCGTGTCTGCATGTTTGCACATCCTCTGCCGCTCTCATCTGTAGTGTTTGATTCCACCATGTGGCAGCTCTGTTGTCTGCCTCGCTTCCCTTATACTGTACATGCTCCTGTGCCTGTGAATCATTTGTGAAATTATGCATGTTCTATTGAGCAAGTGTGTGTGTGTGTGTTTGCGTGTGTGCATGTGAGTGTTTTTTGTGTCATGTGGTGTGGTGTTGCTTACGTGGGTAGCTGATGTGGAATGCTGATCAAAGCAGCGTATTGATTGTTTGCGTGCCGCAGGAGGGACCATTTTGGCCCATGACACTAAAACCCACACAGCATCACTTTGGCCTGTGGGCCACAAGCCCCAGTGAGTTACATGGTTCACCTACTGTAGCGCCCCGCATGCATTACATAGTCATAATGCATATGGCTATAAACAATTCACTTAGGGAAACAGTCATGGTTTGAACTTACAAGGCACATATCATCATTCTGCATTACGGATCCCATATTTGAACTGAGAAAAACGTACAAAGAACAACTTGGCTTTCCTCCCTCTTGTTCTCTTTGTCTGGTATGCCGTGTCCTCTGCCTGCCATTCTCAATAATGCATCCAGGGCATGTGTACAATCACAGCGGATATGTGTTTGTGTGTGTGACCAAAGCAGGGAGGATCACAGCCAGGCAGAGCGAGCATCCCTCAGCTGCGTTTCTGCGACAGCCTCCTCCAGCTCTTGTCACACACTCACTCACGCATACGCACACATAACTTGCCGTATCTTCTAGCCTACCACTCCATTTGCCTCCATGGAGGGACCCCTTCTCAGAATGAAAGACATGTCTAGACGTCTCTGAAATATACATCTCAGCACACACACAGGGAGCAAGGCTGCTTCGCCTAAAAGAAGAGAAGGGGGGGGTAAAAAAAAGAAAAAAAAGAAATGAATTTCAAAGTACACCGGCATGTCCTCAGTCAATATCCGGCACTATGGCCCTGCCTTATTTATGAAGCTGCTTCTTTCATCTTTAGCCCTGTTGTCTATCAGCCACATGAAACGTCCACCCGCACTTCATTCTTAACAACATACACAGAAATGTGCGCTCGCGCTCACTCTTACGAACACGTACTTCAGACCACTGACTGTTATCATTACAATACACGCATGTTTGATGAACAATATTGCCAACAAGCACAGAACAAAGGGAACAAACGTGTGAGTGATCGGGATATAGTTTGAGGCTCTCTTTCTCTCTTTCCACTAACACTCATAAATAGAGATCACACGCTCCAGCAGAAGCTCTATATATCCTTCATTCTTTTTTATCCTCTATTCTTTCTGGGGTGTAGAAGAAGAACATCTAAAATAAATGTTGTCGATCTAATTGCCATTAGCATTGGGGCAGAGGGAGCTGGTGGGGCTCTTATTGCTGCTCTCACTCTTTAAGTCAACACCAGACAGTCATCTGAAAGGTTCAATATGGGTTTTCTCATTAATGGCCAAATCCATGGGGTAACCAGCTAGCGCTACTCGCCCCCCCCCAACAAAGTCCCCAGGCTAGACTCCTCTCTCATTTAATTTAATGTCACTCCAATAGGACAAGCTCACATTTATTTAACCAGTCTGCCCTCAGGCACTCATCCACCTAGGGAGGCAGGGACATTTACTTACACGAAAGCATTTGCTCTAGCATTGCGTCATCTGTTTATTTAAAACACACAAGCCAGGATGCATGTGGGAGCTAAGAGATCTACTACATCTTTGATATAGAAAAATACAGCAAAAACCATTTAATTAACTGCATCCTTATGATCTTTATTCTATTTGTTCCAATTCCCCGAGGTGCAGACAACCATGAAAATAGCTTTTATTTGCCTCTTATGAAAACAGAATAAAACATGCTAACGTACTGAGACCATTTAAACCGGGTGTCGCTGCAGAATGCGGGAATATTAATCATGTCAATATTGCAGGTTATTGAAATAGGAAGTGACAAGTCGCGTGTGTTTTGTTACAGTTCAGACGCTAACTGCTTACAGTACATACGCACTGCTTCTCTTTAGGGAAGTATCGCCGGCACAGCACAGCACACGAACAAACAACATTTCTTAGAGCGTATTCCGTTCATATTACGTCTTTCCCAAGCCAAGTTCCCCCCGGCCAATGTGTTTTTATATGATTGGTGCAACGCTGAGCTGAAAATAATAAACATTTAAGTGCTTGATTAGGCTTTCAAGTAGTGTCGCTGCTGATTCAAAATGCCGTTTGTCAAAGAGGACTCCCCTGTCACGCTTAGTGCGGCATTCCCTGCCAGAGCACTTGTTCTAATATATGCCAGTTAGAATTATATATGCATCCCTATTTCACCCCCCTCTCCACTTACCCAAGCAGCATGCCAGTGTATTTAGTTGTCATAATGAGCTGTCATGCCTGATGTACTGCACAGGGACACTGTGCCTGCCAGCTTTGCGTGTGTGTTTTTTGTATCTGTCTCCGCGCGTATGTGTGTCTGTGTTTGTCTGCGATGCAGAGGCTGTGCCTGTGTAGCTATCTGTGAAGAGTCATTTAGGCGTTATGCCATATGTTGGTATTTGCCTTCATTTGTGTATGTTTTTAGGCTGAGCCACACAGAGCGAGATGTGAGCATGAAAAGGCAGCTGGTGGAGGACCTGAAGACACGACTCAAGTTCCTGCAGGAAATGGAGAAAAGTTACCGGGGACAGGTGGAGGAGCTAGAAAAGAAGGTGCTCATCGCAGCTCATCATTGCATCTAATTAGTTTGAGGCGCTTCGGCAGAGTGACAGGGGAAAAATGGGCATTGGCATACTCAGCATTTCCCATAGTCCAAAGATTTTGTCTCCTGGAAGACTAACGGGAAAATATTTCAGTGCCGTTAAGTGTACTTATAAAAAACATGGTTGCTAAGGTGATTTGAATGGAACCTTAGGTGAATATATGATGTGATTATCTCATTCAAAAGAGAAATGCAGTTGCACTATGTCCTTGTTCAGCTTTTCTTTTTTTTTTAAACAGGTGAAGACTTTATCAGAGGAGGCCAGCAACAGAAAGGCCCTAATCGAATCCCTGAAGAGAAGGCTGAATGTGGCAACAACAGAGAAAAGCCAGTACGAGGCCTCCTGTGCAAAACTGAAAGAGGACTTGGAAAAAAAGGTTGGAAACTGACACGCACTCAGTTTTCACAAAAATTGTGTTTTCTGTAACATTTGCAAAGTTGGACTACAGTACAGTTCGGATAATCTTTTTTTTTTTTCTAAGCAGCCCTGTAAACAATCACAGATGAATTCTCTTCAAAGGCAGGGTATAGAATATGATATTGGATCACGTTTTTAAATTATGCAATTGTTAGCCGAAAGAAAAGTTTTAGAATTTGTGAAAATGCCACTTCTATCCATGTACATCATATCCAGCTATAAAGTTTAAGCCCTTTTCTTACATAACATCAGAAAAGGTTAATATTTTATGTTTTCGCTTTAACAGCCTATAATCACTGGATTTCTGACAGTGAATGACATCACATTAAACATTAAAATTCAAAAGTGAAAAAACAGAGGTGGAATTTGTTGTCTTAGATGGCATTTATAGTTCTGGTAATATTAGATAGTCTTATTATATATTTATTTGTGGTAATACCAACTTGAAAATCAGTAAGTCACAAGGAGACACCAAAGTCATAAATGTCAAAATCCTACACACAGGGGCTTGAAAGCAGTTTCCACAAATGTCTCACAGACCAATGTGGATTCTCTGCTTTTTTTTCCCTAAAACAAAAAAAGATTGTTTGCTTTCAGCTGACCACTTCTGCATGCTCTTTTTCTTCACAGGAGCAGCGCATGCATGCCCTACAGGCTCGTGTGGGAGCTGGTGAACAGGCTTTGGCTGCACTGGAACAGACAGCCACTGAGCAAATGGAGGGGTTGACCCAGCAGAGCTCCCATGCCTTGGAAAGGGTTCAGAGACAGCTAGGCCAGGCCTACTCCCAACTGGAGCAGCTACATTCTTTTATCAAGGTACTGTGTAAAGGGATAAGGGATTAAAACCCCAAAGTCCAGAGTTTGTATACTCAAAACATCGTTCTCATCTTAAATCAGTAGCCTATGGTTTGGTGTGTTTGCAAGTTCTCTTTCTATAAGTTGTGTTGGAAGGCTAGTGTTGCATTTTTATTTTTCAAAAGTTTAATTTTGAGGATATGGTACACTGATCCATGTAAATTTTAAAAAGAACTGCACCAGTGCCGGCTCTCTGTTGAAACATAGACCCGCTGGAAGCAGATGACATGAGTGTCTGCCGAATGTTGATTGGTTGACCATTGTTGCCAGTATAGACCAGGGACCGGTGGCGGGGATCAATGGGAGCAGGATAACTGTTTTAAAAACTTTAAAGATCAAAAAACAGCATGGAAAGCACAGAAATTGGCTGCAGTGGACACTTTTCATTGTTTTTAACACCTGACTTCACTTCAGCTCTTCTATGTTATGATTTTGCTCTTCTCCGTGGCTGGCTGGTGGACCAGCGACAGCACGAACAAGAGTGGCCCACAGACCCGTTGTACCACATGTTTTGTACACAGCTTCCATCTGGCAACAGATGGTTTCTACAGGCAGACAGGCCATCCCCGGGCTGACAGCTGACAGCGATTGCACTACTGCTGGGCCATAAATTCCAATTCAAGGATCACCTGTATGCACAGCACCTGCAAAGGGGTCTCAACTGTGTGGCAATACTTACAGTTTCTCAAAAATAAGGACATAGACAACAACATGAACAGAGGGGGCGATGTCTATGTCAAAACGACTGACTGAACAATTTCCCTGCATTAGTTAGGCAGAATCTTTATACAGGACAGGTCATCCACTTACTGAGCTTGGCTATTCCTGTGACAAGATAACTATTTCACATGTCTACCCTGGGATCCTATTTGATATTTAACACACTTTTCTAGTCTCTAGCACCTGCAGACTAACAAATGTTTTATGCTACACCAGTCATTAGCACTTCTGAGAAACAACAGAGAACAATTTATCAACATAAACTGTTGATAACGTACAAATGAGTGTGCTGGATGCACACAAGGAGGAAAATATGATGGAGACCTTTTGCTTAAATATGAGTAGCAAATGCATCATCATTACAAGAAAAGATTTGGTTATTAAAATCTCTTGATTACAAGAAAAGAATGAAGATAAATCTGAAGCCTTTCAGTTTTCTGCCCTTGTACATGTGTACAGTGAATAACACTGTATGCGAGTGGATTGAGTCACACTTTTATTTCTTCTGCACTGGCAACAGCCATAGCTGGGGGCATTGTGTTTTCTCAGTGTCTGTCCATCCCTCCCGTTCTCGTGAGCTCGATATATCTCTTCGCTTGGAATCGAGGATGAACCGATTATATGTTGGACGTCCAAGGTCAAGGTGTATGCAGCTGGAAAAATGTCTGTAATTATTACAGTAAACAGGATGAAGTTTCACACAGATGTTTGAAAGGATAAAAATGACTTGATGACATTTAATATTCAAAAGGTCAACGGTCACCTGCTTTCTGGAGAAACAGTTTTCTGGCCATTATTCAATTCAGTATTAACTCAGGAACAGAGGAGGAGATTGCATCAGTACACAAGTCTTGGTCAGATGCTAAATTGGCGACAATCTATGTATTTAGTTCGATTTTGAAACCTTCAACACGCCAACTTAGCTGTTAACATTAACAATAGATTAATGGGGTAGGAAGAAAATCCTTCAGCACTTATTTATATAGTAATATTTATTGATCCCAGATTCAAAGATTTCAGGGCAGTCTGGGATCTCCATGGACTACCTCTGGTGTAATGCTTTGCTTGTGGGAAAAAGATGCTTATTGTTTGTATTCAGAGGAACACCTGTCAAGGATTCAACCTAAGAACTAACTAAAACTGGTGAGCTGATTAGCAGAGCATCGTGGTATAAAACTCATACTTGTTGAAAATAAAACAAACCACTCGAGATAGTTGAGGTTTCTGCTAGACTCCTCTCTGTTCAGTTATTCTGGGCATTTTCAGTTGGAAGAATATCCACAATACCCTGCTGGAATTGCAGACCCCACTTGGCCCAGAAAGGCCTCGGAAAGTTCCAAGACCAGAAAGACCGTTGGCACTACCTTACTTGGCCAGCCATCGCCACATCCAGCTCCCCCGTAAGTGTCAGAAGATGGATGAATAAAACTGGAACATTGCGTCAGTGCAGGCCACCACTCTAAGAATACTGCATGCCCACTGGGAACAGGCACCATTGTCTTTGTCTAGACCTAATCCATCACCTTGAGGTGTGTTTCAGTGTTTGTGTCAGTCTATGTGTGTGTCTGCCAGAGAGTGATAAAGACTACCCATCAGTTCTGTTCAGCTGACGCCTGTCTGTCAAAGCAAGAAAGGGCTTGCCAGAGATTGATAGCGGTGCAGTATTTTTGCACACACATAAATCTTGTGCAAGATTATTGTCACAGTTCGGTTGCAATTTTGTATTGTTTTTGTCCTTACAAGCAAGAAAAACAGAATTTTTAACTTTTTCTTCCCGTTTTTGCAAACTGTGATTTCTTTTACGCAGCTAAGCCTTCATCCTTTCCTCTTGTGTGAATTTACTGCCTACACACACATACAAATTCGTGTAGTGCCGAAGACCTGCCTGCATGCAAAGAGAAGTTGCATCACATGCAAAAGCTTGCACATATAGATGTGCATAAAAATACAGTTCATGCTTGTGTTACTCGTCTCCTCCATTCCCATAACCCCGAGCTGTTGGGGCCATTGTGGTGTTGTTGAGGATTCACATCATTGTTTGTCTCCCCCTGGCTCTTGTGATCCCCTATAAGAACACCAAGCCCTTTGATTGGACTGCCTGACGTCCGGAGGAGATTTACTCTTGTCATGTATTGATCAGGACCGGAGGGCTGCACATGTGTGTGAGAGTGTGTGTGTGTGTGTGTGTGTGTGTGTATAGATGTGTCTGTTTGTGCCTTTATGAGCTTGTTTTTTTTGTTCTTTGTACCTGTGCGATGTGTGTGTGTCTGCGTGTGTCTGTGCCTGAGTGTGTGTGTGTGTGTAGATTTTTTTATTGTGTGCCAGCAAACCCTTTTGGCCCCTGTGCACGCCCCAGGCTGTAAGCACTGCTCTTGAACTGCTAAACAGTGGCCCTGCATGTAGTGACTTCTCCACAATACACAAACACAGAGGAGTTTTTTCTTTTGCAGAATACAAAAAGTACAATTTTTGGCCAGTCATCCCTAAAGATTTTTTTTTAATATACATATGTTTTTGTTTTTTTAATTACTTTAAAATGCTGTCAGGCTCAGATATGGAGGAAATCGGAACAATAAATAAAAAGAGATGTGAGAGCCACATATGACTTTCATATTCTGTGAAACAGGCTTCTGCAACCTCATTCAGGCTCATAGGGTATGTAATAAACTGCTAAATAGCAGTTGCTATTATCAGTGGGTAGATGATCCAACAAAATTAGAGCATTTCTCCTCTTGCTCTGTTCTTTTTATTTATAAAGGGCCCATTGTGTGCTCATGTGTGTAAATGCTAATTCAGTGGTAGTTTATTATCAAAGAGGATATCTTTTAGCTGCTCATTTGATCCACATCTCCATGCCCTGATCCTCGTCCTGTCTAAATTGGCCCTCTGGCCATACTGTTTGTGGTACTCGCCAGGCTAAGACCTCTTAATAAACACACACACACATTTTTCCATCTGTGTATTTCAAAGCTTGTATGTGTGAACGCTTGCATTCGCCAGTCCCAGCCATCTCTCCCAGAGTCAAAATGAGTGATAAAGTCACCCCTTAATCTCCTTCTGGACGATTCCACACACAATATTTACGGCAATTGAATTTAACCCTTGACTAATGAGTGAATATCTGTTGGGCTGTAAATATAAGAATAGGATGTCCAACTGTTAGTTAATGATGTGCATATTCCCTAAGGCTGAATAGAGCTAAGATGACCTAAATGAACTGAAGCTGGCTTCCTTAATAACTAGCGTTTATGTCTTCTGTTCATCATCTTGAATATTTATATCCATATGAAAGTAGAGGCAATTGTGGCGGCACAGAGGTACAGGGGTTAACACGGTGTTAGACCTGCGATATACTGGCAGCCTATCCAGTATATCACAGAGCTACTCCGCCTCTCTCCGTGTGACAGCTGGGATAGGCTCCAGCCTCCAAGCGACCCTAAATTGGATAAGCAATTAAGAGGATGGATGGATGAATGGATGGATGCGCTTGTGAAAATAATTCACTAATGCTGCATGTTGAAGTTTAATCAAGACTTTGTCACACTGTTTTCTAGAAGTGCAACTGGTGAATCTGTACTGACACCTCACACTTTCACTTTTTAACTTTTCCCCGAAACATTTAAACTTACTTTTTTTCACTTGAATGGATTTACTACATTATGATCTTCCGTAAAGACATCCCCTTTATATTTCTGAATGTTCAGTGTTTTGCTAATAGACCAGAAGCATTATGTCAACTGCAAGCCTTTAACTACTCTCTCAGCAGTCTCCAGCAGGGACCACTTCTGGTTTTGTAAACTGCACCTGGTGCACCTGTGTAAAGTTAAGACGGAGAAGTGGAGATTTTTTGCGCAATTCAGCGCTGCTCATGTGTGATTACCAGTGTTACTTTAAAGCCCTTGAGTGTTTTCTGTGTTTGTACTTAGGTTTGTGTCGGTGTACGTGCCCCGCGCTTCTTGTTTGCCTGCTTGTGTTTTCTGCCGTCCAAGAGGAAGTTGTACTTTGTGTTTCTTTTTTATTTTGTTTTGTGTACTGCAAGTTCTCCTGTCTCTAGCTTTCCCTCATCTGACCATCTATTCCAAGGTCAGCTTTTCAGCGGGCTTACAAGGGAATGATACAGAAGATTATTGCCTCGATCAATAAGCTCAAAATGAAGCAAAGGGGAGTTTACTTTATTGACTTTCTCGTGTACAGTGGCAGTTTTAACATTTAATTGTCTCTCTGTATTTAGAGCAAACTCCCATTTAGTGCCCGACAACTGTGCCATCGCAGGCCTTCCTCGTCTCGCTTGCCTTTCACTTGGGCACCATTTGAAACAGCCCTTCATAGCTTAATTATTAACAGTGTTATGCTGCCCTGTTGTACTGTGAGACATTCAGAAAGCAAATAAATAAATGAATGGCTGTATTTTCAGTAGCTCCCTGTCTTTCTCTCTCTGATGCATGATTCTCTGTCTGTGGAGAATTTAGCAAAACTTGGGGTGCGTTTGATATCAAAGCTCTGTTCCCTCAGCTTTCAATCGACAGGGCAACAAACCCTCAGGTCCACATTCCTACAGGGGAGCGTGAGGCGAAACCGAAGAGAATCTGAGTGTGTCAAACTCAATATTCCTCCATAATGTACTAGGCCTCTCTGGCGCATGCTTGATCAATTTCATTTATTCATCTGCCAGGCAGAGCTATCCCTCTTGTTTTTCTACATCCATTTCATCATCCTCTTCTTTTTTTATTCCTTTTTCTCCTCCCCCTTCAGGCCCTGGCCAGTGAAATACTTTTAGACGTTCAAGAGGTCAAGCAGCAGTTGATGAAGAGGAGGAGGTTGAGGCAGGCCAACTCTGTGGCAGCAAAGGGCGGCCTCTCAGCCAAGTCTATGATCAAAGCCAAGTCCATTGCTGCCTCCATCCTCAATATGTCAGAGAATGATCTCGCAGACATAATGGAAACTGATCAGGTAAGCCCAGGAGACTGTGTTCGCGATTATATACAAATTCTAAGTTCAAGAATTATATCAAGTTTAGGATTGATTAAGCCCAGGGCATTCAACATACCTGTGATAGATTTTTTTTAATGCTGTAAAATTTTGAAACATCCTCAAAGTTTTTTTTGTTTCTGTGCGTGTGCAACATGGATTGGCAAAGACAGTATGGCATTAATATTGACTTTGGCTTTGGGTATCTTCTTTGTCAAGTAAAGCAAAATTAGTGTCAAAGAGCTACTTTGCTCTGTCTGCTGGGAACAGAAACTATAGATTGGCATCAGTCTGAAAAGAAGGAAAGAGGAGAGAAGTAGGTGCCATCTCATTTCATTTCATTGTCCAACAGTGTTTAACTTTCCTGGAAATGTCTGCTTGTGTCTGACCTCCTCTCATTGATGCGTAGATAGAGCAAGTAAGCAATCCTGGACAACTTTTTAAAAAATGCGCAGAGGCATGTCACTAATAAGTTGGGAAGTAGCAACGCCAAAGCGAAGACTCCATGTTTAAAGTGAGTGTTCAATCCAGGCAAGATCAAAAACCTGTCAACTCCTGCAGCACATATCAACTTGATATAAGATTTAATAATGGCACAAGCTGAGTGCGTACAACTTTTTTCCCACTCCTTTCAGGTAAAAGCAGTCATTGAACAGAAAATTCCTTGTTATTGAGTGTTGTCGGTTTTCAGAAGTCTTCCAGACGCTTTTACAACTTGGTGGGCCATCGCTCCACCATAGATCACACCCAGCCATGTCATCAATTAGCAGCCCTATGTTACAATCAGCCTCACATCCCTGGGGACTTCCTCCCATCTATCACAAGATGAGAGAGGGCGCAGCAGACACTTACTCACACTTGAAACCAATTTTGGCCCTTTGCTGCACAGCTCCACCCAAGAGATGAAAGGGAACAGTTTCTCACTTGACAAACAGTCCCTTTCACCAAAGCTTTAACCTCTATTGGTAAAATCACTCTTTTTCTCCTCATCGCCTGTTTTTTTCCACTGCATTTTTAATAGTGATGGTTTATGAGGAGCTATTTGGTGCCTTAACACGGGTTTGTTTACCCCTTGTGTCTGTGTTTATTAAAGGATGTAAAAGGTTAAAACTTTTACATACTGTAGAAAGACTACAGTATAATGTAGTCTGTTGTTCACTTGAGATAGTAGGTACAGTTCAAGGAAAAAACTTTGTGAAACCTTTCTGCTTAAATATGGCCCAAATAACCATCCAGTCATTCCCTTTTAACTTATAAAACTAGACAAAGACAGTCCCATTAAAGAGATGAAAAGAAACTATTAGATTCAGGAAAAAGGTACCCAATATTAAATTTGTACAAGGGAAAAAGTACACAAATCTCAGGAATTTGTGGGCTGTAATGATAATCAGGTGTTTCTATTTAAAGAACAGGGAGTTGTTGTTAATGTTTATCATGCTACAAAATGATCTTTAAAGAGGGACATAAGCAATCCATAATTGGGCTGCCTTTGTGCAAATGAAGTCCAACACCACCAGGAGTGGTTGACCAACAAATCATTCCAAGAGGAAGCCTTGTAGCAGTCTAGGAGGTCACAAAGGATCCCAGGGTAACTTCTAAGCAACTAAATGCCTCATTAGTTCAACATTGGTTCATAAAAAAGTTCATGAGTGTCGTGCCAAGAGAACTCTAAACAGTAATGATGTGCATGACAGGGCTTCAAGGAAAAGGTAACTGCTCTCAGTCTAAATATTTTGTTCGCCTGCCAGAAAGCTGGTTTCACAATGTTTTCTAGAAATTTGAGGCCAAAATAGAACTTATTTAAATGCGAATGATGTTCAGAGAGAAGAAAATGCAGAATTCCAGTGTAATCTCTGAAATGCGGCGATTGTGGTTTGGACCTGCTTCACTGCATCTGGGCCAGGATGGCGGAACATCATTGATGGAGCGATGAGTTTTGAAATAAATCAGCAAATTTTAAAGGAAAATGTCAGGACATCTAAATCTCAAGAGAAAGTGGGTCATGCAGGAAGACAGCAGCCCCTCAGCACACAAGTCATCCCAGCAAAGAATAGCCAGAAAAGAATAAAGATGATTTTTGGATTGAACATGTCAAGGTTCTGTCTTTTATTGAACAGAACCTCAAGCAGAAAGTTCATTTGGGCAAACATGAGCGAGGCAATGAGCAAAAGTTGCTCCAAGCCATTGTTCAAGAATGATCAGGATTTTTATTTTCATTGCGTTCTGTTTTTTCACTTCTTGGAAAATTGGACTCGGTTATACAGAAAATCAGAAACCAGCAAAGTGTTCACAAACCTTTTCCTTCAGCTGTAAGGCAAAATCTATGCAAAAGATTCCTAACAGCTTGTGGTTATTAAAACAAATCACTCTATATCATTATCCGCAATCTGAACTCACTTGTGACAGAGTACTGACTCGTGATTTATTTCTTTAGCATTTTGTAAGGGCAAATGTTTCATGTTATTTGTTTCTGAAATATGCTCCTTACTCGGTAAACTCTGAGGAGCGTCTCCACAATCTTTTTAGATTGTGAGTTACTCATTGAGCTTGAGGACTGACATGATGTTACTGTATCAGGATGTCCCAGCAGTGTTCAACAAGTCCAACACATAGCAAGTGTATTCATTTATTCACTTAGTTTTGCGATACCAGTGAGCTGAATGAGAGTTCAGGCTCTGTGGGATTGCTTTTACTTCTCTTTTTTTACTTTTAAATGAGAACGCTGCATTGCCAACAGTTACTTTCTTTTAGTTTGATGTCTCTTGTCAACAATATTTCCAGAAGTTTTCAGCTTTGGAGGGCACTGGTACTTCGTTTTGAAATCGATACATTTTTGAATTTCAAGTGTTTCAAATTTTTTAAGTGAATTATTCCTGGTTGTATTTACAATTTCGGGGGATTTGGGGAATAGATGGCCTTCTTGTAATGACCATCATCTTTTCCAAAGCCTACGCATTTTCTGTTCTCTAGAGAAATAATCTTTGTTCACTTGTTTCTGCCTTAAAATTGTCAGTGAGCGCATTCGTCGCTGTATACACAAATGCGAGTTTTAACTCGGCTGTGCAAAGAAGACACATAAATAACAAAGATGGAGAAATGCTCAGTTCAGATGGAATGAAAATCAAAATCTGAGCTAAAAACCGTCTGGCTTGTTATCACTACAAAAGCCAGCACCTTTGATTGTGTGGGAGCAGATTAGTGCAAATGGAATGGGGGGGAATCTGTAAAGAACATCATTTCTACTAAACATTATATACAAGTTTTGGAGAGCATATAACTGCTCTTGAATGAAGACTTTGCATGTTTTTAATGAGAAACCTAAAGAAAACCTAACCTAATTGCTTACAGCCAAAGAGCGGCAATTATGTCTGACCCAGCTTTTTTTTTTAAACGTCAATTTCAAAATCAGCATATCAGCTAAATTTCTAGATGTTATTGTACCAATTCTGTTATATAATATGTAGGGCTTGAGTAACGTGTAAATCATACAGTTTATACTGCATCCCATCTTTAGGAATGTTGTTTTTTCATTTATTAATTAATATCAATATTCACTTCTTTCCTTCTTGGCTACACATAATTAAATGAAACACACTTATTGCACGCATATTTACACACTGCTGTCATCCTCAACACTCTTACTGTCCACTATCCAGTTCGCTGTGTGCAACAGAGCCTCAGAAAGGCCCGAGCAGCTCCACGCTCCCTTGGCAACTTGTTGTGGAGTTAATGATCCAGATGTAATAAAGCTATAATTGCCAGGCCAGTTTGTTTTGCGCCTGATATTGGATGGAGGGTCAGTGCTTTGTTATGTATTTATCAAGGGCCAGCAAGCGCCCACACATTTACACGCAAACACTTTCACACAGTGCATACATGCGTTTTACACACAATGTTCACCTATGCTGTGAGACATTTTAAGACAGCAGTCACAAAAGGCCTCTTTTTCTCATTAATATAAACACACATACACACACGCTTGTTATGACCTTGCTTTCGATGTAGGTGTCTGTTTCCCAAGCATCATTCACTAATTAGGCAAAACAAGCGCTATCACCAGAGACCTTATATAGGGTACCAAACAGCTGGGGATCAACAGGAAGAGATACAGACTTGCAGACTGTTGTCATAGATCCTGTGGTATGTGAATGCTCCCTGCCATCATGTCAAGGTTAGTGGGATAAAGTGTGCAGTGAAATGAAACATGTCCAGTACTAAAATATATCCTTACAGCGCTTTCAGTAAGAAAAAATCAAGGCAAGCTGCTTTGTTAAAGGAAAGTCTTGATTATCGTGAATACATAATTAAACAAAGGGCCAGCAAATAAAACAGTGAAACCATCCTTTAATATACAGATAGATTTTCTGTTATCTTCCATGGTTCAGAATTTTTGTATTTATTTGTCTAAATTTAGAGGATATTTGTAATGTAATTGTCTATAGGAATGATGTCAAATGTAAGACCCAGGGGCCAGAATCGGCCCAGCAAAGACTTCAATCCGGCCCCCTTGATGGCTTTGGAAAATATAAAGGAGGACATAAATTTTTGGATTTAACTGTATTTTTACAAGTCTTTTAGATTTTCCTGTTGATAAAGCCATGAAAGCTTTATTTAATTAATACTGTAATTACATTGAAAGAAGAAGTAAAAAGTGGACACATAGAATTAAGGTAACTCCAACTCACATGAAACAGTTTTGTACCTGTTAGAGCCATTCTGTAACTGCAGGGACGTCTTCAAACCCACACACACACGTACTCAGACTTTTCTCCTCCTGCTCTTCCTCTTGTATCCCTGCGAGCCAGCACAAGTCTCGCCACATCTTGTCCGGTGCCACTTTGGATTTGAAGTGAAGAGGAAGCATAGGAAGCTCAGGAGTACGTGCTCATGGCCATGTAGTTCCTTTTCACCATGTTCATTAGCACTGCCACTCTCTTAGGTCTTTACACATGAGTAGTATGCAGAGGTATGCTGGGATACCTTGCAATAGTCTCCACAATGCTTCTTAAAGGTCCTAACTGGTGCAACTGGTGCTACATTTCTGTCCTTCGGCAACAAACGTGTTTCTTTGTAGAAACATTATACCTCAATAATGTCTGACGTGACATTTTTACATACAAAATGTAAATATTCCTACAATTTAATGAAGGTTATCTCTCAACACTTTTGATTCCCTGTCCTATGATCTCTAAAAGAAAACATTGCTGAGAATCTCCTTTTGTGTTTACAGGGGACGGCAGATTGCTCAGAGTATCCCAGAGATCAGGAGTGGCTGGCCCATGTAAACCACATTCTCCAGCAGAAGGTCAGTCTCACCTACTTGCAGTAATGATCACATAACTTGTTGTTCCTGCACAGGCAGTGCAATAGTCACAAAATAATATATATTAAATATATATTATTTATTTATATTATTAAATAATTTGCACATTAAAAAATATATTTTTTAATGTGCAAAAACACAAATGCTTGCTTTAGTCCCACTTAATTACCACTCACACTTTAACCTGTTTACTTTATATAAGTAATTCGTGGTTACTGCACAGTTACTACTGTGTTCGAATAAGTCATTACCTGCAGTCCAGACAGGCCTATTTTCAGTATTGGTTGCAGAGGGAATTAAAAAGACATTGCAGAAATGTACTTGCTAATATGGTTTAACATAACAAACAAGTACATGATTTATTTCAACAGAAAGGCAATTATGTATTTTCCCAACCAAAGCAAGTTTGTTTTCCAGCCAGCTATCAATCCATTTCCTTAACCCCTTTTCTAATTCATGATCACTAAGGGGCTGTATCCCAGCTGACACTGGGCAAGAGGTAGGGTAGTACTAGTAGTAATTATTTAGTTATTATTTGCAAGAGCTTGTTTTGTTAGTGGGGTTAGGTTAACTGGTGATTCTAAATTGTGCATAGGTGTGAATGTGAGTGTGAATGGGTGTGTGTCTGCGTTGGCAGTGTGATAAATTGGTGGCCTGTCCAAATTGTACCCTGTCCCTCGTCCTATGGTGGTTCCAGCTCCCCGCCACCCTGAATTGGATGGATGGATGTACTGGATGGATGGACTCTGTCTCCATGTTTATGAGTTTCATGGATGGATTGGATTGATTAAATTAGATAACAGAGAACCTAAAAAAACGTGCATTCATGCTGTAGGTTGCTGTTGACCTACAGTAAGTTGAGCTTTCTTTGCCATACTATCAAATATATGTAATATCTGGTCCTAGCTTACTTTGTTACTACATAGTTGTTTGGGATAAATCAGCAGTAGCCCAGCAAGAGGAAAAGTAAACAACAAATGCTCGTTTAAAGACACCCAAAAAGTGAGCAGGATGATTTGGCTGTAAAAATTCCTGTCTTCCAAACATCACAGATGTTCTGTTTTGAATTTTTGAGTTTTGATAAAAACTCACTGTGTAAGATATTCAAAGGGTTTCATTTCAGTGCAATTGTGCATCATAGTTTTTGCTTCATTTTTGTTTGTTTTTAATAAAGGCTGTGTCAGATAATTGGAGACATCCATGCCCTCAGGTGTGTCAAAACCTTTGGCTGGCACTGTATATGTTTTTGAACATTTATTTATTTATTGACTAAGGCGTTTTATTTATTTATCTATGATTAATGTGGATGTTTTGGTGTCTACGTTACAGTTTGGTTTAGCCAAATGTGGCGTCATTACTTGTCAGTCTTCAATGCTTGAAAAACAAAAATTGGCCACCAAATACAGTAAGTGGATGATTTTGTTCCCACCCCAACGATCCTGCTCAGCCTCTGAAAAAAAAAGACAATAATGCAAAAGATAAACAAAGAAAAGCAACTAGATCGTGGCTGTGTTGGAGTCTTTGTGTGCACACAGCCACTCATCTGTGAGTGCTCTGCTGGAGCTTTGCTCGAGTGCTGTCAACGTCTGCTCGCTGTGATATGTGTATGATTGAGAGTGTCGAGTATGTGTGTGTGTCTTGTCTGTGTTCTTGTCAGCGGCTGCCGCAGGCACTCATGCGTCGCCTCCGCACCACGACACACACCAGACACTGTTCTCTTGTTCCCCAGATCTTCTTCTGACCTTTCCACCTTCCTCTCCCCCTCCCACACTAACACACACACAACACTCTACTGAATCCATGTTTTTCCCTTCTAGCTGGACAGCTCTCAGTCCCTGCTCTCTCTCTCTGCCATCCTCCACTGTCCCGCATTCTTCACTCTCTCTCTCTCTCTCTCTCTCTCCCTCTCTCTCTCTCTCTCTCTGGCTCAGACCCCGAGGCAGCTTGTTAGTGGGGAACTAAATATTGATTTGGCGGGCCTGTCGATGCCGGGAGAATGAGCTAGTGTCCACCAGAGACCTCGGCACCGGCAGCCTGCTATCGACGTTTTCCGTGGGCAGAACAGGGATGGTGGAGGGGGGGCTGGAGTTGGTGTGCAGAGTGGAGGAGGAGAAAAGCGGAGTATGACAAGGCTGAGACTCGCCCCCAGGTCCCTGTGGGGACCACTGGGACCACCGCAGTCATCCCCCTTCACTGAAACAGACTTTTTCTATCCCCTTTCAAGTCCATCTTGTTCTGTTTTTTTTTTGTTTGTTTGGGGTTTTTTTGCTGTTTGTTTGTTTATTTTTTATTTTTTTCTTCTCGGCTCGATCATGCGGTTTCTTCTCGCTGCCTGGTTTTTAAGAGCATATTGTCATATCAAGTGGACACTAGGCTCTGTCTTTGCCTTTCTCTTTCATATTTCTATATTTTTTCGGGCGGTTGGTGGGACATCTTGCGTGCCAACAGATCAGGGTTTTTTCATAAGCAGATCTCTTAATTTATGTGTTTAAGACCGCTGTGATATCGGGCCTACACTAAGTGAAGGCTGCTGCCGAGAAGCCAACATTTTCTAGTGAGTGCATACACTTCAAGAACTCCAGTAAAGTACCCCCTTGGTTTCTCGACTCTCTGTCACAGCTTATGAAAGGCTCACCAAGCAGAACATCTGTGAAGTGGAATGGCCTGGGCTGTCACCCTGTCTGTGACACTAATAACACACTCCCCTAATAGCGATATGATCTTACCCGGAGCAGTACTCATACACACTTCCTCGAATAAAAAGACACAGAGACAGAAATAGACCCAGTGAAAGGAAAGATGAGAGAGATCCATGTCCTTAACTGGCTGGCTGTCACCAGAAGAGGATGAGGATATGTCCATCTGTGTGTGTGTGTGTGTGTGTGTGTGTATATTCGTGTGTGCACCACACTCACGACAGCCTCATCTTGTCACTGTCAGTGCTTAATGGAGCTGCCAGTGGGACAGCACTTTATTATCTCAGTGGCCCTGTCAATGGCAAACCCATCACTCATTCTGTGTGTGTGTGTGGATATGAAGATAGGTATCTATGTGTGCGTCTTTGTCTCTGTGTGGGCCATTGTTTGCAATCACTGTCATGCACTGCCACATGTCAACGTAACAAGAAAGAGAGGCGTTGGCAGTACGCTAACAAACTCTGTGTTGCAGACCTGATGATATGTGACGGTGTATGTGTTGAGGTTACTGCTCCCTTCATGCCATAGAAGTGCCATAGATTTCTGGAGCCCCCTCACCCCTGCCCCACATGTCCACTCAAAACAAAATGAAACATTGCGTTCATTTTCTCGTCTCTCACCTCCACTGGTGAGTTAATGAAATCAAACCCTGCGCCTCTCAGTAGAGAGCCACCATAAGCGGCACTCCATAGCCAGAATCGAGGGACGATGCTGTCTAATAATCATGAGCAGGCCAGGGGGTGTGCTATATGGCTCCACCTCAACCTACCATGAATAAGGCCAGCAGTGAAGATGGAGTGTCCATGTGGGCCATGGGGTCCAGGTACCGGCCCGGGGAAGCATTGATTTAATTGCCTTTGGTTTATTTGTGGAGTCCTAATTATTGACTGGAGGTAGAATTTAATGGACCAAGTCTTTATGAAGACAGGGAAATGACTGCCTTCTGCTGCTGGCCAATAATGAACAGGAGCAGCATGTGCATGCAAGCGTGTGCACATGCACGCGAGCACACACGTTCCCTCCAGATCATTTTTCAGACTCATTTTGTATACACACACACCTATCTGAAGCCTCATGACAGCATAATAACATTTAAAAAGTCATTGACTCTGTTGATTTCTTTATGAGAGGACAGTGGTTTGGTTTACTGGTATGGGGTGGCGCTGAGGGCCTGCTAATATTTACCTCACAATCACACCCAAGGGAGACGTACAAGCATCACTTCTTATCAGCCTCCAAGCTATAACAAGCAGGTGAACATTACATTAAGACAGTGGTAGAGACAAGCCAGACCAATCAGGACTGGACTTGTTATAAAACATCAAAGGCGTTTATGGATGGTCTCTAAGGCTGAAATAATTCCTGTAATTTCAAATCTGCATCAAACTTTAGAGAGGGTTTCCTGTAGCCCATTTCTACAGTGGTAAATAGTGTTAAATAGCACTTTTTTCATGTCACTTCTTATAAAGGCTTCTCACCATATTGGTATTTCTATGAGGCGTTACATCATTAACCCTTGGTTTTAAAAATATCCGTGGCTCTGTTTCCATGCACTCTGAAACTTTTCTGTTGTTGGTGGTGCTGTGAGAGTGAGGAGCAGTATGTTGTGTTGTGTGGCTCATTATGCCTCTATAATGACAAGGAACAGCCCTGAGTCCCACACTTCTCTCTGAAGGAAAGTGGCTCTAATTAAGCTCCAATTAATGACTGAGCTAATTAAATCAGACACTCTTTTTGGTCCCTGTAAGTATGTTTGTATGTGTGTGGAGGGGACTTGAGTTGAGACTTTGTACTGTAAATGCGTCACTGAAACAGTGAAGGGGTTCCCAGGAGGAGACTAATATTATTGTTGTTAGTATCAGAGTGCTGTGTGAGTTTTCTGGCCTATTCAGCCTGCGTTTCAGATAAAAAGAAACTGCAGATGCAGCTTCTTGGTGATGTTCCTTAGCCATTAATGGGTTGGGTGATTAAAGCTGTTGAATTTGCACTACATGAACAACAAGTATTGGGCCACATCTCTTAATCTTTGAGTTCACGTGTTACCGAGCAAGTAGCCATACAGTCACGAAACATTTGTGAAAGAATGGGTCATTCTCAATAACATCTCAATCTCATTCAGTAACTGCACAGTTCCAAAATTCTTCCGGCATTAACATCAGCACAAAACCACGTGCCGTGAATTTCGTGGCATGGGATTCCATGGTCAAGGGCGTCCTCTCGGTCTAATTTGCAGATGGCTACTACTTTTGTCCAGATAACAGAGCAGGGGTGTTGAACAGAAGGCCCAGAGGCCAGAATCTGCCTGATTTAAAAACTCCTATCTTGCCCCATGATGACTCAACAAAGAGTACATATATGTATGTCTGTGAAGGTTCTCAGTCATCCAGGTCATCGTAGTCAAAGGAGTTTGCAAAGAAAAGCGTCTGGACTTCTTTGAGTTGCTTGAAGACGTTTCACCTCTCATCCGAGAAGCTTCTTCAGTTCTAAGGTCAAATGGCCGAGAGTCCCAGATTTAAACGATAGGGTGGGGCCAGGTTTCACAATGAGCTCACCCGAAACCCTGGCTGATTAGGTACCACACCCGCTTTCACACCTTGTCGCATGTGATTAGAGGATCACCAGGGGGTCCTTTGTCCCTCTTTGGGGGGATACTCCCACTGGGTTTAAATCTGGGACTCTCGGCCATTTGACCTTAGAACTGAAGAAGCTTCTCGGATGAGAGGTGAAACGTCTTCAAGCAACTCAAAGAAGTCCAGACGCTTTTCTTTGCAAACTCCTTTGAGTACATATATGTAGAACTTTTAAACGCATTTTCATAACTTTTACAGTGGGTTCGCGGAAACATTTCTTTGAATTAATAAAAATGTTATATTCTATAATTGTGGGACAGTCTGGGCAATGTAAGTTTGCATGTTTGTCATGTAGTTTCACTGGTCCAGCCCACTTAAGTACTCAATTTTAGTTAAAGTTGAGGGGCAAGGTGAAAAAAGATTTCTTGAAGCCTTTTTGGTGCTTTAAATGTAACTCATTGTATCCAAGGGCTATTTAGTCTGCTGATGGGCACAGTAGACTAACGGGGCAGTTGTTCTGCTCATTTCTAACTGTACCCCAGTAGCTTGCATTATTTACAGTTTATCCTCTGTCTGAAAGAAGGTATTTTAGTTCTTCTCCTATTAGGACAATTCTCCTTTAAGCCAGCTCTGTTTGACTGCCGCTGGTCATCTCAGGTACACACCAGAGCTGTGTACCTGAGATGACCATATTAAAGATATCCACTCTCAATGACATCACACAAAGCCAATAGTAGAAAGAATCTCTTTAGATAAGTATTCACAGTGATTATTTTATCTCATTATTGAATAATAATGAGTCCACAATTGGTAATGGTGTATGTGTGAAAGAAAATAAGTAAAAGCGTAATCAGGAACTTTTAAGTTAATATAGAAAAATAATCTACACTGAACTGATGGCTAGATGTGTTGAATTCCCCACACTAAAAGCCGATAAGTCTTAGCAGCTTTTTATTTTGTGACAGCTTGCTGCCAGCACAGCCACTTTTCCTGACTGCAACTCCTTCCCAGTACATTACCTTGACCGATGAGCCATAACTGTTACATAGCCATGTTCTGGGTTCCTGAATTCCACCTAAAGGTTGCATCTCTTTTGTATGGATATCACCTTTCTATATTTATACCCCAATCATGCCTGAATCACCTCATTTTCACACCTAATGAGTATGAACCTGAAACAAAGACCGGGTGCTTTCCTGTGTTTAATCTAGGGTGTATTTAGGTCAGATCCCTAACAAATGCATGTTGCACTCTGAAATGATGTTTGCAAACAACGTATCAAGAAAAGGAGAGATTTTTAATTACAGTATTTGTGGCCCCAAGTGTCCAATTCCCTTTCATATCAGTCTCCAGTGGCCTAAAGAGAGGGATCTGCTATGCTGCTGGGGTAGGTAATTACGAAGGAGAGCAAGAGAATAGGCTCGTCGGTGCTTTAGTGATTTTCTTACCTGAGCCCCTCTTTGCAAATGTGACATATTCATTATTGGAGATAATCAAATGCAAGTACGGTGCCTTTGTGCTTTTTTTAATCTATTTATCATGTTGTTGTTGTTGTTATTCCCCCGTTTGATAAATTTGATTTTCAAACAAAAGTGAGAAGATCAGAGATCAAAGAGCTGTTTCCACCCCCCCTCTGTTATAAAACTACTGTAACTACTTCTCCCTTACCTTGACTAGTGGCCTAGATTGGAGATGACTCACTAGCCAGAGACAAAGACGTACAGCAGGTTTCCCTTCACACCCCAAGAAAGCCGAACATAGCACTCACTTCTTTTATTTATTTATTTATTTAACACTCGGCTCATATCAGTCATGTACACTGGCTTTATTATGTATAAACGTACAAACTGTATGAAAGTTTTGGTTTTTACAGCTGCCAATGTGCACACTCCTTGAAGATTTTTCAAGGACCTAAATGTTGTTTGTATAGCAGAGTACTGGAGTTCAGTGGCAACATCTACATTATTAAATATACATGACTATTACAGTTACATTGATGATAGCTCGTGAATAACTAAGAACCCTCCTTGCTAAGGTCCTCTTGTACTTCTTTTTAGGCTCTGCAAGCCTCACCTTCCTCCACATTTCTATTCATTTAGATATCCAGCCATCTGACACGATCTCTGAAACCAAATTGGGCCCTTGGAAATAATTGTGTTAACCCGTTCTGAGGGAGAAGACAAAAGAGGTGGAATGATTGATCTTTTATTTTTAAAAAAAAGTTTTTGTGTAATGCCACTACCAGACCAGCGTCGCTGGAGTGCGGAAACTTTGAGCTGCTTGTTGCCTTGAGGTGTGCCCCAGGCTATAGCATAGCAGTGTCATTTAATTGGCTCATAAAAACACCTTTTGCTTGCAGCCCCTGTCCTTGTCCACACACACTCACACACGTATACCCACACAAACTTGTCAGTGTCAGTGGCTTTGCACGTCAGTTCACTCCTGAAACATGTTCATGAAATCATACCTAGACAAAAGGTCGGCTCTGCAGGGCCTGTTGAATAGTAATGGATGCGAGTTAGCATGGCTTAATGCTACAGTAGCTATTTTAGTGTTGCCAAAGGGGACAGGGCCTCTTGCAAAACAGCCGTTGTGTTGCTGGTGCTTGCTAGCTCCGCCAAAGGGGACAGGGGCCCAGCTAAATCAACTGTAGCATAACATTAGTGCCAGTTCTTAACACTGCCTTAAGCAGCCCAGGGGATCCAGCCAGAGCAGCTGCATCACAGCTTACCTCCAACCATCCTGCAGGGTATCAGTCCCGAGCTAATGTGGCAGTCAGATGAAAGAGAATGATAGTGCTGCTTGTCCCATTTGTGAGCACTTGTGTTTTCTTGTGTCAGAATCTGCTAGTGTAAGAAACAATCAAAATTAAGGCATTTTCATTGAAATTGAATATCAGCCAAGAGACAAATTTGCACAATACACACACACACACATACACACATCATTACATCAACACTCAAAAAGCTTTATAATCCTGTTGATGGTTTTTGTGTACCTACTCGTGTTTATACAGAATCTGTTCCTTGAATTTCTCATGAGTTCAAATGGGTAATGCCTTGTTTTAAGGGATGATACTTGTGATGAGTGGCAGAAAGGTTCACGGTGTCCTTTGTTTTCCTGTGTGAGAAAAGGACTGCCCAAAAATAAGTTTCTAAATTGAAGGAATTGAAAGCACATTGAGTTTGTTGCATACATTCAGCATCTTTTTAGGCCTAAATCTCACTTAATGTTAGGTTTATCTAGATCATGTTTACCTGTTAGTGTTGTTTACTCATATTCCCATATCGGGACTTTTAATGATCCAGTCTCCCACTTTGCTATCCCACAGAGCCCTGTGTTGTGGCTGTGTCTCTATTTTAGTGCGTTTGTTTGCATAGTTAGTGGCTCTAAGTGCAATTAGCTTATTAAGAAATGTGCGTGTGTGTGAGTGTGTGTGTGTGAAACAGAGAGAGTGAGCTCTCTCTGGAGGACAGAGGCAGAGGGAGATGTCTCAGCAGTTACTTCAGTGTAGTGGTTCTCTGAGGAGTTATGCTGTGTGTTTGAAGCATCCAGTGCTGCTGGAACTGACTCCCCAGTGCACGCGTGCACAAGTGCACACTCACACACACTTTCTCAAATACTTCCTGGCACATACGGCCTTGTGTTCCCTGATTCTTTTACCTTTAATGAAGAAGAGAAGGTGTCAAGGGGCAGGAGAACTGCGTGTGTGTGTATATTTGAGTTTCTAATGCGCACTCTCCAGCTGTATTTGAAACTGAGTACTAAAAGTTTTAAACTACGTTTTAGTACCATTTTGGATCCCAGCATCATCTGCAAATTGTCACCATCTTGGTGACCACATATGGATCAGCGGGTGGGAGCTATCAGCTAATACTGACAGGCTTGGCTAGCAAATTTTATCCTTATACTGTATACTTGCAACACAGACACCTGAACATTAGCCCAAAGTAACATACAAATAAAGTACTAGACTTTAACTCAAAACTGAAGCACAGATATTGCTATTTAATTTGTTGTATAATTACTTTAAAATGCTCCAAAAAGCACAACACTGCAAGCACAGTGGCATGGCACAACATAGAGCCACCTTGACAGGACAAGACTCAGCTGTACATCCGCACATAATGGATAAAGGTCACTGTTACGAGGATGCCAGTGTTCACAGTTTGGACAGAGAAGACAGAGAGTTTGAAAGCAAAAGAGGCCATCGATGTCAGTGACGTAATGATGTAATCGATGTAATGAACATCATTCAACAGAGGTGGTGACTTGCGACACCAGCTGTCAGCCACCTACAATGCAGTCTTGACATCCCTAACCAAGTACCTTAACCCCCACTCGCCTGTGTCAGGTGACCTCAATTTTTTTTTAAAAAAAGGGTGTCAAAGTTGTTTCACCCAAAACCTCTGGTGGTAATGACCCATGTCTTTTTTCACACCGTGGCTCATGATTAATAGTGGGTCAACAACCACCTCCTAAGGGACAACCCCCACTACGGATTAAATGGTTAAATGCTCTCCACCTTTAGGTTTTAAAACTGAAAAAGCTTCATGGATAAGAGGTGAAAGGTCTTCAGCAAACTTAAAGAAGTCCAGTCACTTTACTTTGTAGCTCTTAAGACAGTAAAGAAGCCCAGTTTTTGAATGAATTAGTAAATGTGACCTATCAGACAGCTAGCAACTACAACTACCTATGTCAGCACTCACACACATTATAAGGAGTGTGAGTGCTGACATACCATCCATAGAGTTGTAACCAAGAGAAAAAATAAACAAATAAGGGTTAAACATGGGAATCAATGGAGCTTCACTTTGGCACCAGCCTCAAGTGGTGCTCAGAACAACCTCAACTTCATTTTTCAAACCTGGAGGTTTCTCTGTTATTGTTTGCTTAATCAAGATCATATTTTACAGATTTTTCTTCAGTACACTTTCTGCTTCTGTGTGTAGTTCAAGGGCTCTTGTTTTCACATTCACTTTTAGGAAATAAGTCAAAGAATCCCTGGTATTGCTGTTCACATCTGTCCTGTCCCCTTTTCACTTCATGCTATGGGACTTGGTAAATTGGTCAGGCAAATATCATGCTTCCCTTGCTTACAAAATGTGCCTATAAAAAGCATTGCATAACTTAAGGGGAATATGTATGGGTGAGCCGGTGCACATTCAAATCAAATCCTCCTGTCGATGAGGAAGAAAAACAAAATTACCCAGTACTCTGAGGAGGAACCTGCCAATTCTTTGTTTTCACATATATGAATTAGTCAGCATCAGCTCTCATCCTTTCCTCTTCCTGGTATAGATTCAATCCAGTGACGCACACAAAAAGCAATACTTTAAATTTTTACCATTGGTGCTAATTATGCCTAGAGGCAAAATAAGGAAAAAAGGGATAAAGTTAAGCTTCTGGGAAAATGTATTGTCTCTTTAGACTCATGAAAACAAGATTGTGGGTGGCGTTTTTTTACAGTTACAGGATAGATTTATTTTTTCAGAGCTGTTTCACAGCACTACTCACACGCTTTGACCAGCAGTTAAAAATTCATCCAAGAAACATTAATTCGGTTCATTTTTTTTTTTTATGTAGCACCAAATCACAACAACAGTCGCCTCAAGGGACTTTATATTGTTAGGTAATGATCCTACAGTAATACAGAGAGAACCTCAACAATCATACAATCAGACCCCTTTGAGCAAGCGATTGGCAACAGTGGGTTGGAAAAACTCCCTTTTAACAGAAAGAAACCTGCGGCAGAACCCGGCTCAGGGATCTGCTGTGACTGTTCGAGGAAAAATGACATTCCAAAAATTAAACCAATACTGGTTCGTCTCACAATTAGGCACTTTTAGATTATTGTAAGTCACTCAAACGTGTAGATATACTGATTTTTAACGTGTGGTTTTATTGTTTGTTTATTGTAGTATTATGTTAAAAAATTATATTTCTATAGAGTTTTTCCTGTCCACAGTGGACAGTCATGTACTGGGGAAAATGTTCAGGATCAATGCTGGGATACCATACCTCTGCTGGTGTGGACGGGAAAAAACGGCAGACCTGTTTAAGTTGACATGTGAATGTTTTTTACAGCTGGCTTGAAAAAAAAACATGAACCTTTTGGCTAATACTCAGGTATCGTGCATTCTCACTGGTCAAAAATGGAAGTTTAATAAAAGTGAGCTGTGGAGTTGGGCTACTGCTGTGTAGGCTGCTTTGTGATTTACTTTATCTCAAAGTGGCTGTTCCCTGAGAAGTTTCACAAATCCTGAGGCCCCGTTTGGGCTTCTCTTATTTCACAAAACAGCAAACAGGCTGCCAGGTGTAAAAAAATATATAGATAGATAGATATATAAAAAAAATCTGATTTTATTTTTTAATACTTGTGCTTTTGTGTGTGTTTTCCTCATTTTCTCTTCCCCTTCTACCGCCACCCCCACACCCTTTTTTCTGTGCTTCCCCTCCCCTGCAGATCCCCTCTGCCGGCCAGCTAATGGAGGCTGTGCGCGTGAAGATGAAGGAGAGGAAAGTGCTGACAGAAGAGCTGGCCACGCTCGCAACACCAGTCAGCGAAAAAGCCTGACTCCCTGGGCTGAGGCTGGGAAAACTGTCATCCTCTTCGTTTCCTCCCTCCCTTCTTCTCTCCCTCTCCAGCTCCTACTCGGTGGGAGCCGGGCTGAGCCAAGCTGGGCCGGGGCAGCAGAACCAATATTTGTGAGAAAAGCGCTGTCGACTCACTCTGGGCCACTGGCTCAACGCAGCACCCCAGCTTTTGTAAATGAGCCCTCGACATCTGTGTTAGCACTCACTGCACTATGTCTATCAGATAGGGCCCTTTAGTGCCAAGCTAATTTACAGTGCAGCCACTCTCCTCCGCTCTCAACGCAGACCTGGGGTGATAAGGCAAATGCTTACTCTAATGTTTAAATTACACTTTTTGAAACTTTCTTTTACCCCTTTCCCTCTAATTTATTTGGCACCTCAAGAACTTTTAGGTTGCAGGGACTTGACCTACGCATGCCTAGTCGACACTTTGAGAAAGTCCAAAGCAAGAAAGAGCAGAATATTCACTGCAAGGAGCTCCAGAGTGTATTACCCTCAGATCCAGTTCAGTGATTGAAGCCTCATCTGTTCCATTTATGAAATGCACTGCAAGTATTTATTTCTGAAGGAGATTGTTAAAACGTCTAATCTTTTATTTGTTATGTAATTATGTTAAGTATTGCTTGATTTTTTTTTTTACCATTTTGTTTAATAAACATTTACTAAATTTCCAAAATAAAAGCCCTTTTAACTTCTAAAGACTTTTTGTGATAGTCGCTGTCGTTTGCTTTGCTGTGCTCTGGTACTTTGCTTGTTCTGGCAGTTCAAAGGACTGTCAGTCAGAGTGTGATGGTGACTGAGGATGCTCTGCTGGACTGCGGGGTTCTCGCACCTCTCTCATGATTGACAGCTGCCTGTTGGCATGGTTCCTGTCTGTAACAAGTGGCCCCTGCTGCTGACATCATTAGTAAGGGTCGGGATGAGCACACACACGCACACACACAGAGCCGTGGCGCACAAGAGGAGTGGTTCCATCCTTGACACAGCTACCTCCGTTTCCTTTTATCTGTTTCCCTTGTCCTCCCTCTCTTATTATTCATTTTGAATATTAAACCACGATCCAGGTCTCTGTCCTTGAGTTTGCATCCCACTCAGGAGACCCACACGCCTCCTTTGAAATTGCTTCTTCTTTTTTTTTTTTGAATAACCACTTTCCTCCTTTCTTTTTATTATGTGTAATAAACAGTGGCACGAAGGATCCTCCGTTCAAGAATTAAAAAGAAATAATTCCACTTTTTAATTCCCCCCCACCAACCCCCCACCTCCTTCTCAAATATATGCTAATGATGTCGTTTTCCTTTATCTTTTTATAATAAAGGATTAGGCCAGGACTGTCTCTAGCTGCAACTCGGGGACCAATTTAGCTGGGATCCAGGAGAGACAAACCCTAGTGGTTAATTACCATTCATTAACATAGTTTGCATCTTTTCTTCTTCTCCAATACCCATGGGCAAGCTATTGTCAATATTTGTCCCATATAAATTTCTTCACTCTCTTTTCCTGTCACTGTCCTCCAGCGTAATGCGGCTAATGACAAACATTAATAACTCAGAGAAATCCGGTGGCACCGTGGGTAAAGAGAAGCAAAACATCACAGAGACCCCCTCCTGCATGGCCCCGCCCTACCCCTCCGCTGTCTGTCTCTATTTCTCTCTCTTCCTCGTAGCGTGTAATGCACAGTCAACATATTTGCTCGCCGAAACCCGCCATCCGGCCTCGGCTGACGCGCTCGCACTATTTCTGTGACATATTCAAATGCGGGCCCCCTCAGCTGGTACTCCCTCGGGTTTAATTAACCTGGCCTTGCCTCTGACGCTCCCTCAGTGAAGATGTTAAAATGATCTTGAAAACACCCTTCAAATAACCACCCCCACCCCCCACCCCCCATCCAATGCACGCACACACACACTCATTTCTTCCACTAGGCGCTGTGTATGATTCATCTCCCCTTTTCTTTCTCCCTCCTCTGTGTAGGAATGGCGTGCCATACTCTTCTTTTCTTCTCTTTCACTCTCTCCTTGTCTTCCACCCTTCTTTTCTTGTACAGCTCTCATTAAGAGAGGTTTCCTGTGGGAATTACTTTGATCAGTAGTTCCAAATGCAGAGTTTTTCTCCCTTCCCCTTGTATTCATTCCAACACAATCGCGGTGTCATTTTCACTCTATCTTTATCTCTTTCCCTCCCTGCTCTTTTTAAATCCAACTTTCATGTATATTTTCTTTCCACAGATTTCCTAAAGGAGATGGTTCCTGGAGGGATAGAAGAGGGTTAGGGTTACAGGTTGGCTTTGGGGTTCATCGAGGATTTCTGTGCATGTGTGTTGTTTGTCCCAGGGCTTTCTTTCTGGTACTTTTAAGTTCCCTTTGTCTGGTGAGTCTGTGCCACTTGGGTGGGAAGGCGGGTAGACCTAAGTACAAAGAAAAGTAACGCGCAAACTGAGAATTTCTTCTGCCTCCATCTGATACACAATTAGTCCTTGCCGATCTCGTCAGCCAGCTGTGGAGCGAACAGAAAATAGCCTCTGGTGATTTCCTTTACTTCGCTGACACAGTTTCACACCCCAGCTATTGCTGCCAATACATCAGGCTGCTTTGATTTTTGCCGGCACAGGCGCTTGGCACAGTCTAAAATAACAAGGTGCTTGTGACATACAGCCAAATGTGTTTTCAACAAATGTATAATGCAGCATGTTTACAGTTGTTCATTGTGTTAGTCCTCCGTGTTTGATCCACAGAGAGATGGTTCAGTAATAAAAAGGTAGATGACACAAATCGCGCCACATCTCAGCCTAATAGTAATTTCTGTTAAAACTCTCAGACTCGGCTTGTCAGCGTATCCATATATAATGTTCTTTTAATGTTGTATCATATGGCACCTTAAAAAGAAGAAAAAGGAAAAAATTCACAGTGTGTCCTGATGCACGTGTGCTGTGTGTACAGCCTCATTGATCTTCACTTGAACAAGTCCCTTATCCTTCTCTTCTGTGCTCCAGACATGAAACAGCAGCAGATTATGGGTGGATGCGGCCCGCCGTGGGAAGCTAGGGAGCAGATAAAAAGGCAAGCCACTCCTGGGAATAAAGCTATGTTTTGATGCTGTGTGATGAAGCAGAGCCACAGGGTGAGAGGAAGGGGAAAGTTACAGAATCCATCTATCTAATATGTAGTGTATATACTGTATATCCTGTATTTTTTTTGTGTGTGTGTGGTTTTTCTCCCTCCCCGTCGTTTGGCTGCTCCACCGTAGCCGAGCTCTTCCAGCACTTTTATTGTTCTTTGAGACTCACACTTTCTCTGTCCCCAGTGGACTGTCCTGAGCTTTGTTCACGGCAGCTGTCTCTCTAAAGCCATGGCCAAAGCTTCTGGCGTGAAAAAAGAGAGAGGAAAAAGGGGGGAATGAGACAGGGGCTGATCCCATCTCTAATCCACCTACTCTTACAGCACAGGACCGAAGCCGCTGTCCTTGACCATACCTCAGAGAGAAGTGGCTCTTCAGTGAGATTCCCTGAACCCTCTAGTGTCCTTTTGATTAGTGTGGGATGTTGCCTCAAATGACGTTGAAAATATTCTTGATATTTCATATCAAAGTGTACTATATGTCTAATTTGTCAGACATTTCCACCTTTAAATTTGCCAGTTTTTTGTCCTGAGGTTTCAACCTCATCAGTCGGCCCACTGTTTGTTACGCCATTTTTCCACATGTATCAAAACATTACCAGTCTTCATTTATCCTCTGTTACAAAATAGGCATCCATCCTTTGTTTTCTGCTCCGGCACATATAATAACACCTCAGTCTAAGGTGTACAGCCCCTCAAAGCACCTCTCCACCTTGACTAACTTTTCCAAGCGCTCATTAGCGGACTGGCTGAAGTTTGGAGGGTATGAAGCAGGCTGGCAGATTACCCCCTGTAAAGTAGCACACCTCAGGTAATCACACTAATGAATTCTAGCACCACCACCACCCCTACTCATACACCCCTTGTTCCTTTCTCTATTTCCCTTTACTTACTTTCTCCCTTTCTTCCACAGTGGCGGGTCGGTGCACGAAGTGCCAAACAACAAAGTGTTTGTTTGCATAATATTAGCTCTGCGCACTCGCATGCAGTGGCGGGGGCCTGACTGCAGGACTGACTGGAGGCTTCCCATGAACACAGGTGGAGCAGGGCGAGCATCACTGGGACCAATTAGAGCAGAGCACAGGTACATTAGCATGTTTGAGTGGAGCGAGATGACGTGGGGATTGGTGGACCTTATGAGACCCACAAACACATGACTACAGCCTGGCTTATGTTAGCTGTTTGTCTCTGGTGGCATGACTGGCATATGTGTGACAAATGACCCCTGGTCTGCTGTAGAAGTCAGTCCATTTTTTTTCTTATTACCAACTGCACACACACACAAACACATACAGGTTCATAAAGGATACATTAAATCTTTCTTAAGGGCTTTATTTATGATGAAATATAAACACAACCATTTGCTAATGTTTTAACGATTAATAATATAAAAAAAAAAAAGTTTCTTGTGGTTTGTTGCCTCAGAGGTAAAAAGAAACAAGCTGGGGAATGTGATTCACAGTCTGTTTAGTTTTACAGATGCAGACAATGAATATAAAGCAGCACATTTCTGAGCATTAAAATGCATTTTTCTTAGTAAAAGACCATGGTGAGTAAATACTAAGTAAATTTTAAAGATCCCAAGAAAATCAGTTCAGACGGTCTTGGATATTACCACAAAAAAAAAAAACCGCCACAGAAAGGTTACCTGATCAGATGGTAGAGGCACCTTCTCTTGATCAAAGCAAAGGAACAAATCTTCCTCTCCAAGATTTTATGAAGTAGATGAAGATCATCAGATTATCTGGTCTGTGAGCACAGGGGCTGAGCAAAAGCCCCTTGTGCCTGTGATTGCACTTTTCAGTCACCACACAGAGGCGATAGGTTGTGATAAGTGAGGCCTGCTATTTGGCTTTAAAGAGGTTCTGACAAACCATCTGGTGAGGGAAGTAGGACTTTGCTCAGAGGAGAACTGATAGTCTCAGCCAGGTATGTTATGATGATGGAATACTATCTACACTGAGTCTTTTAAAACTAAAACTAAAACTTATTTTTACACATTGGCACCTGAGTCTGTCTGGTTTGCTCACTTTGTCTCTTGTGCCTTTCTCAGTCATGATTGTATATGTTTAGCACCTATTAGCATGTGTGTATTTATTTTATACCTATATGTGTTTTTTTTTCCTATTCTACCTTTAAATCTGCTTCGAGAACTCTTCTGTGGAGTTTAAAGACTTTTATTAACCCATTCCCATTTCTAAGGCAGAAATCACAAAGATCATTTCACGTTATGGCAGATAGGATTAGCCTTATTTTTAAAAGGCTGGTGCTATGTTGGATCAACTCTGCCGCGTTAACTAAACTATCCCAAACACCAATCATAACACAGCTCTGTCAGTTCTCCCTCTGATTGATCCAACATAGCGTCAGCCCTCCTGGAAAGTCAAACTGCGGTGCTTGTTCTGGTTGGTTTATTGCTCAAGCATTTCAAGGCGTGTTATAGCACAGTGCGCTGGACAATAGCCAACTATATGCAAATTCTTTCCAAGTCATGGAAAGGTGAATCAGTTCTTCAGCTCATGCAAAGTGACGCTCATGGAAATTTAACCATCGAGGGTGCAGGCTGTATGTTTTATGAACATATCTTTGGTTTATGAGCTACAGCAATCATTGTAAAAAACACATTCTTCTTGGTTTTCCCCTCAAATATTTGGTTTTCTTAATAAAGTCATAAATAAGGAAACTAGAATCTCCTCATGTATTGAACTTTTGGATCGATATGCTGTATTTACATTCATAAGCTTGTCATATATGCTAAAGAATACATGTCGTTTTTTAAGCAGAGCAGCTTATTTTCAATGCAATGAAGCAAAGTTGTTTCCTTTTACCGACTCCTTATCACAAATGACTTTTCATTTAAATCAAATCTGTCTTTGAGCGCGCATGAGGAATGAAGAGTATCCAGTTGGTGAGGTTGGGATTGCATCTCTGCCTTTGATAAAAGACATAGTCTGTTGATTTCATTATACTTTGACCTTTAGGTTTGAGTTTTAGCACATCTGGGTCTTAGGCCTATGATACTGTTTTAGAGTGGAAGGTTTTCGCTTTAATTTCATAAGTTAGCATCATAACTGAAAGAACTGTGTTGCACATAATGTGCTGATCGCAAAGTTATCAAGAGTCTGACACTACTGTATGTTTTTGGGCAGCTGTTTATTTTTTTATAAGGAACCTTTTTCAGCATTTCTCCAAAACATCCAAAAAGAAGCCCACAGACTTCTGGTACACAGTTCTAAGGACAGATGAAACAAAAGTCAAACTCTACAAATTGATGGAGAAATGTGGAGAGAAAAAAGCTCATGACCCAGAGCACCACCCCATCTATCAAACAGGTTGCTTCAGTTATGGCTGCCAGTGAAACTGGCACGCTGGCATTTATTGATGATTTCACTGTGGATGGAAGCAACAGGCTTTATGCAGTACTGTAGAGGAGCTTACTGTGTGCTCAGATTCAGCCAAATGTGTCAAAACTCACTGGATGACAATTCATTATTTAGCAGGACAACAATCCCAAACATAACCTTAAAAAAGAATTTTTAAGGGTAAAGAGGTAGAATATCCTTGACTGCCCGAGTCAAACGCCGGCACAGTCAGCGTAGTTAAAACTGAGCTGCATCCCATTTGTTGTAGAACAAACTAAAAGCTGTGAGACTCTACAAGCAACAGTTGAAGCCAGCTGCAGAGGTGGCCTGAGCCAGCACTGCTTATGGTGTAAAAAAGCCTAGAGCAAACCAAATATGTGATTTGTATCATATTTTCTACAGAACATGTGCCATTTTTTTTTACAGTATCAGTCATTGTTACACTACACGTTACAGGTTAAAGTTGGGGTAGTATCAGCATTTGGAGCTGTTTTGCAGCTTCTGGGCATATCCTGCTCACCATCAGTGACAAGGTAATAACTGGGTTAGTGTTCGATAGCTGAAGCTCAGAAGAAGCTGATTGATGTAGCATGAAAAGGATCCCAAACACTGAAGAAAATCTCATATAATGTGGCTGAGCTGAAGTTGAAAGTAAGAACTGTCAAAAATTCTTCCTGAATCGGTGAATGTGCTGCAGATCTAATACCAGCTACAGCTCATTTAAGGCTTTCTCTGCCAAAACTCATTCTCGTGTGTGTGTGTGTGTGTGCGTGTGTGTTTATGTGATCATAGGTTATGATCACTTGATGTAGAAATTTCTAAAGGGTCCGCGTACTCTTGCCCACCACTGTATATTCATTTTTTTTACTAGTGTGCACTCATTGTAAAGAAGAAACTACACCATCTTTCAAATCTAAGTTTTTTGTGCATCAAGACATAAAAAAATCATCTGCAAAAATACATGACATAATATATTGTTTCAATATTTATTCAACAATAACCAAGCCAAAATTAGAAGCAATAAATAGATAAATAAGTACGCGCTTATTGCTTCGATAGGAATTGAAATGGTAAGTTGCAGCCAGCTACTGTAAACCACATGCATCTGATTAACTGATCATAAGCAAGTGTGAGCACCTCTATAAGATGTGTTGACAGGTGTCTGGTCTGGAGCAATCTGATGTGTGTTAACACAAAGTCCCAATCTTCCCAGGATGTGGACGTCCCAGCAAATTCACTTCTAGATCAGACCGAGCAGTGCTCAGAAAAAAAATCCAAGAGTGACGTCTCAGACGCTACAAGCCCCAGTAAGCATGTTAAATATTAAAGTTCACGACAGTGCAATCAGGAGAAGACCAAACAAGTAAGGCACAAGCACATACTTGCACCTGAACAAATCACAACACTTGTGGAACAAGGAACATGTGTAGTTGTTCGTGTGAGGTATTTAAATAATTTCAGAGGCTGTTTTATTATGTTTTCATTTGTAAAATCTTAGAATTGAAAGAGTGTGTGATTTATTTTTATGACGGCTGTAGATGAGACAAACATCTGAGTTCAGCTCAGTGTCTGTGTGAAAAGTACAGCTGAGACTTAATGTCTCATGAGGTAAGACAGAGGGTCACCTGAAGCAGCTGAGGAACCAAGCAGTTTATAAGAGCTGCCTGCAGAAGGCCAGCGAGGAGGAAAACTGAGGATAGCACAACATTCACATCATTTAATCTACTGCAGCAGACAGACAGACAGCACAAATATCTGAGGCCACTATCCTTTATTGTAATAATATGTGGCCTATTGTAAGGTGCGTTTCTCATGTGGTTCAGCGGTGCAGCATCATCTTTTACCACTAGGTGGAAGCAGAGCAGTTTTATAATCTGGGCTGTACAAAACCGACTTTTCATTCCCCCCCGCCCCCCCAAAAAAAGTTCGTATCAACTTTTAAATTATAACATTCAAGAAATTCTCGTGACAGGCCCATTGTCACTGTTTTTTTGTGAGCTTGGCCTTCCACTTCAGTGATTGTTCACAGTGACACCATTTCAAGATTAAGTTATGTCACTAAATTAAAATCACTACTTTTTGGGGCCTTTTGTTTCTTTGTTATTTTAGTAACAGAAACAGAAATAATAAACATAAATGAATAAACCCGCTTCCAAACCCGTGTTCGGGGATTCACCACATGATGGCGCCACTAACACAGCAAATGCTGCTCATTTTCACCAGTTCTCTCTCACATTCTGATGTTCTGTGGTGTAATGTCTGGTTATTACTAGAGTACACACAAAGAAAAAATAATAATAAAGAAACTGTGGTGAAGATTACAGTTTGTAATTTATCCAGAATACTTAAAAGTCCTCTCCGTTTACTACATTCGCATTAAAGCGCGAATGCGTCCACTGTGTGAGGTGTTCATATTTTACATAAGAAAATAGAAATATTGCTCTATATTTGCACTCTGAAATGTAAAGCGGCCTATGAACGTATTGCCTGGTCTCCCTGCACATACTGTGGTCTGATCGTAGAGACCTTCGGTAGTTACTTTGGTGCTGCCAGCGCCTCTGCACTTCTTACACCCACTAAGCGCCCTGCTGCTGAGAAGCACACCTCCCACCACAGACAAATGGACACAGTACAACTTTTACCACCTGTCGTTTGCATTTCGCCGGTCGTGCTTTGTTTTCGAAAACAAGTTATACATTTGAATGCTTGCGTTTATCTAGTTTGTAGGATGATTGCGCCTTTTAGAGTTCATTTTCTCGACGGCGCGCTTAGGATTCGGTTCATTTAAGTGCGTCACGGCCGCAGATATGGCCACATTTACGATTTCATGGCCAATTTTGTGATCGTCGCTCCGAGCCTTATTCAAATACTGTAACCTCGGCCATATGGGATGCGTCTCTGACTGTCTGCCCAAGTGGCCAGCAGACAGTAGACTAGCCATCTGGCGCCGTAGGGGGTGCCGCTGAGCTGACAAATGTGTGCAGGTGACTTGTTTGTTTTAATTCAGACCCGTTGCTCGCGTTGGTCCTGCATTTTCGAGCAGGCTTTTCATTGTTTTAATAGATGCAATTAATAATGGACTGAGTCTGTATCTGAGAGGTGATGGACTCAGGCGTAAGCGTGTGTGTGTGTGAAAACATCAGATATTTTTTTACACCATAACACTGAGTGTGCGCAAGTTTCAAGCTAAGTCTTATAGGTGTGATGGAACGTGACAGTGAATTTCTGCACTCCATTTAATTTTCTGCGTGAGTCGATGCCAAAACAGTTTTTGCGCCATTACGCACGAGTAGGCTGCATTTAATACACTGAGGAAGAAGTACAGAATTTATATGATTTGGATAGTTGGGAGCTGACTTTTTTCTGAGTTCTGAATTTTTCTGAGATTTGATGTTAAAAATGCCTTAAAAATAAAAACAAGGCAAATATAAACACAAAATGACTTTAAAAGTCTAACATTGTCTGTTCTGCGAGTGGTTAATAAAATAGAGTTCTGCTAAATGTTGTATAGGTAGGATGGCTTTAATGTTGCTTTTTTAATTTCTTTCTCGTGTTTGCGTCACTGCTTTATTCTCCTCTGCGCTCTGAAAGCTTGTGTAGGTACACGCATATTAGTATGGTACATTGCTTTTCTCAATTAATAGTCGGTATTGCAGCCGAACCTGCAGTGTAACCATTCATTATGGCTCTGTGACACTTAGAGACTTTCTGAAGGGAGATAATAGTAATTATTGGTTTGCTGTAGTCTGGTTGTCCGGGGTGGGAAGGCTCTCTCTCTTGAGAGATGGGCGCTGTCCAGGGTGCTGGAGATGCTGAAACGCAGAGGTGTAAAGGTCATACTTCTTTCTTTCTTCCCTGTCTCCCACGGGAACCGTTCACACATCACATTTGGGCACAGTGCCCCTCACCAACCCATGTAGCTCTACCACCTAGATCCTCTCCAATCATTGAGACATCAGGAGTAATGTCATCCTTTTTCTTGGTATCGCATCACGTTAGTCTCGCGTCCTTTCTGCTAAACGAGCTTAGATTAGAAATACCTCAGCCCCCTTTTTAGAGTTCAGCTGTAGTGAGGAGGCGGCCGCTTTAAACTGAGCAGGCTCCGACGTCAGAGCCGTTTAAGACATGTGGGTTTGACATCCAATAGCCTGATAAGGGCTTTAGTACACCCCCCTTCTTGCAGGAGATCCCTCTGGTGAAGACCAGTGTAGACGGGAGTTAGCCACGGCTGCAAGATCACCAGATTCAATTAGGAGCGAGATTCCCTGCTCATACCTGCAGCAGCACTTCGTATCCCCAGCTAGAACCTCGATTTAGCGAACATGTCTGTAGCGGGGCTGAAAAAGCAATTCCACAAAGCCACTCAGGTAAGAAGATGCGGCGTACGGTGCACCGGCTCTCACTAGATCTTCCACTTACAGTGTCACGTTGTGTGGGGGGAGGAGGAGTGGCGTGAGGTTTGGAAAAGCAGAGATTCAATCCCACTGATGATTAATTCACGCTAAATGTCGCTGTATTAACACGCAGTGTTGTTGCTAGTTGTGCCCCATCTATCACCTACTGCCTCTGGTGCTGTTGTGGTGCTGGGGTGCACTCCACTGAAAACACTGGCGTGCTGCAGCACTGCACCAACGGGAGAATGCATCCGTCGTCTTTGACTCCGGTGGTTATTCAGTGCGTGACGGGGAAACACGATAATTATTCAGTGCCACGCTTTTTGCGTGTCCATCTGGGCGCCAGATGGCACAACACTGTGATGACAGTGATGTCGGGAACGTCGGTTCCTCTCCGTACCCTTCAGATGACATTCCCCGCAGACAAGCATCGGAGCTGCGGCTCATGGCTGTCGCTCACTCTTGCAATGCGCAAGTTGTGGCCCTGAAATGAAGGACGAGTTAAGTACAGGAGAAACTCCGAGGCGCACCTCGTTATGCAATCGTTAAGTGCGCCTTGGCGGAAATCCGCTCCTACCAGCATCGGCACGCCATGACCTCTGCGCCCTCTAAATGCACTTATCGCCTTTTGCGGGACACCAGGTGATAAATTGAATTAAGCCTTCCCCATCCATCACTGAATCATTGGTGGTTATTATTATTATAAGGCGCAAGCCCAGCGCAAAGGTATTCTGTTCAAGGTTACCAAGGCTTTCTCAACCCATCCCACTCATTTTAGGCTAGTCATGTATTATTATGTTATTTCAGGTCAAAGTGCACAACCTGAAGGTTTAATCACCTTTAACTCTGGAGCCAATCAGAGCGCTCTTAAGTGGGACCTTGAATGCATGGGCTCATCAGCAGCTCAAAGGCCTTGAGTGAGTTTTATTTCCTCTAGCTTGGAAACTTCGGGAGGTTTTCCATTTATAGGGCTGAGTCACAATGACACTGTCCATTAGCTTCAGGGCCCTCACTGCAAGACACACAGAGCCTGTGTGAGTCACACACCCACATGTGCGCCCTCCCCCTCATTGTCCAATCTCAGAATGGTCTTAGTGACAAGTCTCACTTTCCATTGTTCTTCAACTTTATGAGCAGCTGTCTCTGAGATGGAGGGGAATAGTGCTTTGAATGTGACAGTAATAATCACATGTCTATTCAAGGTCTCTGCCTGGAGATACTGAACACTCTTAATTGCACATTGAAACTGACTAACTGAGAAGTAAGTAGCAGTTCGTGAGGAGAGGAGATTACCGAAACAATTGGCAGCTCGAGATCCAAAATCGACATGCATTAGACTCCGTTATTGTTTTTTCATTTGTTTTTCACATCTCCCAACATGAGTCATTTATATTAGTGCTAATGTCGCACTGACATTTGTAAGGCCTGTGTTGATAATGAATCATACATTCTGACTGCATGTTCCTAAAGAGCAGTGCTTGCAGATCAGCGCTAGGTGCATTATGTTTGTAAGACTAGATCGGGTTCGAGAGTTAAATAAAAGACAAAGTGAAGTAATTGGGAACAATCTCAAATTGCTGTTAACACATTTCTCAGTTTTAATCAAGAGCTCATTTTATCTGATTTGAAATAGACAGCAGCCCACACAGGGCATTGGATGGCTGCACTGATTGTGTTAATTCTGTGTGATGAGTCTATTGTCACCCATTAGCACAGCCCTCCCTCTCCTTGCAGATGTTCGTTTCTCGTCATCAGATGAATCTGTGTGTGTGTGTGTGTGTGTGTGTGTGTGTGTGTGTGTGTGTGTGTGCAAGAGAGTAAAAGAGAGGTGGGGATATGCATAAGCATTTATATTTGTAAATATGCATTTATATTTATGTGGATCTGTGCATGCATAAAGAGGTGTTGTTGACTGTCTAAATATGCAGTAACTGTTTCTGAACTTGGAGATTTTTACTTGGTGCTGTCTTCATTACTCAGTTTTATTCCCAGTGTGATTTAATCAGCTTTAGGCTCACAGTGTGTTGTCTCTGTGGTATCCTGCTGTCTGTTCCTCAACATTATACACACACACACACACACACACACACGCACACGCACGCACACACAGTCCTCTTCCCCAGAATCCCAGTGGCAGAAGGTTCCCCTCAACCCCTCTGTTCCTGTGCCACAGCCTTGTAATCCAAGCCCAGACTTATGTGGGAAGCAACCCAGCAAGCTGGCTAGTTATACACAGATGACAAATGTTGCTCAACCATACTTTAAGAAGAAAGTCACACAACACGAGAAGATGCCGTCAATGCATGAAGTGTTAGAATCAGAGATTCATAATGGTCAGAAAGCAGTAATAAATAATCTATATCCATATCTGCTTTTGTTTTTTTACTTCAATTGTTTTATCATTGTCACATCTCAGTGCAGGCTAGAGGCAATAATCCACAGCATTAAAATCATATGCCTGATATTGTGTAAGTCCCCGTAGTGCCACTAAAACACCTCTGACCTATCAGGACACGGATGCAGAACCTGTAGTGTTGTCCTGTGACGTCTGGCACGGGGCTGCAGGAGGAGATGATTTGGGTCCTGTGAGTTGCAGGTCAGTGCTTGGTCAGTGATGCATGTTAAAGTGACTGTCAGGAAGCCTGAACTGATTACCTGTGATATTCATATTTGATTGATTTTCCATACTCTGGCTAATCAGTGAATAAAAATTCCCAGATAAACTTTAGACCATTTTTTAAGCAAATATGCCCCCCAAAATTCTCTGGTTGGAGTGTCCCAGTAACATTTACTGGTTCTTGTGGTCATATATGACTGGAAAATAAATTTGGGGATTTGATGGATGTTCCCTCCACTGTGGTCAAGTGCTTGTTTAAAGGGGGTTGTTTGATTGTTGGGGTTTTCTCTCTATGATTTGAGGGTCTTTAACTAACAACATAAAGCACCTTGAGCCCTCGATCACCTTATTATTCAGTTTATTGAAAAAATACGATCAAAATGACAGATTAACAATTAATATCAAATAGTCGATTTTTTTCAGCAATGACATACTATAACAGATGTTACTGCATATTAGGTTATATGAAAATTAAGTTCAGGAACATCAAATAGATGATATACCCACACAAGCAGGCCTGTATACAACACTTATGGAGTAATTGTTTGAAAATCAAAAAACCACACTAACATCAAAATGTTTTAGATGTGAACTGGAATTTTTTTTATCCTAAAATGCTGCATCGACCTTTTAGCCCAATGTGTCTCTAATTGCTAATTATCTGTGCAGCTTCAGTCTGGAGTTGAGGACTATGGCGTCTGCTGTATGAGCAACAGAAAATCCTCGTTTTAGTGGAGGAGGAAGATGCATTTCTTTATTGTAGACACTGCTGAGAAAAACGGCTCATAAAAGGCAGAATACCCTGAAGTTAACTGCGACTTCATGAAATACACACGCAAACTCAGTTTCACCTTTCCACATGCATCACAGAGTAATTTATTTCACACAAGCATAATCACACTTTTCACTGACAGAATACATCTCCCTCCCTCACTCAAGGACATCGATGCCCTGTGTGCTGCATTAATAATGGGGGCCATTTTAAAAAGAAGTGAAGCATGGGGGCATGAAGGGTAAAACCCAGCAGGGTCCCTAGGAATTGCTTTTTTTTTAAAACTTTGTTCATTTAATCTGCAATCCATTAGTCATTCTCACTATGTGATGTAACTCAGCACATGCTGTAATAGGTTACAATACCTCGAAAGTGTTTGTATTTCATTTAAACCTGCTATAACGACAGCACGGTGTATTCTTCCTCTTCTGTTTTTAAGCTCACAAACAGTGTTTTCATCCGTCTTATTTTTAAAGGTGATGATCTCTGGCTTAATACGTCACAAGTCAACTCCACCTCGGAGTCAAATGAGTCACGCTTAGAGCAGATTCTACTTTCACGATACCGCCGTTGCTTTCAGGTTCATTTGAAGCCAATGGTGTGTGTGTGGACGTGCAGCTTTTTATATTGTACCATCTGCTAACTGTATAGAAAACAAAAGCTTCTTGTGATGGGACTATTTTCAATACCGGTTTTGGGGGATTTTAGGGCTGCGGTGAGCACGTTTTTATCTCGGTGCTGCAAGCAGGAAGACGAAAATCTGTTCATCAAATAGAAGCTGCAGGAGAGAGGAGGGAGGGAGGATGAGCAGGAAAGCTTGAGAACGTGTGGCAGAACCAGTGAGAGATGAAAAAATACAGAGAGTCTTTGGGGTTTTCACTCTTGCAGGCTTTTCAGATAAAATGGTTTCTTTGCTTCTCGTCAGTGTCAGAAAGAAGCTGACGAGTTTCCAAGTTTGGCTCCCTCCGTATGAGTCACGCTTGCATCTAAAACATAGTGAGTCTAAAGAGGCTTAATCCAGTTTGTTTCATATCATGTTGGAATATTTAGCTTCTTGTTGCATAAAATGTCATCTGAAAACGACTGAAATTACGCATGTGTGTATTACATGTGCATCTCAACCCCACCTCACACATTGCAGAGCCTGTTATCTCGATCCAGACTGGTCCACAGGAGTGTCATAAGATAGCCTGTTAGCTATGAGTGAATCGTGTCTGTTCTGCATATGCACTACCCACGTTTTCAGCCTGTTCTTGGATAATGATCAACACAATGTGGCGATATGCCGTACAGTTTATTAACTATAGTATAGCGCACATCAATATGAGTAAAAATGTGTGCATTGACATGATAACAGAATAATTTGGAATCAACCTGCACTACCTTTTAAATCTATGCACTGGTATATTTGGGTAATAACGCCACCTTTTATGTTTCAGTGGATGCCAAAAGATGGAAATCAGAGCTGAGGATGCAGTTGAGGAACAGAAATACAAGCAGCCCTGATCTGTTTGCAAATGAAATTATCTGTGAAGATAGTTTAGCTACATGTCGATGAGTGATTGTTGGATTCTGGGGCTGTCTGCGAGCCGTTACGAGTTGTAAAATCAAGAGGCAGTTATTAGATTTGAACGTGGTATATTTCTTGCAGTGGGTAATGGGAGTGGTGATCCTTTATTTAGCAGTCAGGCCTGGTTCTACAGGAGATTTCCCAGTGTGTGTGCTGAATGCTAATATAACAGCTACGCACGTGCCACTCTGATTTATGCTTCTTCAAAAACTGGGCGGTTCATTTTAGTTTGTGGGTGAAAGGCAAATTCTTTAGCATGTAACACTGTGCGTGTATATGTTTCCAGTATCATCTCTTGGTTCTGGAAAAGTATGCAGTGACAAAATGTGAACGCCCATGGACGGACACCCATGCGAGCCTGGGGATAGCAGCAGGGTCCTTGGATGTGATTGACGCCTGCAGGGCTTTAGGGCAGCAGATTGCAAGTGGGTGACTCATTCAGCCTGGATCCTCGCTATAGGCCTACTGCAGTGCAGCGTAAAACAGATCCAGCTGGGAGATAACAGATGGGGCGGGAGGAACAACAAGAGTGAAGCAAGGAAAGAGATAAGAAAAGCGATGAAGAGGAGGATAGGAAGCATCCTTGTGCTGATAGGGAGTGGCACAGAGGCAGAGGGAGAATTCAGCCAAGAGATGCTGAAGGCTGCAGCAGAAGGACAAACTCTCCGAAGTCAGGAGAGAGTGTGGAGGACAGAAAAGCTCTGCAGGGATTTACTCACATGCAGGCTGTAGGGAAAAATGCAGCTCAATGCTGAATTTTGACAATTGGCAGGATGTTTTTTTACTTCTAAATTAAGGCTGCAGCTTACATTTGCTTTCTTTCTCAGTTATTTGATGGATTCTTTCTATTAATTGGCCAAATTTTTTCTAAATAATATCAGAAATTTCACACGGTGTAAAACAGAGATGGCATGGGAAACAGCCTGTTCTTGCTTTTACAAAGGTTAGAAAAACAGCACCACTTTGATGGCAGAGCTTAAATTGTAGTCAAATGGTGCCTATAATGCTGTAATCACATATAAGTCACATACAACACACTTCTAAGTAAAACTTCCCTTTCTTTCAGTGAAAAGACGTTTAACCACACATTTAATCCACCAGAAGATATCTTAATATAAGAAATAGAATTGCAAATTCAAAATTGCTGTTTGTCTCAGTTTTTCCACATGATAAAGAGACACTGCTGTGGTTAATGAAAGAAATCTTTAATGTAAGGAATAAAGGTGTTGTTCATTGCCTAGACTGGACTGTAATTATACAATTAAAGGTTTCTGTGAAATTCACAGAAAATTTATTTTTCTTTTTTGACTCATTGTTTAAAAACATTCTGTAGTCAGGAGTGAAAAACAGGAACTTTGACACTCCTGCTGTAGGCTCTGTATGATGTCATTAAGAGCAGATATCCTCAACATGATCCTCTCATACAGCTCTGGCTGTGAGCCCAGAAGTCCCTCTCATTTGACAGGTTCAACCTGGAAACCATCTGTTTGCAAAGAGCAGCCAATCATAAGAAACCGTGAGGAGGAGGGAGGAGAGGGGCTTAATGTGAGATGATAAGATCAGTAAGAGCTGTAACTGAACTGAATCATTCAAGGCTAATAGAGTCCAAAAATAACAATATTGAGCTGCAGTACCATGTTGCATAAAATATCCCATTTAAGGTCATAGAACAAACCCAAGGTGGCACTTATGGAAATCTTTACTGTTAATAAATACTTGATTTCTGAACAAATAGGTGCTGTACTCTTCCCACCTTTCTGCTTCGCGTCATATGTGGCACGCTTCTTCCTGCACGTACATCATGAAGTGAAATGTCCTCCAAAGGCCTGGATGCTCTTTCTTTAAGTCAACCCAGTGCATCCAGGTTTGCCCGGCAGTGGATCAGCAATGCAGTAAAAGCAGTGCTGCACTGGATCCAGTCCAGCAGCAGTACCTGCATTAATATCCCTCTCATCTTTTTACCTCCTTTATTTCTCCCCTTCATTGATGCTTCTAATTATCTGCACTTGCTTGTCATTTCCCTCCCAGCTAAATATCAAACTTTTCTGCAGTGCCCTTCTACGTTTTGCGTAAACTTCCAGGACATATAATGTTTGATTTTTGTCTTGAAACTGGAAGATTTTTCGCTGGTTCTAACACAGTTTTGCCGTATATTGTACAGCACACGTGCAAACTCTTGTTTTCTTATTAGGCGTGCTTCAGAAAGAAATTTAAACCTTCACATAGATACATCAAAGTAACTGTGACAGGTTTTCGTCCAGTGTGAAAGTCAAACGCCACCTCCATCACCACACCTCAAACAAATCATTAATTTCCCTGACACTGCATTAATCCTAAAGATAGTATTACAACAAGTTTTTATTGACCTTTGAGCGTGTGACTAGCTTTCTCCAGAGCTGCTGCCACACATTTCAGGGAAAGGGTGTCTCCAAAAACAACACAGTAACAGATCTGACACGCTGTATATCTAACTAAATCCTGTATGTTTACTTAAATTATTTAATCGGGTTTAAGCAGCTGAAAACTACCCGCAATGTAAAGCCCACGGAGAGCTCATGGACTGAGCACTGGCCTTTGGAGTTGCCATTGTTGTGACGTCAGGTTTTTGTTCTGTGGGTTAAAGACAGTCACGACCTGCAGCGTTCCCCATATTCCCTATTATTAGCTTGTCCAGTGACTAGGTGCTGTCAGCACATTTTGAATAAAAGCAAAGATGACGGTAGACTTTCTAAATATGCAGAGGAAACGTGAATGAACATTGTTTAGCCAGTTTGATATCTGTCAGAGAAGAAGGTGTGCGGAGCGAAAACATTGGTGCCCGGTGTTCTGCTATTTCACTCATTCTTATTTTGATAGCAGCAGTCGCTAGAGGTCCTTTTTTTCTTTCTTTCTTTCTTCCTGCAGTGTCTTCACCGTCCGTGGTTTCTCCTTTCACTCCTTCCTCATCCTCTTTCTCTCTCTCAGCATCAGTATTCAGGCCATGGTGGATGTTTTATTCATATTATGTATTCCTGGCATCAGCCACTGCAAGAGGCACTAGCTTTGACTTGGGGCCGGTAAAAAGGAACTCTCAGTACCTGTTACTAAAAATAAGGACAAGGTTATCCTCATCAGACTTAATTAATAAGAAAAATGAGCATTTGCCCATTTTAAATATGTTTTTATAAGATTTTCCTGTCCGAGGATTGTGAAGCAAAATGTGGTGTTCTTGCAGACAGAGATAGGACTGACGTCTACTTCAGGAACATTCAGATCACATCATTATTACCTGCATTTATAACCCTGAAGAATGCAGAAGATTTCCCTGTAAACCTGCTTATCCTGCTGATTGTTGAGCTGCCTACATGCTTGGACATGTCGATGAGGAACTGCAACATATTTTAGGGACACGTATGCTGTTATTGTGCCGTCACTTGGAATTAGAGGTCATGTTTATGTCACATAAAAGCACCATGTTTTAGATTTAAGCAGAAAAAAATATTAGGTGTTAATAATACTGTTAGAGCAGAGCTGAGAACACATCTGACAGGCAGTGATAGTTTGTAGCCAAGTACTAGCTAGTTTTTATTCCTATTTACTCATTTATTTATTTTCATTTTGTTTATATTTAATTTATATGATTTTATATTTTCCAATACATCCTGTATCGGAAAATATAAAAGCTGTGCAGCGTTACAGATTAAAGCAGTTACCCCTGATCACTGTGACCACTTCCTCTGGGGCATCAACTAAGCAGCGAGCAGTTCTACTAATCACACTTTTCTCTATTCAGATGTTTCATTATGTCAAATATATAATAAAGAAAGAAAGATTACAAAAAATATCAGATAATACAGTTATTGAAGTTTGTGTTTCATATGTAATATTGGTAATAAAGGAATTTTGTGATTTTTCAGTTGTTATATTTCTGTTTGAATGAAGAAGCTCTTCTTGTCCATTATATGGGTTTCATTCCCTGACTGCAGATGGTGTGTGTGTGTGTGTGTGTGTGTGTGTGTGTGTGTGTGTGTGTGTGTGTGAAAGCAAGTTAAAAAAATAAAAAAATCTAGGAAAAGGGGGTTATTTTGTGAAGAGAGAGCAGGAAGAGATGAGAGGAGGAAGTAATGGAGTTAAATGGAGAGAAGTGGAGGATGTTGGGAACAGAGCTGACGAGGAGGCAGCGCTTTGTGTCCTCAGTTTAATGCCTAATTTGGCTCATGAAGGGGCAGTAATGAGGATCGGGAACAGAACGCTTCATTGTACTTACATGTCTGATAAAGCAGCTCTTCGGGTGTTTTGAGAGGGGGGGTATGTCAGGACGTGACAAGGTGGGGTCCCTCTGTTTTTTGTTTGTTTGTTTCTTTAAAACAACACCAACGACCTCAACATCCCCCGCCCCCTCCCCCCAAACAGAAAATGCATGTTTCCATCTTAGACTTGGACACACAAAAAACACTCACTCGCCTCGTGCCCAGACAACAGCCTCGCACCAGCTGTGGGGGTAAGACTGAATGGCTTGTCAGGGATTATGCTCAGATTAATCGGAGCACAGTGACTTTGCATCATATTTGAGCTGTGTGCGAGCCAAAATCAGGGCGCTGCACGGTAATCTGTGAAACGTGCAGCATGTGCCGGACAAGACCGCAAAATAGACCATGTGACAGAGACTCACGACTCTGCAATCAGGCTGTTTTGGGGTTGTTTTTTTTGTGGATTCATTTAGTTCTTATTTAGTTTAGTTCTTATTTTATCGAGCTATATGTTAAGATGATTACAAATGGTGTGAGAATAGAGATAAAATGTTTTGCTACAATCCTATTATAAATATGGCTTCAAAATGTTCATTTTATTAGTCATAAATCATTCTAATTAAACATTCACAATAATGTCCTTCATGGTGTTCTTTGTTGTGCCATGGGGTAATTATTTATTTGGCTCAGTGCTCCATATAAACAATCCTCATCATCACCTTCTAGATTTATAAAAATGTGCCGCAGGCTTGGCGGTAAATGGTTATTTTTCTGATGCTCAGACTCAATATGGCAAACACCACCCACAGACAAAGCTGTAGATGAGGCACCTTGAATTAAAAGCCAATATAAGATGTCTTTTTAATCAGAAAGTGGCTGTAGACTGTGTAGGTGTGTGTGTCTGCAGTCATGAAACGAGGTGTTTGCAGAAGACATTTAAATAAATTATTACAGGATGATGATGATGTGACTCAAGAAGGTATGGCAGTCCTAGAAGAATTGTAATGTGGGTAACACTTCAGCTTTATCAGTCATAAGTGCATTTAATAGTTTACAACACAATATGATGTACTTGTAAGCAGCTGGCATAATTTCTCCCGCCTATCCATAAGTGGATGTTGGTGAAGGAGATACTGACGTGTAATATAATAAAATCCTTGCAGTTCATTGCATTTCCATTAACAAACGCTTGATTTGTCCTTTGACTAAAAAAGATGGAGTCAGTCTCAGGTTGTGACTGAACGGGGTTACAGTTGCAATTACATGCAATCTGTTTTGTGGTAATACAACTGTTAACTGTCACAACCCACACTGTCATCTATGTAATGATGATGCTGCTGTTTAAATACACAGAAATTCACATTAAGTGTTTACGTTCAGAGTCCAGGCAGAACCAGATGGCTAACAGAAACTCCTCCGCAGATACTGAAGTAGTTGCTGCAGGAGGGTGATTTAACTGAAAAATGACAAAGGCGCTCCAGAAAGATGTTTTAGTACAAGAAAATAACCAGAAACAACCAGTTGAGTCCCCTGTTGCAAAGAGACGGGTTGCAGACGGGTTGCAGACGGGTTGCAGACAGGTTGCAGACAGGTTGCACTCACTGATGCAGACTGATTGCAGAGTGTTGTTTATAAATCTATCTGTGTTTATAAATTAGGCAGCAGCCATTTGTAAACTGACAATCTGGAGGCTGAACATTCATCCTTCCACCAGGCGACCAGTGCAATCGCCTCGTGACCTGATGTCGTCACCCAGAGGTTGAGCGCCCAAGTACTGTCAGTCAGTCACCAAATGCAAAAAAACAGTAGCAAAATTAAGGTGCCGCTTAGAGTTTTTGTTAGGTATCTTTTGCTGCAGTGGCACACAAATAGAAAAATTAGCCTCAACACTGAAAACTCAAAGGATGTGCATGTCTGAGCTTCATCTCATAAATTATTGATTTAACCTGCTGAGTTTGCATGAGCACAAACAGGAACTGCAGACCACCTCCTGCCTTTTAAGCTTGAACAAAAACTGAAACCTTCACGATGTAAAATTGTTATGAAATGCTGCAGTTTTGCTGAAGCGAGCTTAATAAACTGGCGACTGAGTGCATAATGACCTTTATAGAGGAGCTTTTGGCATATCATTGCATGCTGTGTATGTCAGTATCCATTTTTAAATCTTTGAATTTACCAGATTTCTTCATAGATAGATTTTATGTGCCTGTAGCATCCTTCCTGTTTATTTTCTCACTGCTCATTTTAATCAGCTGTTACTAACAAAACAGTCTCAAATTCCCACTTGGCAGAAATCTGAAATAAATAAAACTGATTATGATAAAATAGGACGACGACCAGAAAATTATTCTATAGTTATCATTTCATCTTGAGACGTTTTTGTATGTTGTACTATATTTTATGTTTGTCAGAATTCAGTTGCTTTTACATAAATGTGAAGGTGCAGCAGAAGTCCTCGCTGTTCTGGGTTTCGTTGCATTTCTGTTTTTCTGTCCTCTTCTGTCATGACCTCCTTTGTGGGCAGGAAATCTAATCAAACCAGACCGGCCTTGAATAGCAGACAGTCAATATCAAATATACAAAACGTCGGACTGGCGAGGCTTTTCAATTTCCTCAGCTTTTATTAGATCCAGATTGATGACATCGTGTAATTTGTGAGTTATTTCTGCAGTGAGATTGAAAATTTGTATACGTGTCTCGGAGAAGGAATCGGGTTTGTTTGTTTTTGTTTTCATTTATTTGTTTATTTTGGGGAGGGCGATATTGGCGTAAATGCATCACTGCTTGTTTTTACCCAGCGCTGCTCCTAAATCATGGTTTAGCTTGATGGTAGCATCATCAGCAATGTTAATCAAGCAGATTTCATGGATTGCAGCACGTGTTTGACTCCAATATGATGGATTTTTAAAAAAAAGAAGAAGAAGAAGAAGTAGAAAAAACATGGCAGGAAGTTCTTTTCACTGATGGCGTTTTTCAGCGGGCACTCTGTCACAGCACACACACTCAGACACACTTGTTTCCACCTATTTGTTCTCCTGCTTTAGACGCTCGCATCTTTTCTTATCATCGTCATCGCCGCTGTAACATGTCCTCACCTGTCACACTGTCACACACAGAGCTCTGCTTGATTCTGTTGTAGCTTTCTGTTACGTTAATATATTACAATGCAGTGCATTCAGATGGTAAATATAGTAGATTTTTAACAGAACACAAACATGTGTTCACTCTGCGTATAGTTCATCTATAGTGCTGCCAGGAAGTGTTTCCTTTTATATTAATCAGAAAATACAAAAGTCCCAAAGACCATGTAGCTACAGCAATCTATGGTATCACTTCCTTTTGTCTTATGTAAACAGATAAGACCTGGAGTCATATCATCGAGCTAATTAATTATACTGACGCACTATTAAAATTGAAGAATAATGATAATACACTCCGTGACACCATAAAGCCAATATTTCTGCTTTTTTTTTCCTGCAATATTTTATCTTTACTTAAAAAGAGATGTTTTTGTATTGCAGATGATTTTCTTACAGTGTCTCCGGTGTTGTGTGATATCATCGTTTATTCATAATCATTAATCACTCTGTGATTCAGACTTGATGATCTTTTAATCACTTGTTTATTCCAGCCAGCAGCCAAAAGCCTGAACATGCTTTATTCTCTTTATCATCACATACATGAATCCTTATATTTGAGAGGCTGTGATTGTGTGAAACCTTTGGTATTTTTTTTTAAATAAATATCCTTCTTTTATCAAAGCTGTTCTCACGAGATTGTCTGATTAATTGATAAATCGTTACAGAAACAGTGCAAAGAGTACTGTTGTTTTGCACTGAGCCTCATTATTAATGATCATGTTTTCTGTGGGAGGACTGCTGTCAGTGACTGATAGCATGGAGGGCAGTGAGGAGTTTGCTTAGTTTTTAAATGAAGAATAATGACCCAGGCCATTGAGTGCATGACTGCATATATATGTGTGAGGCTGATTTTTGGTACAAGGTCAAACATTTTCTCAGCGGACGAGCCAGATTCTTTTCTCGTAGGAAACATCGTTCCTGATGCCGAACTGTTTCCTCTGAGACGAACAATAAAAAACACACAACACAAAGAAATCAGAAGACACACAAAATGGCTGCTGTGTCTCTTTCACTGGTTTTAACAACTCCGCCCGCCAAATCTGCAAGTCAGCTGGATCACATGTTCTCATAGGGAACGATGGGTTGTTAATATACCTGGATTACACTACTCACCAGCCACTTTATTAGGCACACCTTCCTAGTACCACTTTGAACCCCTTTTGCCTCAACTGCCTTAATAATTAATGACACAGATTCAAGAAGGTGCTGGAAACACTCCTCAGTTCCTTGGTTTCCTGCTCTTAGCTCTGACAGGAGTGGCACCCGTGTGGTCTTCTGCTTGCTTGACATGTTGTTCCTTCAGAGATATTCTAAATAACATGTGGTTATTTGAGTTAGTGTTGCTGGATATTTTCTCTGCAAACACTGGAGATGGTTGTTCAGGTGTCAGTATAGATGAGCGGTTTCTGAAATACTCAGACCAGCTCGTCTGACACCAGCAACCACGGCGGATTCAGAGTCACTTGCTGCAGTGTGATTGGTGAGTAGATATTTGCATTAACAAGCAGGTGTACCTAACAAAGTGGCCTGTGAGTGTATAATATTCCATCTGTTTCATATTCCGACACTTGCTATCTTCTCGGATCAGATGTTATTCAAACTGACATCACGACTTGAGCAACCCTCGTAGTTACTATAGTTCATACATGGCACTGATAAGTCTAGTTGTTGAGACGACTTCTTGTTCTTTATGTTTAGTAAACTGACAGTCAAGCGGAACTTTATACTCACAAGCAGGCTTAATCTTAAGGATAATTGATGTGGTCACAGAAGTGTGGATTACAGACGCGTGCCCACGCACACGGTACACAGCACACTGCACACAGCAGGTTGCAACTGAGCTCTTTAATAACGATCATTAATACGGATATTCAGCGTCCATTTCCTAGACAGCACCATCATTACACCCACACAGATATAACTCGCAGCAGTGCTGTGTAAACAGAAAAATTATATCACTGTGAATCTACTGCACACACAGAAGGTGCCTTTCTGTTTGGTTATGTTTTAGAAAAAGTCAAGTCCTCTGCAGGCCTCAAAGCTCTGTCATTATCTCTACCGAGAGACACGCTAACGTGAAATGGAAATTGCAGTCTGGCAATCAAGTACAGCGAAACAGAGAACACCAACACGCTGCGATGTGCCATTAAATTCATATTTACATATTATGCAGGGCGTGTGTTTAAACAAAGGGTGAGTCACTCCATCTGAAGTTGTAAAATATTTTTTTAGGGTCATGTTTCTCATTGTCTGTTGGTGATAAATAAAAAGGAATGCCTCTGTTTTTAACCAATAATGATTCTTTTTTTTAAAAAAAATTGGATTCTTTTAAACTGAATATATAAAAAGCTGTGCAAACTCGTTATCCTTAAGTAGTGCAACCACAATCTTACCTGTTTGCTGATTAAGGCCCCAGTTACACAGGCCTAGAGACCACTCAGTGACACCCCCACCCCACTGGCAACTGCTGGTTGCTAGGGAACGGTGTGTAATCCCTGACCACTTGGCAAGTGGTTACTGGGGGTTGCTAGAGGTATCTTGGTGAAACTGGTTGCAAAGAGGTATATAGTGTCGCATCAAAAACCTTCTTGGAATTGCTTTGGTCACTAGCAGATTGCCACAGTCGGCCATAGATTGCATTCAAGGCAGCGTCTTGAATGCAAACACTTGCCAACTACTCACAGAGCGGTACTGACAGAGACCGCCTGCCCTCAAAATAAAGCTAGCTCCTTTTGAAATGTGTTGGCTGCAGCGAATTGGCACGACCTTTAGTTTGAAGGAGGACATTCTTAGTTTACTGTTTGTGTTGCACGTTTTCAAGTTTTACTAGCATTCAGCTAGCAGTTAACGCATTTGCAGACAGTATGACGTCTCCCATGCAATCTGTTAGCGACCAAAGCTATCACAAGGAGGTTTTTTTGTGCCACAGCCTCTGTGCGATCAGTTTTATCCTAGCGACTGCAAGCAATCTTGAGGAACCATTCATAGATTAAGCATGCTAATGGTTTGTTTTCTAATTAACAAGCTAATGACATATTAAAACAGTCCTTTAAGGATGCTCCAAAAGCCATAAACCACAACCCTAGTGAAGATCCCCCTCAGTAATCTTCTCCTATACTTCTTTGCTAAACCGATTGCTCTTTGCTTTTTTGTTGTTGTTGTGAAACTAACTTGGCCATCTCAGCCGCCACAGAAGCCTTTGTGTCGACTAGATTACCTTAATACTGAATGATCAGGACAGAAAAAGGGTCAGTTTACGCTCATTCAAAATTAATCTGTAAGACATGCTGTTCAGCTATATACTAAATCAAAAGGTGTTTATTGTTGTTCAGTAAAAACTGCCCATCAAACACAATGAGTGATTGAAAAACAGGATAATTGTAAATGTTTTCTTACAAAGAAGCTAATCGACCATCTGACAAGCACTTTAGTAGAACTGGCCTCTCAAAACACTCTTCCTGCAAGAAATCTTTAAACATTAACAGGCTGAATGAATCAAGTGAAACAAATGGACAATTCAATGATTCAGTTTAATCATTGAGCTCGAACGATTCAGTTCTTCATCGAGCTTATCTGTCGGTGGAGGTTCTCAGTCTTCAGCGTTTGAAATAACGGCAGATGCACTTTTTCTTTTTGGTTCATGAAGACGTTTCAGCTTTCATCCAGGAGGTTTCGTCACTTCTAAAAGCCAATGGACCCCAGTGGGATTGTCCACATTGGGGGGGTCCTGAGAGTTGTTCATCCACCCTGCAATCATGTGAGTAAAGGTGGGTTGAGAGAGGAGTGAAGGAGGGACTACAACACCCAATTATCAGCCATCTATATCTCAGCCTTGAGAGCTCTTCCCAGGCATTTCAACCCTCACACACACCTTGACTCGTGTGACCTTATAACGGACATGATGGCAGGCAATGTTTCTCAGAGGAGTCATAGCTCGGCCTCAGTAATGACATACACCTTAATTCACACCTTGCCTCAACTGACCATTAACAACTTACATGATTACAGGGTGGTTCAGTGACTTTCAAGACCCCATCCAAGGGGACAACTCCACTAGAGGTGGGGACTCTCCATCAGCTTTTAGAACTGAAGAAGCCTCTTGGGTGAGAGATGAAACATCTTAACGAATCAGAACGAACAGAAGTCCTGTTTCCTTTATTTTGAGGTCTGTTGTGTCAAATAAGACTGGCAAATTGACACTACAGACTTTGAGTCCTTCTACAGACTAAAAAAACATTATAACCAACAAACATTACATTCTGACCCAATCCAGCAGCAGGAACTCTGAAGTGTATATTAAATATGTAAAAGTGAAATTGTGCAGTGGGCTGATGATGTTTTCAGGGCCCTTTCTATACATTTAGTAAATATTTTTCTTAATTGCTTGTAGGTTTAAACACTGAGTTACTGGCAAAAAGACTTCAATAAACAGGTGAAATTAACAACTGAGTCAAAAGTGCACTGAGTGGATGGAAGAGGAACATGGTGAGTTTTTCACACCTTCATGTGGTTCCAGGGCAGACCTGCTGGAGGGAATTCTGATGTACTGAGAATTTCATACTTTATGACAGAATCAGTCTTATTTTTAACAGATAAAGGATTACTCTCCTGCGTCACTGGCCCTGCCTTGCCTGGAATATCATCAGCATAACTGCCCTAATTTGCAAAAAATAAAACGGCACATTTTTAATATAATAGCCAGAGAATAACTCATTACTATAAATAACTTTCAGTCCGACAAATTTTGTCGTGTGTGCAGTTACTCATCCCCCGCCGTTGTCACGTCGTCATCATCACGAGTCCCACTGCTCGCAAACTCTGGCACGTTTTCACCACACAGACACACAGAGCCAGCTGGTTCTCACCCACCACCACTACCCCTCACCGCCACCCATCCCTCTTCTCTTTCCTCCCTCTCTTCCCCCAGTTACTGAGCATTACATGGAAGGATGTGTGCACAGCTATCTCCCCAGCTACAGACTCATCCCTGCTGTTACATAAGAGCCACGCAGAGGCTTACAAATCAGATTATAATAGCCACGGGCCACACTCTTAGAAAGGATGGAGGTTAGTGAAGCAACATGGCGGACCTATGGACTGCTGCTGGCAGTTTTGGAGAGAGAAGTGGCTGGCACCCTGTCGTGTCTGGGTGTTTGTCTGCACTGGGTGTCTTACAGCTATTAAAAAAGGCCTCATGAGCCCTGCTTTTGTGTCCCGGTAGGTTGAGTGAGATTGTAGTCATCATTAGAACGAACGGTATTGCTGAATTTTGTCCCCACTAATACCTCACAAGGTCCTTGATGTTTAGCAGGATTACTATCATCCTGAAACGGCTGCGTCTGGAACAGCCAGCCCACCCCAACGTCGTTTCTGAGTACTGCGATTTAAGAATAACGGAGGGATTTTCCTTGATTCCACGAGAGCACAGGTCCACTAAATTGGGCGACATTACGCACTCACAGCTTCCTGGTGTTATGTCCTTAGAGGTCCTGGTCAGCTGAGGTCAAAGTTTAGCAGCGTACTGCAGATTTCAGTTAAGGTGAATTCAGACAAATTGGTGAGTCAGAGTCCAAACTCAGAGCGTGGTGTTGCATGAGTTGCAAGACGATGAGAACAGTGAGGCCTTGGGGGGATTTAGAGGTGATAGAAAAAGCAGAACACGAGAGAGAAAAGGACATGAGAGAGGAAAAAAACCTTCCGGGCATTTTTATGTAGTTTTTTTTTTTTAATTTTTTTTAATATTTTGTGAAGATTTGACAGTTCACTGTCGTATTCCCAGCTGACCCGAACATATCCGTACCTCAGTGCTGTTTTTCACAACATAAAAGGAGGTAACAGGAGGTGATAAACGTACCAATTTAACCTTCGTACACACAAAATAAGAGTCGTGTGATGACTGTGTCGTTTTTCCTCTGTAAAAATCTCTCCCACTATGGTGGGAAAAGGACAGTTAGGCAGCAGGTAACTGGATCAGGAGGGGAGGGATGTTTTAATTCTGACAGGAAGTGTGAGATCGTCCTGTTATTGTCCAGCAGCAGGGGCTGTCCTGCTAATGGCTTCACTAATCACTCTTGTCATTTTTAATCTCCCTCTTCCACCCTGGGTGTATTTAAAGCAGGGGCCTCCGTGTGCCCAGCCTGGATTAGAATAGTGAGCAGGAAAGGAGGAGGGGAGGCGTGGGAGGCAGCGGGGAGGAGAGTAGCATCAGCAGCACGCTCCTTGTGTGCCTCACATTATGTGCCATGTGACTAATGCTAATGCTAACAGCACTGTTTTAATACTGAATATACATGGCCTAAGCTAGTATGAAGAGGACAGCAGGATGGATGCACTTGGATTACATTAATATAGTTTGACAAGCAGGTACAAATGTCGATCTGCATTTAAACACACATCGTGTACAAAGAGAATCTATAGGTCATTTAAATCAAATCTAAATTTTAATCTTTTTATATTAAACCATGATCTCTGAAGGGCTTGTGGGATGTCAGCATGAAAAACCTCCGTCTATCCCACAGGTTTCTGTGTAATCGTATCCATACATGAAATCATTTGAAAAGGAGTTTTCACAGAATCTACTCAGTCCTGTGAACAATTAAGAGGGTAAGTAGTGTCAGCCACTTGCTAATAATCAGATTTCCTTGATTATGTGATCATCAGCAAGTGTGACCACCTCTATCAAAGCAGAGGTTTTGGCAGTTTGCTTGTTGGGTGCTTGATAGTACAATACTGCATTCTTCCCAGAAGTGGACATTCCCAACAAATTCTCCTCAAAGTGAGATTGTGAAATGCTCAGAAACTGGAAAAAACCCCAGAAGAGCTGCGTCTCAGACTCTACAGGCCTCAGTTGGTCACTGATTAAATAAGTTCATGACTCCACTGAGGCAGTAGGTATCTCTGCATGTTTGATTTTGGAAGCTCTCTTACTCCAGATGCATGGGGCCATAAGGATTTTTGTCTTTTTCAGAGATTAAACCGACAATTTTCATGACGGTACAATTATTTTGGAAGGGTTGCCAGGAGAAAGCCTCTTCTCTCTAAAAAGAACCTGGCAACAAACTTGGCTTTGGAAAGTTACATTTGAACAGATCACAAGATTTCTGGAACAGTGTATTCTGGACAGATGAGTGGAGATGTTTGGCCATAATACACACGTTTTTGGTAAAAACCAAAAACAAACAAACATCACAAACATCTTATACTGTATCAGCTGTCAAACACTGTGGAACTGGGGTGATGATTTGGGCAATGGTACCTGGGACTCTTGTAATTATATGGCCTCAATTAAATGAAGCCATCTGTCCAAAAGCTAAAGCTTGGCCCAAACTGGGTCATGCACAGCAAGTCCAGATCTCAACCTGACTGAAATACTGGCCGGACCTTAACAGCGCTGTGCATGAACAAATATCTGCAAACTACAATGATCTGAAGCTACGACAGAGTGATGAAGTCACACAGAAAATAATTGGTTCAAGTAATTGCTGCTTAAACTGTTTCCAAACACTACTGAATCATAGGGTGCACTTTTAACAGGCATGTAAAAAAGAAAACTTACATGCAGTCATATAACTGTGTAAGCCATGTCAAATGTATTTATTGGTTTGTTTAATTTAGACCTGTTATCAGGTAACATTCATTCCTGCCTCAGCTGCGCCTTTGGTTCAGTGGCAGCTTGTAAATATTAGCATGCTGACAAAAATAACTGAAATATGAAACATAGCATCAGTATAATAACAGTGTCCCTGCTAGCATTTAGCAGATGCAATCACTTGACACGCTTAACTGAGATATGGAAGATAATATCTGTCACTGTTAGAATTTAGCTCTGTAGGTTTTCTAGTCTTGCTGGGGTTTTTTAATTATAGAAGCAGAATTAAAATACATTTAAAACACAAATGAAGCAAAATAAGTTTTAATAGGATTTTTCTTGCCCATAAAGTGCTTTGAAATGCGATGTTGTTTTTCAGGACTTCCATAAGATCTCTTCGGTTTTCCTTTGGTGGTGGTGATGGTGGTGGTGGGGTCTCCCCTAATATAAAACTTTGTATTTAGCATGCAGACAACAAAAAAAGCCATGTTTATTTCCACCCACTCTTTCTACTTATAGCATTTACAGTGAAAGGTAGAAGATAAAATAAATACGAAAGACTGTACTGAATTGTTTTTAAATGTCTTCTGTATTAAACTGCATTTTTCTTTATGGTAATTCTTTTGATAAAATAAGCTGAACCACCTCAGAAGACAGATTTCCAAACTGTGAATCATAAAAAGAAAAATGGATGTGTAGAAATATGAAAATAACAGCCTGCCTGGTTTGTGCCGGTGCAGCTATGATGATATAGAATTGATCACAGTGTGATCTGCAGTCAGTGAAGTAATCGAACCCTGGACTTCCTTTTAAAAGCAACAGCAGACACTTTCTGTGTCAGCGTCAGCTCGGTTTCATTGCAGCCTTTTAAGAGTATTAACTGAGCCTGTCCTACACAGGTGTAAAAGCCTGCTCTTTAAAGTCTCCTGTTGTATTTGCCAACTGGGTTTTTAGTAATCCCTGTGGGCAGGTCTCTTAATCAAAATGCAAGCAGTGACGGCCTGCTGGTGAATTATTGTTGGCAAATAAATATATAAAAGTGAGATTCAGCACCTGGTAAAGGTTTTATTCTGGCAACGGTGTTGAATAAAACCTTTTAAAGTCAGGAAAAAGTCGCTGGGGTTCTTGCTGCAAGCTTGACTGCAGGATCAATACAACTCTCATATCCTTCACTAAAAGCCAAGCTGAAGCCACCAGCCAGGTAGCCGAGCCCAGTGAGAGCCTGTGTGCAGGGAGAAACACTTGTGCTTGTTTAGCTGAAAAGTTAGAAAAAATAGATCCTACCAGCACTCGTCTTACAAGTCAGAGTTTGCATAAAGTAACATGATATAATTTGTCATTAAAAGTAGCTGCTTTCCAGATTGTGTTACACTGGTGGATGTTAACCTGCCAGGAGAGAAGGTGGATGGTGCTAGCACTGCTAAAATTGGTCAAATACTGGGTATCTGCTTACTATTAGTTCAATAATTAAAACCTCTGTTTAAATAAATATGCACATAGTTTGCTAGGAACACCCCAAACTTCTTCCATACTGGAGGGGCCGATGATACCTGCAGCAGGGGTCATATCAGCAGGCTGAACACACTTTTATAGTTATTTCTAAAACTAGTGTTTTTAACCGGATTCAAGACATTTTCAGTTTTTACTAGTTTACTGTTTTGTTTTGTTTTTGTGGGGGTTTGTTTTGGGGGTTCTTGCTGTCATCACGGGGACATTAGCATTGTTGCCCGATAGCGCAACCATCTGAATCTCCGGGTTTGTTTTGACATTTCTCTGTGGAGCATGGCATGTCCTTTCCTCCAGCTACTCTGGCTTCCTCCCACAGTCCAGACATGCAAGTGGGGTTAATTAAGGATTTTTAAGTCTCAATCACATAAGCCTACAGACCGGTTGGCAAACTTCAGGCAATCACTGGCCAGACCTCCTTGTGATTGCATGTAGGTGCAAACAGTCACCAGCTAATTCTTGCGCTGTAGTGGAAAGAGTGCGACGTAAAGTGGAAAAGGAAAACATTCACCTTAAAAAAAACCTGCCTTTTTGCTGCAAGCAAAACATTTCAAAAGGCATCGCCGATCATTTCCCGAGCCTCTGTGAGTGAGGCCTGTGGATGTTAGTTAGTGTGTATGGACATAGAATAACGTGGGAAACAGAAAATGTTGTTTGTGATCAGAATACCAGTTTGTTCCATTCAGTTGCCGTACTTCACATTTCACTGAGCTAACCTGTTTCTTCGGTTCATGCTTTCCTCTGCTGGCAAATGCTCTGCAGTTTAGGCTACTGCAATGCATTCAATGCAAAATCTCCATAATAGCAAATCTTATAAGGTACCACTTGCACATACCACAGAACTGTGACCCCGAGCACCTTATAACAGCTCCAGGAGAAAACTTAAGATTCTTCATGCACTCCTGGCTTCTTAGCAACTGAAGAGCCAGTATATTACTTTTATTTATTTGGTAGTGTCCCCACAACATAGAAAAGGCATAAATAATTGTGAGTGTTAGTGCATTGCATGGCTAATGTGGCTAACAGAGAGGGTAAAGTCCACTTTACGCCCAATCAAACTGACATTTGTATCCTCACTTACAGCTCTGCCTGGTAATGTCTTAAAAAGTTCAGGGGGTAGTCCCTCTGTGAAAATGGCTCCTGGAAAGGGCAAAAACTCACTTGGATTTGAGCCTAAAAGAACTGAAACAACCATTGACTTGTGTAAGATTTTGAGCTGAAGCTTTTAAGATTTCATATTTCAGTGAATGGAATATATCCCCTTTAATATGTTTTTACTGCTGATGTGAAGACTGACGTGCTGATGTCTGTCTAGAAAATCCTTCTCATCTGGCAATATATTATCCCTGCCTTTCTTTTAAAATCTACATCTTTAATTTAAATTACACCTTAACTGACAGTGTGCATTAGCTTGTACAATCAATCTTAGCTGCAGATCTTATTCGCCTTGCTCGGGTAATTTGTCTTGCAGCATGAAAAACAGACATCACACTTTAAAAAGAAAGTAATTCGGTAAAACTGATGATGAGCGTGAACGTAATTTAAAACACGTAAATGCAAAAGCAAAAGAAAGAGCATGAGACGGTGGGTTCCGATGATTGGATTTGCGTAATTACTTTTCATCAGAGTAAAATCTAGAACCTGAGAGCTGAATCGCTCTCATGAGTAAGGTGACCCGTTACATCATCACGCTCGGTTTAACTTTACTAAATCCTGTTATTTCCACCAAAGTCTCTAAGAACGTAGATGCGCTGTTAAAACATCCATATGGGAGCGTGTCAGGACACGCTGTCTGACCGTAGCGCTGACGTAACGGATCTTGAGACAGGGGAAGAGGAAGAGCCTTTGGCAAGACCTCTGGGCTACTTTTCTCTCCCTGTTTAGCATATTTAATCTAGTCTGATTTGCGTTGTGTGGATGGCAGCCAGAGGAAAAAGAAACGGAGGGGGAGCATCTTTTTTTCTGGCTGGAGTCGGTGTTTTTTTAATTTACCTCTTGTTCTGTGTGATCTGCTGCATTTGTGATGTCACTCCACCAATTTTAAATAATCCAACTATTATGGAGCGGATAACATTTTGTACAGACAGACAGTCCCTAGAAGATTAATCCCAGTAACTTTGATCCGCTGATCTTTGCTCTACACCACCATGAGAAAGAAATCTAATGTTCAGACTGAAAGGTCATAAGGTTCAAATGAACTTCTTTGGGGCATCATCGGGTCATAATTTTAATCTCTCAAAAATAAATAATTGGAGCGATTACTGCAAGGCTGTGTCAGGTCTGGCCTGAAAAACGAAAACTGGCTTTTTACTGCTTGTTAGCGAATTTACGTAGCATATTCATGCTAGCATTGTAATTGTGTTTTTGCTATGTGTTGAGACTGTGCCAGACACGACTGGACAGTCCTCATAAACATAACATGTTTATGTGAAGCTTAATCACGTGTTATAGACGCAGACTGAGAAATGACTTTTCATTGAAGCAGGAGGGGGCTTGTGTTTCATATTGTCGAAAAAGGAACATTGTTTGCATATTAATAGATTCTTTTCAATTAGGGTCAAGGGAAAAATGATCACACAGTACAGTATATTTATTTATTTATTTAAATTTGAAGTAGTCTACAGAAATATCCTGTCTCAGAGTGATGCTGAAAAACTAGTTCATGCATTTATTACTTCCAGGCTGGACTACTGTAATTCATTATTATCAGGATGTCCTAAAAACTCACTGAAAAGCCTTCAGCTGATCCAAAATGCTGCAGCAAGGGTACTGACAGGGACTAGAAAGAGAGGGCATATTTCTCCTGTTTTGGCTTCCCTTCATTGGCTTCCTGTTAAATCCAGAATTGAATTCAAAATCCTGCTCCTCACATACAAAGTCTTAAATAATCAGGCCCCATCTTATCTTAATGACCTTGTAGTACCATATCACCCCATTAGAGCACTTCGCTCTCGCTCTGCAGGCTTACTTGTTGTTCCTAGAGTATTTAAAAGTAGAATGGGAGGCAGAGCCTTCAGTTTTCAGGCCCCTCTTCTGTGGAACCAGCTTCCAGTTTGGATTCGGGAGACAGACACTATCTCTACTTTCAAGATTAGGCTTAAAACTTTCCTTTTTGCTAAAGCATATAGTTAGGGCTGGACCAGGTGACCCTGAATCCTCCCTTAGTTATGCTGCAATAGACGTAGGCTGCCGGGGATTCCCATGATGCATTGAGTTTTTCCCTTCCACTCACCTTTCTCACTCACTATGTGTTAATAGACCTCTCTGCATCGAATCATATCTGTTATTAATCTCTGTCTCTCTTCCACAGCATGTCTTTATCCTGTTTTCCTTCTTCACCCCAACCGGTCGCAGCAGATGGCCGCCCCTCCCTGAGCCTGGTTCTGCCGGAGGTTTCTTCCTGTTAAAAGGGAGTTTTTCCTTCCCACTGTCGCCAAAGTGCTTGCTCATAGGGGGTCATATGATTGTTGGGCTTTTCTCTGTATTTATTATTGTGCTATCTACTGTACAATATAAAGCGCCTTGAGGCGACTTTTGTTGTGATTTGGCGCTATATAAATAAAATTGAATTGAATTGAATTGAATTGAATAAGGCTCTGCAGTGTGGTTAAAAAAAAAAAAAAAAAAAAACCTGGCCAAAGATATGCAGTGGAAACCGTATCTGTGCTTTGCGTCTCCATCTGGCGGGACCACAAAGCAGCCTCGAGTCCGTGTGCTTGCGTAAATCAGCACTGCGTCTCTCTGACGTCACAGGTTGCGTGTCATCTACTACGACACTACTGTTATATCCCAGCAGCCAACCGTGCATTTTACAGTTCTGTGTATGGGTCGTCACACTGCCACCACTGCTGCTCACTTCACCTTGTTGTCTCCTTTCCCTGCAGGGGGGGTGGAAGAGAAGAGTAGGAGCGCTGAGAGACAGTGATGGGTGGAGGAAAAGAAAAGCGTGGGGTTGGTTGTTGGATGAGAGACTGATTAGAAAGATAAAAAGAAAGTGACATCGCCGGTTACCCCGGGGAGGTTTTAGATTGTCGGTTTCCTGACCATTAGGTGAGGTCGTTGGCATGCGACACATTTACATAATGTGTAGTAAGTCACTGGGAGTAGCTGGATCAATCTTCACTCCCTGTCTCGTGACTGGCTGTGACTTTCTATATATAGTCTCTAACATGAGGGAAAGCTTGCGCACATCTTCCCTCCATCGATGCACTTAAGTGCCGTCTCCTCGTCTTGCAGCCATCAAAGCACAATAGTGACTGACTTTGCTCTCCACTTTCAAAGTGTCTGGGGGGGATTCATCGTACACTGACAGCAGCCAATGCTGTGCTGGGCAGCAGCAAGCACAGCAACGCTGCTCCACTTACTCAAAACAGCCACCAAGAGCTCATTCTTATTCCGTCAGTTTCTCATGCAGATCCCCACAGACGCTGCTTCACTTTGTTGTTATTCATCCATTTCTGTTGGCTCTTACTTTCTAGCCTCCCTTAATCTTTAAGTCAAACTAGAAAGTGCATTTCTGAAGAAACTGCAGTGTGAATGCTTGAATCTGAATGTATGCACTGAAATGAATGAATTACTGAATATTAAGTTAAAAATGTTGAATGAGATGAAAAAACAAAAACAGAATTTAACCTGAAAACAAAAGTGCTGAACTGCTAAAAGCTGAAGGTTACACAGAAGAAGAAGTTGGAAAAAAGCTGAAAATGTTTTAATTGTAAATTAGAAAAACCTAAGAAGTGAGAAAAGAACATTTAGAGTCAGAAAATATCTGAATGAATATTAAAAGTTCATATTCTTTGAATCACTGAATGACTAGAATGTGATCCCTCCACTTGGATCCACACAGTTTAAAAAGTTTAAATCTCTGAGCTTTGAAAGACACTGTGTTGTAAAGAGAACAACGATGGCTTCGTATTGAGGGTAAAATGATGGCTGTAGACCAAACACTGTGGACACAGCAGCAGTTGAAAGAGAAGTGTTTAAGATGAATCTTGGCACAGTGAGAGACAGAGCTCGTTAGGCAGGCAGGTGTGAGCCTGGTTGCTATAGTGACTGCACCCATTGGCTCCATACACACGCACACAGACATGCACCTCACTTTTGCTGCTTAAAATGAACAGAAAAGTTAGGCCGAAACAAATCGTTCCCAAATGAAAAGTACAGGTCCTATTGACGAAATTCTTTCACCGTGAGCGGCAGCAATGTCCAGTCTACCTAATTCTCAGTTTTCATGCCTGTGGAGTTTATTATATGGACGTGGTGACAGTGTAAAAACACCATGCTCTTCTGATTTTCAAACGAGCCTTCTGAGCCATTTTAACATTAGAGTCTATGGAGGAGTTGGAGGGAGGAGGCTGTGCATTGGTGACATTTATGAAAGAACCATAACACCTAGTACAATAGTAAACACATTGGATGAAAGAGGACAGCGATGGCTACGTTTTGAGGGTAAAATCATACCTGTAGAGCAAACGCCGCAGACACAGGAGCAGTTTTAAAAAATATTTTAAGATTAATTTTTTTGCTCCTCTCACTCTAGCAGTTGAGCTGTCTCACTCTAGCCCCAACATTCCGTCCCATACACACCCATTATAAACTCTGAAACGGCTGAAAAAACATCATGAAACTTAAACTGGAACTGAAGAAAAAGTATAACAGATATTGAAAAGATAAATACAAGTTGAATGGTTGAATGTCTTGTCTTCGTTTTAAAGTTTGAATGGTGGCTCTATGTCAACGTATATGGAAGTAATAAGAGTTTAAAAATGAGTAAGTTGAAGGAGATTTTGAAGGGTCTTCCCATTGAAATACATGGGAAATTTTTGTTGAAAAAAGTTGAATAATTTTAAAAATATAAATGTTAAAAATGAGAAAAATAGAAGCAGTCATGTCCAAAAGAAGAGGAATCTAATGGTGTTTGAATGGTTTTTCTAAGTTGAGCGGTTTTGAAGGAATTAGATGCCAAAAAACGTACGGAATATATAATAATAACTAGAAAGTGCATTTTCTGAAGAAACTGCAGTGTGAATGCTTGAATCTGAATGTATGCACTGAAATGAATTAATTGCTGAATATTAAGCCAAAAAAGTTGAATGAGCTGGAAAATACAGAGTTTTTAACCTGAAAACAAAAGTGCAGAACTTTTGAAAGCTTATGTTCACACAGAAGAAGTTGGAAAATAGCTGAAAATGTTTTAAATGTAAATTAGAAAAACCTAAGTAATGAGAAAAGAAAATTAGAGTCAGAAAATATCTGAATGAATATTAAAAGTTCATATTCTTTGAATCACTGAATGACTAGAATGTGATCCCTCCACTTGGATCCACACAGTTTAAAAAGTTTAAATCTCTGAGCTTTGAAAGACACTGTGTTGTAAAGAGAAGAACGATGGCGACGTTTTGAGGGTAAAATGATGGCTGTAGACCAAACACTGTGGACACAGCAGCAGTTGAAAGAGAAGTGTTTAAGATGAATCTTGGCACAGTGAGAGACAGAGCTCGTTAGGCAGGCAGGTGTGAGCCTGGTTGCTATAGTGACTGCACCCATTGGCTCCATACACACGCACACAGACATGCACCTCACTTTTGCTGCTTAAAATGAACAGAAAAGTTAGGCCGAAACAAATCGTTCCCAAATGAAAAGTACAGGTCCTATTGACGAAATTCTTTCACCGTGAGCGGCAGCAATGTCCAGTCTACCTAATTCTCAGTTTTCATGCCTGTGGAGTTTATTATATGGACGTGGTGACAGTGTAAAAACACCATGCTCTTCTGATTTTCAAACGAACCTTCTGAGCCATTTTAACATTAGAGTCTATGGAGGAGTTGGAGGGAGGAGGCTGTGCTTTGGTGACATTTATGAAAGAACCATAACATCTAGTACAATAGTAAACACATTGGATGAAAGAGGACAGCGATGGCTATGTTTTGAGGGTAAAATCATACCTGTAGAGCAAACGCTGCGGACACAGCAGCAGTTTTAAAAAATATTTTAAGATTAATTTTTTCGCTCCTCTCACTCTAGCGGTTGAAGCTCTCACTCTAACCTCCAACATTCCGTCCCATACACACCCATTATAAACTCTGAAACGGCTGAAAAAACATCATGAAACTTAAACTGGAACTGAAGAAAAAGTATAATAGATATTGAAAAGATGAATACAAGTTGAATAGTTGAATGTCTTGTCTTCGTTTTAAAGTTTGAATGGTGGTTCTATGTCAATGTATGTGGAAGTAGATACAGTTTAAAGAGGAGTAAGTTGAATGAGAATTTGAAGGGTCTCCCCATTGAAATACATGGGAAATTTTTGTTGAAAAAAGTTGAATAATTTTAAAAATATAAATGTTATGAATGAGAAAAATACAAGCAGTCATGTCCAAAAGAAGAGGAATCTAACGGTGTTTGAATGGTTTTTCTAAGTTGAGCGGTTTTGAAGGAGTTAGATGCCAAAAAACGTACGGAATATATAATAATAAAGATTAGAAGAACAATACTGTGAATGCTTTTACAAGCATTCACACTAACTAGAAAGTGCATTTTCTGAAGAAACTGCAGTGTGAATGCTTGAATCTGAATGTATGCACTGAAATGAATTAATTGCTGAATTTTGAGTTGAATGTTGAATGAGATGAAAAATACAGAAATTTTCGCCTGAAAACAAAAGTGCTGAACTGCTAAAAGCTGACAACCACACAGAAGAAGTTGGAAAATAGCTGAAAAGTTTTTAAATTAAAATTGGGAAAACCTAAGAAATGAGAACAGAAAATTTAGAGTCAGAAAACATCTGAATGAATATTAAAAGTTCATATTCTTTGAATCACTGAATGACTGAAATGTGATCCCTCCACTTGGATCCACACAGTTTAAAAAGTTTATATTTCTGAGCTTTGAAAGACATGCTGTTGGAAAGAGAACATCGATGGCGACGTTTTGAGGGTAAAATGATGGCTGTAGGGCAAACACTGTGGACACAGCAGCAGTTGAAAGAGAAGTAGTTATGATGAATCTTGGCAGAGTGAGGGACAGAGCTCGTTAGGCAGGCAGGTGTGAGCCTGGTTGCTATAGTGACTGCACCCAATGGCCCCATACACACGCAGACATGCACCTCACTTTTGCTGCTTAAAATGAACAGAAAAGTCAGGCCGAAACAAATCGCTCCCAAATGAAAAGTACAAGTCGTATTGACAAAATTCTTTCACCGTGAGCGGCAGCAATGTCTAGTCTACCTAATTCTCAGTTTTCATGCCTGTGGAGTTTATTATATGGACGTGGTGACAGTGTAAAGACAGCCTGCTCTTCTGATTTTCAAAGGAACTTTCTGAGCCATTTTAACATTGGAGTCTATGGAGGAGTTGGAGGGAGGAGGCTGTGCTTTGGTGACATTTATGAAAGAACCATAACACCTAGCACAATAGTAAACACATTGGATGAAAGAGGACAGCGATGGCTACGTTTTGAGGGTAAAATCATACCTGTAGAGGAAACGCTGCGGACACAGCAGCAGTTTTAAAAAAGATTTTAAGATTAATTTTTTCGCTCCTCTCACTCTAGCCCCAACATTCCGTCCCATACACACCCATTATAAACGCTGAAATGGCTGAAAAAACATCATGAAACTTAAACTGGAACTGAAGAAAAAGTATAACAGATATTGAAAAGATAAATACAAGTTGAATAGTTGAATGTCTTGTCTTCGTTTTAAAGTTTGAATGATCGCTCTATGTCAACGTATATGGAAGTAATACGAGTTTAAAAATGAGTAAGTTGAAGGAGAATTTTAAGGGTCTCCCCATTGAAATACATGGGAAATTTTTGTTGAAAAAAGTTAAATAATTTTAAAAATATAAATGTTATGAATGAGAAAAATACAAGCAGTCATGTCCAAAAGAAGAGGAATCTAAAGGTGTTTGAATGGTTTTTCTAAGTTGAGCGGTTTTGAAGGAATTAGATGCCAAAAAACGTACGGAATATATAATAATAATAATAAAGATTAGAAGAACAATACTGTGAATGCTTTTACAAGCATTCACACTAACTAGAAAGTGCATTTTCTGAAGAAACTGCAGTGTGAATGCTTGAATCTGAATGTATGCACTGAAATGAATGAATTGCTGAATTTTAAGTTTAAAATAAAAATGTTGAATGAGCCTGAAAATACAGAGTTTTTAACCTGAAAACAAAAGTGCAGAACTTTTGAAAGTTGATGTTCACACAGAAGAAGTTGGAAAATAGCTGAAAAGTTTTTAAATTAAAATTTGGAAAACCTAAGAAATGAGAACAGAAAATTTAGAGTCAGAAAACATCTGAATGAATATTAAAAGTTCATATTCTCTGAATCACTGAATGACTAAAGTGTGATCCCTCCACTTGGATCCACACACTTTTAAAGGTTTACATCTCTGAGCTTTGAAAGACACGGTGTTGGAAAGAGAACAACGATGGCGACATTTTGAGGGTAAAATGATGGCTATAGACCAGGGGTGGGCAATTCCAGGCCCTGAGGGCCGGTGTCCCTGCAGGTTTTAGATCTCACCTTGGGTCAACACACCTGAATCACATGATTAGTTCGTTACCAGGCCTCTGGAGAACATCAGGACATGTTGAGGAGCTAATTTAGCCATTTAAATCAGCTGTGTTGGTTCAAGGACACATGTAAAACTTGCAGGGACACCGGCCCTTGGGGCCTGGAATTGCCCACCCCTGCTATAGACCAAACACTGTGGACAAAGCAGCAGTTGAAAGAGAAGTGTTTAAGATGAATCGTGGCACAGTGAGAGACAGAGCTCGTTAGGCAGGCAGGTGTGAGCCTGGTTGCTATAGTGACTGCACCCAATGGCTCAGTACACACGCTCACAGACATGCACCTCACTTTTGCTGCTTAAAATGAACAGAAAAGTCAGGTCGAAACAAATCGCTCCCAAATGAAAAGTACAGGTCCTATTGACGAAATTCTTTCACCGTGAGCGGCAGCAATGTCCAGTCTACCTAATTCTCAGTTTTCATGCCTGTGGAGTTTATTATATGGACGTGGTGACAGTGTAAAAACACCATGCTCTTCTGATTTTCAAACGAACCTTCTGAGCCATTTTAACATTAGAGTCTATGGAGGAGTTGGAGGGAGGAGGCTGTGCTTTGGTGACATTTATGAAAGAACCATCACACCTAGTACAATAGTAAACACATTGGATGAAAGAGGACAGCGATGGCTACGTTTTGAGGGTAAAATCATACCTGTAGAGCAAACGCTGCGGACACAGCAGCAGTTTTAAAAAATATTTTAAGATTAATATTTTTGCTCCTCTCACTCTGGCAGTTGAGCTGTCTCACTCTAGCCCCAACATTCCGTCCCATACACACCCATTATAAACTCTGAAATGGCTGAAAAATCATCATGAAACTTAAACTGGAACTGAAGAAAAAGTATAATAGATATTGAAAAGATAAATACAAGTTGAATAGCTGAATGTCTTGTCTTCGTTTTAAAGTTTGAATGGTGGCTCTACGTCAATGTATGTGGAAGTAGATACAGTTTAAAGAGGAGTAAGTTGAATGAGGATTTGAAGGGCCTCCCCATTGAAATACATGGGAAATTTTTGTTGAAAAAAGTTGAATAATTTTAAAAATATAAATGTTATAAATGAGAAAAGTAGAAGCAGTCATGTCCAAAAGAAGAGGAATCTAACGGTGTTTGAATGGTTTTTCTAAGTTGAACGGTTTTGAAGGAGTTAGATGCCAAAAAACGTACGGAATATATAATAATAACTAGAAAGTGCATTTTCTGAAGAAACTGCAGTGTGAATGCTTGAATCTGAATGTATGCACTGAAATGAATTAATTGCTGAATTTTAAGTTAAAAATAAAAATGTTGAATGAGCTGGAAAATACAGAGTTTTTAACCTGAAAACAAAAGTGCAGAACTTTTGAAAGCTGATGTTCACACAGAAGAAGTTGGAAAATAGCTGAAAAGTTTTTAAATTAAAATTTGGAAAACCTAAGAAATGAGAACAGAAAATTTAGAGTCAGAAAACATCTGAATGAATATTAAAAGTTCATATTCTTTGAATCACTGAATGACTAAAGTGAATCCCTCCACTTGGAACCACACACTTTTAAAGGTTTACATCTCTGAGCTTTGAAAGACATGCTGTTGGAAAGAGAAGAACGATGGCTTCGTTTTGAGGGTAAAATGATGGCTGTAGACCAAACACTGTGGACACAGCAGCAGTTGAAAGAGAAGTGTTTAAGATGAATCTTGGCACAGTGAGAGACAGAGCTCGTTAGGCAGGCAGGTGTGAGCCTGGTTGCTATAGTAACTGCACCCAATGGCTCAGTACACACGCACACAGACATGCACCTCACTTTTGCTGCTTAAAATGAACAGAAAAGTCAGGTCGAAACAAATTGCTCCCAAATGAAAAGTACAGGTCCTATTGACGAAATTCTTTCACCGTGAGCGGCAGCAATGTCCAGTCTACCTAATTCTCAGTTTTCATGCCTGTGGAGTTTATTATATGGACGTGGTGACAGTGTAAAAACACCATGCTCTTCTGATTTTCAAACGAACCTTCTGAGCCATTTTAACATTAGAGTCTATGGAGGAGTTGGAGGGAGGAGGCTGTGCTTTGGTGACATTTATGAAAGAACCATAACACCTAGTACAATAGTAAACACATTGGATGAAAGAGGACAGCGATGGCTACGTTTTGAGGGTAAAATCATACCTGTAGAGCAAACGCTGCGGACACAGCAGCAGTTTTAAAAAATATTTTAAGATTAATTTTTTTCCTCCTCTCACTCTGGCAGTTGAGCTGTCTCACTCTAGCCCCAACATTCCGTCCCATACACACCCATTATAAACTCTGAAACGGCTGAAAAATCATCATGAAACTTAAACTGGAACTGAAGAAAAAGTATAACAGATATTGAAAAGATAAATACAAGTTGAATAGTTGAATGTCTTGTCTTCATTTTAAAGTTTGAATGGTGGCTCTATGTCAACGTATATGGAAGTAATAAGAGTTTAAAAATGAGTAAGTTGAAGGAGATTTTTAAGGGTCTTCCCATTGAAATACATGGGAAATTTTTGTTGAAAAAAGTTGAATAATTTTAAAAATATAAATGTTATAAATGAGAAAAATAGAAGCAGTCATGTCCAAAAGAAGAGGAATCTAATGGTGTTTGAATGGTTTTTCTAAGTTGAACGGTTTTGAAGGAGATAGATGCCAAAAAACGTACGGAATATGATATAATAACTAGAAAGTGCATTTTCTGAAGAAACTGCAGTGTGAATGCTTGAATCTGAATGTATGCACTGAAATGAATTAATTGCTGAATTTTAAGTTAAAAATAAAAATGTTGAATGAGCTGGAAAATACAGAGTTTTTAACCTGAAAACAAAAGTGCAGAACTTTTGAAAGTTGATGTTCACACAGAAGAAGTTGGAAAATAGCTGAAAAGTTTTTAAATTAAAATTTGGAAAACCTAAGAAATGAGAACAGAAAATTTAGAGTCAGAAAACATCTGAATGAATATTAAAAGTTCATATTCTTTGAATCACTGAATGACTAAAATGTGATCCCTCCACTTGGATCCACACGCTTTTAAAGGTTTAAATCTCTGAGCTTTGAAACACATGGTGCTGGAAAGAGAAGAACGATGGCGACGTTTTGAGGGTAAAATGATGGCTGTAGAGCAAACACTGTGGACAGAGCAGCAGTTGAAAGAGAAGTGTTTAAGATGAATCTTGGCACAGTGAGAGACAGAGCTCGTTAGGCAGGCAGGTGTGAGCCTGGTTGCTATAGTGACTGCACCCAATGGCTCCATACACACGCTCACAGACATGCACCTCACTTTTGCTGCTTAAAATGAACAGAAAAGTCAGGTCGAAACAAATCCTTCCCAAATGAAAAGTACAGGTCCTATTGATGAAATTCTTTCACCGTGAGCGGCAGCAATGTCCAGTCTACCTAATTCTCAGTTTTCATGCCTGTGGAGTTTATTATATGGACGTGGTGACAGTGTAAAAACACCATGCTCTTCTGATTTTCAAACGAACCTTCTGAGCCATTTTAACATTAGAGTCTATGGAAGAGTTGGAGGGAGGAGGTTGTGCTTTGGTGACATTTATGAAAGAACCATAACACCTAGTACAATAGTAAACACATTGGATGAAAGAGGACAGCGATGGCTACGTTTTGAGGGTAAAATCATACCTGTAGAGCAAACGCTGCGGACACAGCAGCAGTTTTAAAAAATATTTTCAGATTAATTTTTTCGCTCCTCTCACTCTAGCAGTTCAGCTGTCTCACTCTAGCCCCAACATTCCGTCCCATACACACCCATTATAAACTCTGAAACGGCTGAAAAAACATCATGAAACTTAAACTGGAATTGAAGAAAAAGTATAACAGATATTGAAAAGATAAATACAAGTTGAATAGTTGAATGTCTTGTCTTCGTTTTAAAGTTTGAATGGTGGCTCTATGTCAACGTATGTTGAAGTAGATACAGTTTGAAAATGAGTAAGTTGAATGAGGATTTGAAGGGTCTCCCTATTGAAATACATGGGAAATTTTTGTTGAAAAAAGTTGAATAATTTTAAAAATATAAATGTTATAAATGAGAAAAGTAGAAGCATTAATGTCCAAAAGAAGAGGAATCTAATGGTGTTTGAATGGTTTTTCTAAGTTGAACGGTTTTGAAGGAGTTAGATGCCAAAAAACGTACGGAATGTGGTATAGATAATAATAATAATAAAGATTAGAAGAACAATACTGTGAATGCTTTTACAAGCATTCACACTAACTAGAAAGTGCATTTTCTGAAGAAACTGCAGTGTGAATGCTTGAATCTGAATGTATGCACTGAAATGAATTAATTGCTGTATTTTGAGTTAAAAATTTTGAATTAGATGAAAAATACAGAAATTTTCGCCTGAAAACAAAATTGCCGAACTGCTAAAAGCTGACATTCACACAGAAGAAGTTGGAAAATAGCTGAAAATGTTATAAATGTAAATTAGAAAAAGATGAGTAATGAGAAAAGAAAATTTAGAGTCAGAAAACATCTGAATGAATATTAAAAGTTCATATTCTTTGAATGACTGAATGACTAAAATGCGATCCCTCCACTTGGATCCACACAGTTTAAAAAGTTTACATCTCTGAGCTTTGAAAGACACTGTGTTGTAAAGAGAACAACGCTGGCGACGGTTTGAGGGTAAAATGATGGCTGTAGACCAAACACTGTGGACACAGCAGCAGTTGAAAGAAGTGTTTAAGATGAATCTTGGCAGAGTGAGAGACAGAGCTCGTTAGGCAGGCAGGTGTGAGCCTGGTTGCTATAGTGACTGCACCCATTGGCTCCATACACACGCACACAGACATGCACCTCACTTTTGCTGCTTAAAATGAACAGAAAAGTTAGGCCGAAACAAATCGCTCCCAAATGAAAAGTACAGGTCCTATTGACGAAATTCTTTCACCGTGAGCGGCAGCAATGTCCAGTCTACCTAATTCTCAGTTTTCATGCCTGTGGAGTTTATTATATGGACGTGGTGACAGTGTAAAAACACCATGCTCTTCTGATTTTCAAACGAACCTTCTGAGCCATTTTAACATTAGAGTCTATGGAGGAGTTGGAGGGAGGAGGCTGTGCTTTGGTGACATTTATGAAAGAACCATAACACCTAGGACAATAATAAACACATTGGATGAAAGAGGACAGCGATGGCTACGTTTTGAGGGTAAAATCATACCTGTAGAGCAAACGCTGCGGACACAGCAGCAGTTTTAAAAAAGATTTTAAGATGAATTTTTTTGCTCCTCTCACTCTAGCAGTTGAAGCTCTCACTCTAGCCCCAACATTCCGTCCCATAGACATCCATTATAAACTCTGAAACGGCTGAAAAAACATCATGAAACTTAAACTGGAACTGAAGAAAAAGTATAATAGATATTGAAAAGATAAATACAAGTTGAATAGTTGAATGTCTTGTCTTCGTTTTAAAGTTTGAATGGTGGCTCTATGTCAACGTATGTTGAAGTAGATTCAGTTTAAAAATGAGTAAGTTGAATGAGAATTTGAAGGGTCTCCCCATTGAAATACATGGGAAATTTTTGTTGAAAAAAGTTGAATAAAATTAAAAATATAAATGTTAAAAATGAGAAAAATAGAAGCACACCATTCCAAAAGAAGAGGAATCTAACGGTGTTTGAATGGTTTTTCTAAGTTGAACGGTTTTGAAGGAGATAGTCGGCGAAAAACGTACGGAATAGGAAATAATAATAACTAGAAAGTGCATTTTCTGAAGAAACTGCAGTGTGAATGCTTGAATCTGAATGTATGCACTGAAATGAATTAATTGCTGAATTTTAAGTTAAAAATAAAAATGTTGAATGAGCTGGAAAATACAGAGTTTTTAACCTGAAAACAAAAGTGTAGAACGTTTGAAAGCTGATGTTCACACAGAAGAAGTTGGAAAATAGCTGAAAAGTTTTTAAATTAAAATTTGGAAAACCTAAGAAATGAGAACAGAAAATTTAGAGTCAGAAAACATCGATATGAATATTAAAAGTTCATATTCTTTGAATCACTGAATGATTAGAATGTGATCCCTCCACTTGGATCCACACAGTTTAAAAACTTTACATCTCTGAGCTTTGAAAGACACTGTGTTGTAAAGAGAACAACGATGGCTTCGTTTTGAGGGTAAAATGATTGCTGTAGAGCAAACACTGTGGACACAGCAGCAGTTGAAAGAGAAGTGTTTAAGATGAATCTTGGCACAGTGAGAGACAGAGCTCGTTAGGCAGGCAGGTGTGAGCCTGGTTGCTATAGTGACTGCACCCACTGGCTCCATACACACGCGCACAGACATGCACCTCACTTTTGCTGCTTAAAATGAACAGAAAAGTCAGGTCGAAACAAATCGCTCCCAAATGAAAAGTACAGGTCCTATTGACAAAATTCTTTCACCGTGAGCGCCAGCAATGTCCAGTCTACCTAATTCTCAGTTTTCATGCCTGTGGAGTTTATTATATGGACGTGGTGACAGTGTAAAGACACCATGCTCTTCTGATTTTCAAACGAACCTTCTGAGCCATTTTAACATTAGAGTCTATGGAGGAGTTGGAGGGAGGAGGCTGTGCTTTGGTGACATTTATGAAAGAACCATAACACCTAGTACAATAGTAAACACATTGGATGAAAGAGGACAGCGATGGCTACGTTTTGAGGGTAAAATCATACCTGTAGACCAAACACCGTGGACACAGCAGCAGTTTTAAAAAATATTTTAAGATTAATTTTTCCGCTCCTCTCACTCTAGCAGTTCAGCTGTCTCACTCTAGCCCCAACATTCCGTCCCATACACACCCATTATAAACTCTGAAACGGGTGAAAAAACATCATGAAACCTAAACTGGAACTGAAGAAAAAGTATAACGGATATTGAAAAGATAAATACAAGTTGAATAGTTGAATGTCTTGTCTTCGTTTTAAAGTTTGAATGGTGGCTCTATGTCAACGTATGTGGAAGTAGATACAGTTTGAAAATGAGTAAGTTGAAGGAGAATTTGAAGGGTCTCCCCATTGAAATACATGGGAAATTTTTGTTGAAAAAAGTTGAATAAAATTAAAAATATAAATGTTAAAAATGAGAAAAATAGAAGCACACCATTCCAAAAGAAGAGGAATCTAACGGTGTTTGAATGGTTTTTCTAAGTTGAACGGTTTTGAAGGAGATAGTCGGCGAAAAACGTACGGAATAGGAAATAATAATAACTAGAAAAATTTGCATTTCCTGCGAAAATGCTGTGTGGATGCCATAACGCTGAAGCTGTCTGCTGAAAATGACTGAAAAAGATGAAAAGCTGCAAAAAATTGTATGGCGGAAAAGAAACTGAAAAATTCTGCTGAAAACAGGTGAAGAAGCAGAATCTTTTGCTGAAAAGAGTTGAAAAGGCAAAGATTCTGCTTAAAAGGGGTAAGAAGATTCAAATTTGTACTGAAGAGGTGAAAACGTTTCTTCTGAAATGAGCAGAAGATACTGAGATTTGTACTGATAAGAGATGAAAGGCTGAAAATTGTGCTTAAAATAGGTGAATCAGCAGAATTTCTACTGAAAAGAGGGAAAGTTGTAGAACGTTGCACTGAAAACAGGTGAATCAGTGGAATTTCCGCTAAAAAAGAGATTTCTGCTAAAAACAACCGAAAAAGCTGGTATTTGTGCTGAAAAGGGATGAAAAAACTCACAATTCTGCTGAAACGGGATGAAGAAGAGGTGTTGGGGTCTTGAGAAGAGTTAAATAAGTTGAACTGATATGGTTGGGTACAAATAGTATGATTTGGCAATAATACTGCGTTTTAGCACAACTACTGAGATTTGATTGAAATACTATGATTTAGAAGAAATATTATGACTTTGTGCAAATACAATGTTTTGGCACAAATACTATGATTTGGTTGGAATGCTATGATTTGAAACTAATACTATGATTTGGCAGAAATACTATTATTTAGTAGAAATACTATGATTTACCAGAAATACTATGTTTCTCCAAAAGTACTATGATTTTGCAGAAATACTATGCCTTAGGAGTAATACTTTAACATAACAGATATATGATGATTTTGCAGACATTCTGGTTTTACACAAATACTATAATGTGGCAGAAATACTATGTTTTAGCACAAATACTATGATTTGCTATAAATACTACGATTTGGCACATATACTTCATTCAGCAGATATACTATAACAAAACAGAAAGTCTACGACTTAGTAATAATACTATAACATAACAGATATACTATGATTTTGCAGACAGTCTATTTTTTTCCACAAATAGCACAATATGGCAGAAATACTATGATTGTGCAGAAATACTATGTTTCAGTACAAATACCATGATTTGGCATTAATACTGCGTTTTAGCAAACCTGCTGAGATTTGATTGAAATACTATGATGTAGAAGAAATACTATGACTTCGTCCAAATACTATGACTTCGTCCAAATACTATGTTTTGGTTCGAATACTATGATTTGCATCAAATACTATGATTTGGCACAAGTACCATGATTTCGTACAAATACTACAATTTCGCTCAAATACTGTGAAATTGCAGTAATACTATGATTTTGAAGGAATACTTTGATTTGGTAGAAATACTATGCCTTAGTAGTAATACTATAACATAACAGATATACTGTGATTTAGCAGACATAGTATGTTTTTGCACAAATACTACGATTTCGCTCAAATACTATGGAATTGCAGTAATACTATGATTTGGAATGCTATGCCTTAGTAGTAATACTATAACATAACAGATATACTATGATTTTGCAGAAATTCTATGTTTTTGCACAAATACTACAAATACTACAAGAAATACTATGTTTGGGCAGTAATACTATTATTTGCTATAAATACTATTATTTGGCACATATACCATAATCAGCAGATATACTATGACATAACAGAAATTCTATGACTTAGTAGTAACACTAATATAACAGAAATTTTAACTGGCCACAAATAACATGATTTGGCACAAATACCATGATTTGGCAAAAAGATACCATGATTTGGCACAAATACGATCATATTGCAGAAATACTATGATTGGGTACAAATACTATGATTTGGCACAAGTACTATGAATAAGTACAAATACTATGATTTGGCAGAAATACTATGATTTAGCAGAAATACTATGTTTTAACATAAATAATATCTTTTGACAGAAATTTCTGCTAAAAGGTACTATTTCTGCTTTTTAGCAGAAATACTGTAATTTTGCATAAATACTATGATTTGGGATAAATACTATGATTTGGCAGATATACTATATTCAGCACATAAACTATAACATAACAGACATTCCTCCACTTAGTAGTAATCTCATAACATAAAATTAATATTATGGTTCTGCCCCCAAACCATGATTTGGCACAAATACCATGATTTTTCAAAAATACTATGATTTAGCAGAAATACTATGATTGAGCAGAAGTACTAAGATGTAGTAGAAGTACTTTGATTTAGCACAAATACTATTATGGAGGAGTAATACTTTAACATGGGAGAAATATTGATATACACACACACATACACATAGAGAAAAGTGTACAGGGGCTGTTAAGAGTCTGGGCTTGGTATATCTAGGTCAGCTAAATTGGCTGCACCTGCTGTAATCAGCACTTACACACACAGACACAGAGACAGCTATGAGTTTTCTGCAGTGTATTTCTCACATTCAGGATTCCCCTCGAACAAATGGCCATAATTTCCTAACCGTAGGGGCTAGAACGCTCATTCTGACACCGATTTGTTCAGAAGAGATGGGGAAAACTTCAGGCCTTCATAATTCAGAGATAAAATATAAATTATTGAAGATATATGACTTGTAATACACTGTAACTGAGTAGAGGCGGAGCAAAACTGCCTTGACTTGCCCTCAAACAACGTTTTGTAACTCTAAATCTATATGGAGCATCAAAATCATTCTTTCACCGTAAGAAACAGCAGGCTTTGGTGAACAGTCATGGAAATTTTCAGGTCTCTGTTGAAATCAATCAAAAAGATATGACGAGAGAAAAAAGTGCCTCATTTCCAGAGTTTGAAATCTGAAGAAATCTGAGCGAGGGAAAAATTTCCTACCCTCAAACAAGTGTAATTCATGGCCAAACGGTAATAGGTGAGAAAAAAATTCTTGAATTGTGAGCATCAGGGATGTCTGAAGATATATTGGCACAAGCGTCATGTCTCAACTTTGTTTCGTTAAGGAGATATGACGATTTGAAAATGCCTCTCATTAGAGAATTCCAGCGCTGATTTTGAAGAAACTCTCCATTGAGTTTCTATGGAGAGTTTTGAGACTTTATGTTACTCTGAGGAGATTTGCAAAAAATCTATAAGTCCCACAACAATGATAGTGACATTTTCTGAAAGCCAGCAAAAATACCTACGTTTTGATGTATAATTTGTGGGGGTTGAGTGGAAATTGAGCGAGTAGCAAGAAGTTGTTCAGACATGAAGAGAAAATTCAGAAAGGACGAGTGCACACTCTGAGTTAATTGCATAGCAACCATAACAACGCATGTATTTTCTGAAAAATCACAATTTTGCAACTGAAAACTTAAAGAGGTATAAAATTAAAATGGTAGAAGATCTGAAAAAGCTGAATCATTCAGGAATAGCCCAATAGTCTGAGAACATTTTAAAGTTTGAATGGAATTTCTAGGTGAAAGTATGACAAAGTAGTTAAGTTTCAAAAACAAGCAAGTTTTAGCAGAATTGTGGAAGTTTTCCATTCATTTCAATGGGACAAATTAAAGGAAAAAAGTGTAATATTTTAAAAAGTATAATAGTAATAAACACCAAAAGTCATAGCACACATTAGCAGAAAGAGCAGAACAGTATAGAGTTTGAATGGAGAAAATCGGCTGAAAACTGAGGCAGTAGATAGACGGCAAAAAACGTACGGAAGTCCTAAGAATAATAAAGAACTAGAAAAATTTGCATTTCCTGCGAAAATGCTGTGTGGATGCCTTAATGCTGAAGCTGTCTGCTGAAAAGCTGAAAAAGATGAAAAGTTGCAAAAAGTTGTATGGTGGTGAAAAAAAAATGTTGCCCTGAGCAGGATTCGAACATGGCCCTACCAGGCTCAAAGCAGCTACTCATCTCACTGACCCAAACACATTCTCACAGAGAAGCGGTGGACAGACTGACAATTCTGCTGAAATGAGAAGAAGCTGCTGAGAATTGTGCTGATAAGAGGTGAAAAGGCTGAAAATTTTGCAGAAAAGAGGTGAATCAGAAGAATTTCTGCAGAAAAGAGGCAAAGGAGCAGAAACGTGCGCTGAAAAGAGATGAATCAGCAGAGTTTCTGCTGAAAAGAGTTTTTTTTTCTGAAAACAGCCCCCAAAAATGGAATTTGTGCTGAAAAGGGGTGAAAAAAATGAAAATTTTGCTGAAAAGGGGTGAAGAAGGTAAAGTATACCAAATCAAAGTATTTGTGCCAAAACATAGTGTTTCTGCCATATTGTGGTATTTGTGCCACAAAAGTTACTACATTACAACATGAATACGGATTAAAGATGAAAGAAACTGGCAACAAATTCCTCCACTACAAACCAGTCTGATACCACTTCTTTGCAGTGTTCACGTTTACTAAGGCACTACCCAAAAGGCGCCACAAGAGGGCACTCCAACACAAGAGATGAGGTGAATGAACAGAATTTCTGCTGAAAAGAGGCAGAAGGTTCTGTATGTAGAAAAAGAAACACTGTTGAACCATGTGTGAAATAAATAAAGAAATGAAATGAAAGACCAACCTGGTTCTGCTCATTTTCACCAATCAGAGGTACTGCAAAAAGTTGTATGGTAGTGAAAACAAAATGTTGCCCTGAGCAGGATTCGAACCTGGCCCTACCAGGCTCAAAGCAGCTACTCATCTCACTGACCCAAACACATTCTCACAGAGAAGCGGTGGACAGACTGACAATTCTGCTGAAATGAGAAGAAGCTGCTGAGAATTGTGCTGATAAGAGGTGAAAAGGCTGAAAATTTTGCAGAAAAGAGGTGAATCAGAAGAATTTCTGCAGAAAAGAGGCAAAGGAGCAGAAACGTGCGCTGAAAAGAGATGAATCAGCAGAATTTCTGCTGAAAAGAGGCAAAGAAGCAGAACGTTGCACTGAAAAGAGGTGAATCAGCAGAGTTTCTGCTGAAAAGAGGTTTTTTTTCTGAAAACCGCCAAAAAAGCTGGAATTTGTGCTGAAAAGGGGTGAAAAAAATGAAAATTTTGCTGAAAAGGGGTGAAGAAGCTCAAGTATACCAAATCAAAGTATTTGTGCCAAAACATGGTATTTCTGCCATATTGTGGTATTTGCGCCACAAAAGTTACTACATTACAACATGAATACGGATTAAAGATGAAAGAAACTGGCAACAAATTCCTCCACTACAAACCAGTCTGATACCACTTCTTTGCAGTGTTCACGTTTACTAAGGCACTACCCAAAAGGCGCCACAAGAGGGCACTCCAACACAAGAGATGACCTATGTACACTGATGCACTTAGTAACAGTCAGCCTCCTACTTAGCCACTACGTAATACAGCGATATTACAGTGTACAAATTCACATAAATTTGCAGGGGGAACAAACAAAGCAGGAACAAGCCCAAAACAATCAAATAACTGTGCTGCCATAGCTATCGCTAACTAGCACATACGCTAAAGGTAACTAAAACCAATACACACAAGTAGCAGGGTAAACATCTTAAGCATGGAACATTAACTCACGTTTATGTGACACACACCATCCCCAACAAATACAGGATGGGCTATTTGCTCCCCTTCCCAGCAGCTCTCTCCTCAATCGTTAGCCCAGGAACGAAGGAAGACCATCTAGCTCAGAAGTCCCATGAATTCCCTCACTGCTCAGAGGCTGCTGGGTAATGTAGCTCACACTAACACAGGTTTTTCTACAAGCACAAATACTATAACATAGCAGAAATACTGTGATTTTGTTGAAATACTATTCTTTAGGACAAATACTATGATTTGGCAGAAATACTATGTTTTAGGACATATACTATGATTTGGCTCAAATACTATGATATAGCAGCAATACTATGTTTTGGTACAAATGCTGCGCTTAGGCACAAATATTATGATTTGGCAGACACTATGATTTAGCAGAGATAATATCATTTGGCAGAAATACTAAACTTTGGCACAAATACTATAATTGAGTGCAAGTACTTTAAGATAACAGAAATACTATGATTTAGCAGAAATACAATGTTTTTGCAGAAACACTGTAATTTCACTCAAATACTTTGAAATAGCCGTAATACTATGATTTGGCAGAACATAACAGAAATTCTACGACTTAGTAGTAATACTATAACATAACAGAAATATTAATTGGGCACAAATACTATAATTTGGCACAAGTACCATGTTTTGGCAAAATCCCATAATTTGGCATAAATACTATGATTTGGCAGACACTATGATTTAGCAGAGATAATATCATTTGGCAGAAATACTAAACTTTGGCACAAATACAATAATTGAGTACTTTAAGATGAGAGAAATACTATGATTTTGCAGAAATACAATGTTTTTGCAGAAACACTGTAATTTCACTCAAATACTATGACTTAGAAGTAATACTATGATTTGGCAGAAATACTATGTTTCAGTACAAATACTATGACAAAGCAGAAATACTATGACTTAGAAGTAATACTATAACAAAAGGGATTCCTCAAAATACTATGAAATTGCAGTAATTCTATGATTTGGCAGAAATACTGTACTTCGTACAAATACAATGCTTTGGTACAAATACTATATTTTGATTTCAATACTATGATTTGGCACGAGTAGTATGATTTAGTACAAATACTACGAATTGGCAGAAATACTGTGACTTAGTAGTAATACTATAACATAACAGATATACTATGATTTTGCAGACAGTCTATGTTTTTGCACAACTAGCACAATATGGCAGAAATACTATGATTTGGCACAAGTACTATGATTTAGTACAAATACTCTTATTGGCACAAATACTATGTTTCAGTACAAATACTACGATTTGGCAATAATACTGGGTTTTAGCACAACTACTGAGATTTGGGTGAAATACTATGATTTAGAAGAAATACTATGACTTCGTACAAATACAATGTTTTGGTTCAAATAATATGATTTGCAAAAAATACTATGATTTGGCACAAGTACCATGATTTAGTACAAATACTACAATTTCGCTCAAATACTATGAAATTGCAGTGATACTATGATTTTGAAGGAATACTATGATTTGGTAGAAATACTATGCCTTATTAGTAATACTATAACATAGCAGATATAATATGATTTTGCAGACATAGTATGTTTTTGCACAAATACTACGATTTCGCTCAAATACTATGGAATTGCAGTAATACTATGATTTGGAATGCTATGATTTGGTAGCAATACTATGCCTTAGTAGTAATACTATAACATAACAGATATACTATGATTTTGCAGAAATTCTATGTTTTTGCACAAATACTACAACAACTACTACTACAAATACTACAAGAAATACTATGTTTGGGCAGTAATACTATTATTTGCTATAAATACTATTATTTGGCACATATACCATAATCAGCAGATATACTATAACATAACAGAAATTCTATGACTTAGTAGTAACACTAATATAACAGAAATTTTAACTGGCCACAAATAACATGATTTGGCACAAATACCATGATTTGGCAAAAAGATACCATGATTTGGCACAAATACGATCATATTGCAGAAATACTATGATTGGGTACAAATACTATGATTTGGCACAAGTACTATGAATAAGTACAAATACTATGATTAGGCAGAAATACTATCATTTAGCAGAAATACTATGTTTTAACATAAATAATATCTTTTCACAGAAATTTCTGCTAAAAGGTACTATTTCTACTTTTTAGCAGAAATACTGTAATTTTGCATAAATACTATGATTTGGGATAAATACTATGATTTGGCAGATATACTATATTCAGCACATAAACTGTAACATAACAGACATTCCTGCACTTAGTAGTAATCTCATAACATAAAATTAATATTATGGTTCTGCCCCCAAACCATGATTTGGCACAAATACCATGATTTTTCAAAAATACTATGATTTAGCAGAAATACTATGATTGAGCAGAAGTACTAAGATGTAGTAGAAGTACTTTGATTTAGCACAAATACCATTATGGAGGAGTAATACTTTAACATGGGAGAGATATATATATACACACACACATACACACAGAGCAAAGTGTACAGGGGCTGTTGAGAGTCTGGGCTTGGTATATCTAGGTCAGCTAAATTGGCTGCACCTGCTGTAATCAGCACTTACACACACAGACACAGAGACAGCTATGAGTTTTCTGCAGTGTATTTCTCACATTCAGGATTCCCCTCGAACAAATGGCCATAATTTCCTAACCGTAGGGGCTAGAATGCTCATTCTGACACCGATTTGTTCAGAAGAGATGGGGAAAACTTCAGGCCTTCATAATTCAGAGATAAAATATAAATTATTGAAGATATATGACTTGTAATACACTGTAACTGAGTAGAGGCGAAGCAAAACTGCCTTGACTTGCCCTCAAACAACGTTTTGTAACTCTAAATCTATATGGAGCATCAAAATCATTCTTTCACCGTAAGAAACAGCAGGCTTTGGTGAACAGTCATGGAAATTTTCAGGTCTCTCTTGAAATCAATCAAAAAGATATGACGAGAGAAAAAAGTGCCTCATTTCCAGAGTTTGAAATCTGAAGAAATCTGAGCGAGGGAAAAATTTCCTACCCTCAAACAAGTGTAATTCATGGCCAAACGGTAATAGGTGAGGAAAAAATTCTTGAATTGTGAGCATCAGGGATGTCTGAAGATATATTGGCACAAGCGTCATGTCTCAACTTTGTTTCGTTAAGGAGATATGACGATTTGAAAATGCCTCTCATTAGAGAATTCCAGCGCTGATTTTGAAGAAACTCTCCATTGAGTTTCTATGGAGAGTTTTGAGACTTTATGTTACTCTGAGGAGATTTGCAAAAAATCTATGAGTCCCACAACAATGATAGTGACATTTTCTGAAAGCCAGCAAAAATACCTACGTTTTGATGTATAATTTGTGGGGGTTGAGTGGAAATTGAGCGAGTAGCAAGAAGTTGTTCAGACATGAAGAGAAAATTCAGAAAGGACGAGTGCACACTCTGAGTTAATTGCATAGCAACCATAACAACGCATGTATTTTCTGAAAATTCACAATTTTGCAACTGAAAACTTAAAGAGGTATAAAATTAAAATGGTAGAAGATCTGAAAAAGCTGAATCATTCAGGAATAGCCCAATAGTCTGAGAACATTTTAAAGTTTGAATGGAGTTTCTAGGTGAAAGTATGACAAAGTAGTTAAGTTTCAAAAACAAGCAAGTTTTAGCAGAATTGTAGAAGTTTTCCATTCATTTCAATGGGACAAATTAAAGGAAAAAAGTGTAATATTTTAAAAAGTATAAGAGTAATAAACACCAAAAGTCATAGCACACATTAGCAGAAAGAGCAGAACAGTATAGAGTTTGAACGGAGAAAATCGGCTGAAAACTGAGGCAGTAGATAGACGGCAAAAAACGTACGGAAGTCCTAAGAATAATAAAGAATAAAGAGAAACAGGAACTCAATAGTGTGGAAGCCCTTTGAGGGCATCCACACAACTAGAAAAATTTGCATTTCCTGCGAAAATGCTGTGTGGATGCCTTATTGCTGAAGCTGTCTGCTCAAAAACTGAAAAAGATGAAAAGTTGCAAAAAGCTGTATGGTGGTGAAAAAAAACAAAAATTGCCCTGAGCAGAATTCGAACCTGGCCCTCCTGGTTTCAAGGAAGCTACTCATCTCACTGAGCTAAACTCACTCTGACCAAGAAGAGGTGGAGAGACGGACAACTCTGCTGAAATGAGCAGAAGCTGCTGAGAATTGTGCTGATAAGAGGAGAAAAGGCTGAAAATTTTGCAGAAAAGAGGTGAATCAGCAGAATTTCTGCTGAAAAGAGGCAAAGAAGCAGAAAGTTGCGCTGAAAAGAGATGAATCAGCAGAATTTCTGCTCAAAACAGTTTTTCCTGAAAACAGCTGAGACTTGTGCTAATAAGAGGTGAAAAGGCTGAAAATTTTGCAGAAGAAGTGAATAAGCAGAATTTGGGCTGAAAAGAGGTGCAAATTCTGCTGAAAAGAGTTCAATCAGCAGAATTTCTGCTGAAAAGAGTTCTGCAGAACTCTTTTAAGAATTCTGCTGAAAAGAGTTTTTTTTGCTGAAAACAGCTGAAAAAGCTGGGATTTGTGCTGAAAAGTGGTGAAAAAACAAAATTTTGATGAAAAGGGGTGGAAAAGCTGAAATTTGTGTTGAAAAGAGTTAAAAAAGTTTAACTGTTAACTGAAAGAAATGTTGCCATAAGCGGGATTTGAACCCGGGTCTCCCAGTCTGAGAACGGCTGCTTATCTCACTGAGCTAAAACACGGCTCAACCGGGCAAGGAAAACTAGTGAGGCCACTGATAATGTGCAAAAATGGGCAAAAAATATTGCAAAAAAAATTCAATATCTCAAAAAGTATAGAAGTTATGAGCACCAAAAGTCATAGCAAACATTAGCAGAAAGAGCAGAATTTTTTAAAGTTTGAACTGAGAAAATCGGCTGAAAACTGAGGCAGTAGTTAAGCGGCAAAAAACGTACGGAAGCAACTTGAAGAATAATAATAAAGAATAAAGAGAAACAGGAACTCAATAGTGTGGAAGCCCTTTAGGGCATCCACACAATAAAGAGAAACAGGAACTCAATAGTGTGGAAGCCCTTTGAGGGCATCCACACAATAACTAGAAAGTGCATTTTCTGAAGAAACTGCAGTGTGAATGCTTGAATCTGAATATATGCACTGAAAAGAATTAATTGCTGAATTTTAAGTGAAAAATGTTGAATGAGATGAAAAATACAGAAATTTTCACCTGAAAACAAAAGTGCTGAACTGCTAAAAGCTGACAAGCACAGAGAAGAAGTTGGAAAATAGCTGAAAATGTTTTAAATGTAAATTAGAAAAACCTGAGTAATGAGAAAAGACTATTTAGAGTCAGAAAACATCTGAATGAATATTAAAAGTTCATATTCTTTGAATCACTGAATGACTAAAATATGATCCCTCCATTTGGATCCACACAGTTTTAAAGGTTTACATCTCTGAGCTTTGAAAGACACGCTGTTGGAAAGAGAACAACGATGGCTTCGTTTTGAGGGTAAAATGATGGCTGTAGAGCAAACACTGTGGACACAGCAGCTGTTGAAAGAGAAGTTTTTTAGATTAATCTTGGCACAGTGAGAGACAGAGCTCATTAGGCAGGCAGGTGTGAGCCTGGTTGCTATAGTGACTGAGCCAGGGGCTCCATACACACGCACAGAGACATGCACCTCACTTTTGCTGCTTAAAATGAACAGAAACGTCAGCCCCAAACAAATCCTTCCCAAATGAAAAGTACAGGTCCTATTGACGAAATTCTTTCACCGTGAGCGGCAGCAATGTCTAGTCTACCTAATTCTCAGTTTTCATGCCTGTGGAGTTTATTATATGGACGTGGTGACAGTGTAAAAACACCATGCTCTTCTGATTTTCAAACGAACCTTCTGAGCCATTTTAACATTAGAGTCTATGGAGGAGTTGGAGGGAGGAGGCTGTGCTTTGGTGACATTTATGAAAGAACCATAACACCTAGGACAATAGTAAACACATTGGATGAAAGAGGACAGCGATGGCTACGTTTTGAGGGTAAAATCAGACCGGTAGAGCAAACGCTGCGGACACAGCAGCAGTTTTAAAAAATATTTTAAGATTAATTTTTTCGCTCCTCTCACTCTGGCAGTTGAAGCTCTCACTCTAACCTCCAACATTCCGTCCCATACACACCCATTATAAACTCTGAAATGGCTGAAAAAACATCATGAAACTTAAACTGGAACTGAAGAAAAAGTATAACAGATATTGAAAAGATAAATACAAGTTGAATAGTTGAATGTCTTGTCTTCGTTTTAAAGTTTGAATGGTGGATCTATGTCAACGTATGTGGAAGTAGTAGGAGTTTAAAAATGAGTAAGTTGAATGAGGATTTGAAGGGTCTCCCCATTGAAATACATGGGAAATTTTTGTTGAAAAAAGTTGAATAAAATTAAAAATATAAATGTTAAAAATGAGAAAAATAGAAGCAGTCATGTCCAAAAGAAGAGGAATCTAATGGTGTTTGAATGGTTTTTCTAAGTTGAACGGTTTTGAAGTAGTAGGACTACAAAAAACGTACGGAATAGATAATAATAATAACTAGAAAGTGCATTTTCTGAAGAAACTGCAGTGTGAATGCTTGAATCTGAATGTATGCACTGAAATGAATTAATTGCTGTATTTTGAGTTAAAAATTTTGAATTAGATGAAAAATACAGAAATTTTCGCCTGAAAACAAAATTGCCGAACTGCTAAAAGCTGACATTCACACAGAAGAAGTTGGAAAATAGCTGAAAATGTTATAAATGTAAATTAGAAAAAGATGAGTAATGAGAAAAGAAAATTTAGAGTCAGAAAACATCTGAATGAATATTAAAAGTTCATATTCTTTGAATGACTGAATGACTAAAATGCGATCCCTCCACTTGGATCCACACAGTTTAAAAAGTTTACATCTCTGAGCTTTGAAAGACACTGTGTTGTAAAGAGAACAACGCTGGCGACGGTTTGAGGGTAAAATGATGGCTGTAGACCAAACACTGTGGACACAGCAGCAGTTGAAAGAAGTGTTTAAGATGAATCTTGGCAGAGTGAGAGACAGAGCTCGTTAGGCAGGCAGGTGTGAGCCTGGTTGCTATAGTGACTGCACCCATTGGCTCCATACACACGCACACAGACATGCACCTCACTTTTGCTGCTTAAAATGAACAGAAAAGTTAGGCCGAAACAAATCGCTCCCAAATGAAAAGTACAGGTCCTATTGACGAAATTCTTTCACCGTGAGCGGCAGCAATGTCCAGTCTACCTAATTCTCAGTTTTCATGCCTGTGGAGTTTATTATATGGACGTGGTGACAGTGTAAAAACACCATGCTCTTCTGATTTTCAAACGAACCTTCTGAGCCATTTTAACATTAGAGTCTATGGAGGAGTTGGAGGGAGGAGGCTGTGCTTTGGTGACATTTATGAAAGAACCATAACACCTAGGACAATAATAAACACATTGGATGAAAGAGGACAGCGATGGCTACGTTTTGAGGGTAAAATCATACCTGTAGAGCAAACGCTGCGGACACAGCAGCAGTTTTAAAAAAGATTTTAAGATGAATTTTTTTGCTCCTCTCACTCTAGCAGTTGAAGCTCTCACTCTAGCCCCAACATTCCGTCCCATAGACATCCATTATAAACTCTGAAACGGCTGAAAAAACATCATGAAACTTAAACTGGAACTGAAGAAAAAGTATAATAGATATTGAAAAGATAAATACAAGTTGAATAGTTGAATGTCTTGTCTTCGTTTTAAAGTTTGAATGGTGGCTCTATGTCAACGTATGTTGAAGTAGATTCAGTTTAAAAATGAGTAAGTTGAATGAGAATTTGAAGGGTCTCCCCATTGAAATACATGGGAAATTTTTGTTGAAAAAAGTTGAATAAAATTAAAAATATAAATGTTAAAAATGAGAAAAATAGAAGCACACCATTCCAAAAGAAGAGGAATCTAACGGTGTTTGAATGGTTTTTCTAAGTTGAACGGTTTTGAAGGAGATAGTCGGCGAAAAACGTACGGAATAGGAAATAATAATAACTAGAAAGTGCATTTTCTGAAGAAACTGCAGTGTGAATGCTTGAATCTGAATGTATGCACTGAAATGAATTAATTGTTGAATTTTGAGTTAAAAATTTTGAATGAGATCAAAATTACAGAAATGTACAGAAAAGTGCTGAACTGCTAAAAGCTGACATCCACAGAGAAGAAGTTGGAAAATAGCTGAAAGTGTTTTAAATGTAAATTAGAAAAACCTAAGAAATGAGAAAAAGAAATTTAGAGTCAGAAAACATCTGAACGAATATTAAAAGTTCATATTCTTTGAATAACTGAATGACTAAAATATGATCCCTCCATTTGGATCCACACAGTTTTAAAGGTTTACATCTCTGAGCTTTGAAAGACACGCTGTTGGAAAGAGAAGAACGATGGCTTCGTTTGGAGGGTAAAATGATGGCTGTAGAGCAAACACTGTGGACACAGCAGCAGTTGAAAGAGAAGTGTTCAAGATGAATCTTGGCAGAGTGAGAGAGAGCTCGTTAGGCAGGCAGGTGTGAGCCTGGTTGCTATAGTGACTGAGCCAGGGGCTCCATACACACGCACACAGACATGCACCTCACTTTTGCTGCTTAAAATGAACAGAAAAGTCAGGTCGAAACAAATCGCTCCCAAATGAAAAGTACAGGTCCTATTCACAAAATTCTTTCACCGTGAGTGACAGCAATGTCCAGTCTACCTAATTCTCAGTTTTCATGCTTGTGGAGTTTATTATATGGACGTGGTGACAGTGTAAAGACAGCCTGTACTTCTGGTTTTCAAACGAACCTTCTGAGCCATTTTAACATTAGAGTCTATGGAGGAGTTGGAGGGAGGAGGCTGTGCATTGGTGACATTTATGAAAGAACCATAACACCTAGGACAATAGTAAACACAATGGATGAAAGAGGACAGCGATGGCTACGTTTTGAGGGTAAAATCATACCTGTAGACCAACACCGTGGACACAGCAGCAGTTTTAAAAAATATTTTCAGATTAATTTTTTGGCTCCTCTCACTCTAGCAGTTCAGCTGTCTCACTCTAGCCCCAACATTCCGTCCCATACACACCCATTATAAACTCTGAAACGGCTGAAAAAACATCATGAAACTTAAACTGGAACTGAAGAAAAAGTATAATAGATATTGAAAAGATAAATACAGGTTGAATAGTTGAATATCTTGTCTTCGTTTTAAAGTTTGAATGGTGGCTCTATGTCAATGTATGTGGAAGTAGATACAGTTTGAAAATGAGTAAGTTGAATGAGGATTTGAAGGGTCTCTCCATTGAAATACATGGGAAATTTTTGTTGAAAAAAGTTGAATAAAATTAAAAATATAAATGTTAAAAATGAGAAAAGTAGAAGCAGTCATGTCCAAAAGAAGAGGAATCTAATGGTGTTTGAATGGTTTTTCTAAGTTGAACGGTTTTGAAGGAGATAGATGCCAAAAAACGTACGGAATATGATATAATAATAATAATAAAGATTAGAAGAACAATACTGTGAATGCTTTTACAAGCATTCACACTAATAACTAGAAAGTGCATTTTCTGAAGAAACTGCAGTGTGAATGCTTGAATCTGAATGTATGCACTGAAATGAATTAATTGCTGAATTTTAAGTTAAAAATAAAAATGTTGAATGAGCTGGAAAATACAGAGTTTTTAACCTGAAAACAAAAGTGCAGAACTTTTGAAAGCTGATGTTCACACAGAAGAAGTTGGAAAATAGCTGAAAAGTTTTTAAATTAAAATTTGGAAAACCTAAGAAATGAGAACAGAAAATTTAGAGTCAGAAAACATCGATATGAATATTAAAAGTTCATATTCTTTGAATCACTGAATGACTAGAATGTGATCCCTCCACTTGGATCCACACAGTTTAAAAACTTTACATCTCTGAGCTTTGAAAGACACAGTGTTGGAAAGAGAACAACGATGGCGACGTTTTGAGGGTAAAATGATGGCTGTAGACCAAACACTGTGGACACAGCAGCAGTTGAAAGAGAAGTGTTTAAGATGAATATTGGCAGAGTGAGAGAGAGCTCGTTAGGCAGGCAGGCAGGTGTGAGCCTGGTTGCTATAGTGACTGCACCCACTGGCTCCATACACACGCGCACAGACATGCACCTCACTTTTGCTGCTTAAAATGAACAGAAAAGTCAGGTCAAAACAAATCGCTCCCAAATGAAAAGTACAGGTCCTATTGACAAAATTCTTTCACCGTGAGCGACAGCAATGTCCAGTCTACCTAATTCTCAGTTTTCATGCTTGTGGAGTTTATTATATGGACGTGGTGACAGTGTAAAGACAGCCTGTACTTCTGGTTTTCAAACGAACCTTCTGAGCCATTTTAACATTAGAGTCTATGGAGGAGTTGGAGGGAGGAGGCTGTGCATTTGTGACATTTATGAAAGAACCATAACACCTAGTACAATAGTAAACACATTGGATGAAAGAGGACAGCGATGGCTACGTTTTGAGGGTAAGATCATACCTGTAGACCAAACACCGTGGACACAGCAGCAGTTTTAAAAAAGATTTTCAGATTAATTTTTTTGCTCCTCTCACTCTAGCAGTTCAGCTGTCTCACTCTAGCCCCAACATTCCGTCCCATACACACCCATTATAAACTCTGAAACGGGTGAAAAACATCATGAAACTTAAACTGGAACTGAAGAAAAAGTATAATAGATATTGAAAAGATAAATACAAGTTGAATAGTTGAATGTCTTGTCTTCGTTTTAAAGTTTGAATGGTGGCTCTATGTCAACGTATGTTGAAGTAGATACAGTTTAAAAATGAGTAAGTTGAATGAGAATTTGAAGGGTCTCCCCATTGAAATACATGGGAAATTTTTGTTGAAAAAAGTTGAATAAAATTAAAAATATAAATGTTAAAAATGAGAAAAATAGAAGCACACCATTCCAAAAGAAGAGGAATCTAACGGTGTTTGAATGGTTTTTCTAAGTTGAACGGTTTTGAAGGAGATAGTCGGCGAAAAACGTACGGAATAGGAAATAATAACTAGAAAGTGCATTTTCTGAAGAAACTGCAGTGTGAATGCTTGAATCTGAATGTATGCACTGAAATGAATTAATTGCTGAATTTTAAGTGAAAAATAAAAATGTTGAATGAGCTGGAAAATACAGAGTTTTTAACCTGAAAACAAAAGTGCAGAACTTTTGAAAGCTGATGTTCACACAAAAGAAGTTGGAAAATAGCTGAAAAGTTTTTAAATTAAAATTTGGGAAACCTAAGAAATGAGAACAGAAAATTTAGAGTCAGAAAACATCTGAATGAATATTAAAAGTTCATATTCTTTGAATCACTGAATGACTAAAGTGTAATCCCTCCACTTGGATCCACACACTTTTAAAGGTTTACATCTCTGAGCTTTGAAAGACATGCTGTTGGAAAGAGAACAACGATGGCTTCGTTTTGAGGGTAAAATGATGGCTGTAGAGCAAACACTGTGGACACAGCAGCAGTTGAAAGAGAAGTGTTTAAGATGAATATTGGCAGAGTGAGAGAGAGCTCGTTAGGCAGGCAGGCAGGTGTGAGCCTGGTTGCTATAGTGACTGCACCCACTGGCTCCATACACACGCGCACAGACATGCACCTCACTTTTGCTGCTTAAAATGAACAGAAAAGTCAGGTCGAAACAAATCGCTCCCAAATGAAAAGTACAGGTCCTATTGACAAAATTCTTTCACCGTGAGCGACAGCAATGTCCAGTCTACCTAATTCTCAGTTTTCATGCTTGTGGAGTTTATTATATGGACGTGGTGACAGTGTAAAGACAGCCTGTACTTCTGGTTTTCAAACGAACCTTCTGAGCCATTTTAACATTAGAGTCTATGGAGGAGTTGGAGGGAGGAGGCTGTGCATTTGTGACATTTATGAAAGAACCATAACACCTAGTACAATAGTAAACACATTGGATGAAAGAGGACAGCGATGGCTACGTTTTGAGGGTAAGATCATACCTGTAGACCAAACACCGTGGACACAGCAGCAGTTTTAAAAAAGATTTTCAGATTAATTTTTTTGCTCCTCTCACTCTAGCAGTTCAGCTGTCTCACTCTAGCCCCAACATTCCGTCCCATACACACCCATTATAAACTCTGAAACGGGTGAAAAAACATCATGAAACTTAAACTGGAACTGAAGAAAAAGTATAATAGATATTGAAAAGATAAATACAAGTTGAATAGTTGAATGTCTTGTCTTCGTTTTAAAGTTTGAATGGTGGCTCTATGTCAACGTATGTTGAAGTAGATACAGTTTAAAAATGAGTAAGTTGAATGAGAATTTGAAGGGTCTCCCCATTGAAATACATGGGAAATTTTTGTTGAAAAAAGTTGAATAAAATTAAAAATATAAATGTTAAAAATGAGAAAAATAGAAGCACACCATTCCAAAAGAAGAGGAATCTAACGGTGTTTGAATGGTTTTTCTAAGTTGAACGGTTTTGAAGGAGATAGTCGGCGAAAAACGTACGGAATAGGAAATAATAACTAGAAAGTGCATTTTCTGAAGAAACTGCAGTGTGAATGCTTGAATCTGAATGTATGCACTGAAATGAATTAATTGCTGAATTTTAAGTGAAAAATAAAAATGTTGAATGAGCTGGAAAATACAGAGTTTTTAACCTGAAAACAAAAGTGCAGAACTTTTGAAAGCTGATGTTCACACAAAAGAAGTTGGAAAATAGCTGAAAAGTTTTTAAATTAAAATTTGGGAAACCTAAGAAATGAGAACAGAAAATTTAGAGTCAGAAAACATCTGAATGAATATTAAAAGTTCATATTCTTTGAATCACTGAATGACTAAAGTGTAATCCCTCCACTTGGATCCACACACTTTTAAAGGTTTACATCTCTGAGCTTTGAAAGACATGCTGTTGGAAAGAGAACAACGATGGCTTCGTTTTGAGGGTAAAATGATGGCTGTAGAGCAAACACTGTGGACACAGCAGCAGTTGAAAGAGAAGTGTTTAAGATGAATATTGGCAGAGTGAGAGAGAGCTCGTTAGGCAGGCAGGCAGGTGTGAGCCTGGTTGCTATAGTGACTGCACCCACTGGCTCCATACACACGCGCACAGACATGCACCTCACTTTTGCTGCTTAAAATGAACAGAAAAGTCAGGTCGAAACAAATCGCTCCCAAATGAAAAGTACAGGTCCTATTGACAAAATTCTTTCACCGTGAGCGACAGCAATGTCCAGTCTACCTAATTCTCAGTTTTCATGCTTGTGGAGTTTATTATATGGACGTGGTGACAGTGTAAAGACAGCCTGTACTTCTGGTTTTCAAACGAACCTTCTGAGCCATTTTAACATTAGAGTCTATGGAGGAGTTGGAGGGAGGAGGCTGTGCATTTGTGACATTTATGAAAGAACCATAACACCTAGTACAATAGTAAACACATTGGATGAAAGAGGACAGCGATGGCTACGTTTTGAGGGTAAAATCATACCTGTAGAGCAAACACCGTGGACACAGCAGCAGTTTTAAAAAAGATTTTCAGATTAATTTTTTTGCTCCTCTCACTCTAGCAGTTGAGCTGTCTCACTCTAGCCCCAACATTCCGTCCCATACACACCCATTATAAACTCTGAAACGGCTGAAAAAACATCATGAAACTTAAACTGGAACTGAAGAAAAAGTATAACAGATATTGAAAAGATAAATACAAGTTGAATAGTTGAATGTCTTGTCTTCGTTTTAAAGTTTGAATGGTGGCTCTATGTCAACGTATGTTGAAGTAGATACAGTTTGAAAATGAGTAAGTTGAATGAGGATTTGAAGGGTCTCCCCATTGAAATACATGGGAAATTTTTGTTGAAAAAAGGTGAATAAAATTAAAAATATAAATGTTAAAAATGAGAAAAATAGAAGCACACCATTCCAAAAGAAGAGGAATCTAACGGTGTTTGAATGGTTTTTCTAAGTTGAACGGTTTTGAAGGAGATAGTCGGCGAAAAACGTACGGAATAGGAAATAATAATAATAATAAAGATTAGAAGAACAATACTGTGAATGCTTTTACAAGCATTCACACTAATAAAGATTAGAAGAACAATACTGTGAATGCTTTTACAAGCATTCACACTAATAAAGATTAGAAGAACAATACTGTGAATGCTTTTACAAGCATTCACACTAATAATAAAGATTAGAAGAACAATACTGTGAATGCTTTTACAAGCATTCACACTAATAATAAAGATTAGAAGAACAATACTGTGAATGCTTTTACAAGCATTCACACTAATAATAATAAAGATTACAACAACAATACTGTGAATGCTTTTACAAGCATTCACACTAATAAGTCATTAGTTATGGGAAACATACAGGTTCATAGGGAGAAAATTACATAGGGCTGAAATTACATCTAGTTTGCCCCACCCAAAGTCACTATGTTTGCTTGTTCTGTCCTGACGGGCAAATAGTGTTTAAATTCTCACGTAATTTTACAGGTGACGATCCGGTTAAAGGGATTTTTAAAGAACACTGCACATCTTCTTCTTTAACACCAACAAAATTAACAGTTTTCATGTTGAATTGATGGAAACGAATTGAGGTGAATAAATTGCATAGGTTTTATATTTAATGTTATAAGGCTCTTCTAAATCCACATCCAGAAAAGCAGTTGTGTAGATTCAGTGCTAAAGCTGTGTGAGAGAGCATGTGTAGTTTGCTGTATACTGTATAGCTGCATATTGAACGTGTGCACATATGAGGAGGAGGCAGGGACTGCTCAGTAGGTAAAGTGGTTGTCCCATGATCGGAAGGTCAGGGGTTCGAATCCACTAAACGGCTACCCTGAGGTACCCCTGAGCGCACTGCTCCCCGGACGCTGTACTGGTGGCTGCCTGCTGCTTCACTGGGTGAATGGGTTAAATGCGGAGGAGTAATTTCCCTATGGGGACTAACACATACACATTATATTATATATATATATTCACTGTCTGTTTTACTTGTGTATGAATCCTGAGTGTTAAACAGAATACTGTTTCTGCAGTGTTTTGCTTGGTTCTGTAGACAGCAGGTGAGAAGCCTGACGGAGACATTTCAGCCTGTAAATGCAAGATTATGGAAAACCCAGCAAAACTTTCCTCGCTCATGCCAAACCTGGGGCGGATGGGAAGAGTAATAATCATCTAATTCTCTCTGTGGTGAAAGAATAATTGGCAAAATCCTGCAGAGGCACCAAACCTGTGACTGGATCATTATGCACAGCTGTTATTCTGTACTAATTATTTTGAGCTGACACACCGACTAGATTATAATTAAAAATGAAAAAGATAAATCTTTTTGATTTTGTCCCAATCTTTGTCAGTTTTGTCAGCTGAGACACGTCAGCGTGTGCTCAGAGTCAAACACATGTAGAAGTGGGCTCGTTTTTTTAATAATTCTACATAAAACACGGCCTGTCTTTGTTTTCCTTTTGTAATCGGTCAGCTCGCTCCATTCGTGCATCTGGGAACGCACAGCAATCACATGCACTTGCCTATATATAACACTCCAGGTGTAAAGTAGTTCAGGATGTAATTAGCTGGCCTGTTTGATCGGCAGCAGTGTCACTACAGCTGTGACTCATGAGCGAATGCATGAACCATATATAAATTACTCCAGCTTCTTTTTTTTTCCACATTTGAAAAACACACTCATCCATTTTATTGGGTTGTTTTGTTCCTGATCCCTTTCGGTCTTTGATCCTGAAGTCTGGCAGGAGAAAGAATTTGTTGCGTGATTAAGAACAGGAAGTTACACACACCTGATAAGCCAGGCATGGGCAGGTACCTGTCACCAGCTGAAGGAGAATTTCATGCCGAGGGGAAATTAATGACAGGAAATGTATCTGGCTGCTGGATTTGTACAATATGTGCCTGTGTGTGTATGTTGCTGTCAGAATATTGAGCTCTTTCACCAGTGAGATCATAAAAGACTTTGCTACGATGACTCATAAAGCACCAATCCTCAGAAAGTCTTACACTGCATAAACTGCTGCCACAGGCTTAGCCTTATAAACCTGCCGGCTCTGTCTGTCACAGATCATCCCTCTGCATCACCCCCCACCACCACCAGCAGGGAAAAACATGTCTCACTTTTGCTCGCATAACAAGAGATAATTCAGCTCCTCGTAGTCCACATCACTAAAGATGTGATCAGCACAGGAAACGCAACCGTGTTGGTGTACAGTGTTATTCCCGCTCAAGGAAAGATTTCATCGACTGACCTTAGCTTTCATGATTTCTTCAGTCACGCATCGTGACATTCCCTGAAAGCATTTTTCCTCTGAGGGCTGTGTCTGGCCTCGTTGTGTCAGACTGCTGCCCCCTCAAGGCGCCCGGACGTATCACAGATTGGTCCCGATGGTGGCAGAGCTGGAAATGTTAGAGCGAGGGCACGGGAGTTATTTCTGTATTTATACCTCGTGCCATGTCTGAGGCTATAAATGCAAACGCTTGCAGCTTGTTGGGCACCCGTACTTATTTTATCTCTATCAGCAGACATAATGAGACATGATGGTGAATTTCGTCAACACTAAACCTGAACTTTAAAAAGCAGGAGCTAACCGGAAGCCTTTTTATTTTCATCAGACTTTAAGGCTTTTACATGCTCTAAACTGTCCGTGAGTTTACCTGAGAGACTCCGATCTAACCATAAAATGTTTTCCCTTAAATTTAGCTAATTTGTTTCTTCTTTTTTTTTCTTCAGAACACTTTGCCCCTAGAAATATCAGGAATAAATGCATTGTATCTTGCAGCAAGTTATACTGGTGTTTGGCAGCAGTCTCTGGAATACCAGATTCATTTCACTGATGATCACTGAGACTGATATTGCACTCATCGTTGACACCCTGTTTTATGTCTTCAGGGTGACAACTTGTGTTTAGATTTCGTGTCATTTCCACCTGAGGAGGGTCAGAGGGTTGGATCTGTTTAGCACGGGCTAGCAAAGAAATCAAAATGTTTGAAGAGCTTATATCCACATACAGGATGCTCCAGCTGCTGAGAGCGGCAGATTGAAGTCATCTACTCAAACAGATACAGACCAAGATGAAAAAGTGATGACCGTGTCACCCAATGCGGACAAATTTTCCTCTTTCGTCATTGTCTCATATTAGCAATAAGAGCAAACTCAATTATTAATCAGAGTCAAAATAAAAACAAACTAAAATGATGAATCTTCATTTTAAGCTTGCACTTATGAGAAACCTTTTATTATCTGTGCCTGTACTTTGCTCAGGGCTTTTTTCATATTGTTCAGATTCAGTAATTTAACGTCATCACTGAGAATCACAGAAATTTCTTTGACCTCTTGCATTCGCAGCATTTCACCTTTTCACGATTTGCCGGCCTGATTATTCATTTTTTTTGGTTTGTTTGTTTTGCAGAGAGTGAGCGAGAAGGTCGGAGGAGCAGAAGGAACAAAGCTTGATGATGACTTCACTGTAATGGAAAAGGCACGACTGCACTCACACGTTCACATTATCACCTTGTTGTTCAATAATTTCCAGAAATTATTGCTGTGTTACTGGATTATCAAAACTTTGTTGGACTAACACGGACCATTTAAAGAGAACGTTGGTCAAGAATCCACTGATTTCGTTTTCGTACACTGACGTTATTGTAAAAACTCTAAAGTTGTGGAGACATGTTTCACACATATTTGCACCAACGCTGAATTTAAACTAAAAAGCTGCAAGAGAAGTGCGCTTGAAAAGGTCTAATAGCTTTGGGATTTGCACCCACTTTACAGCTCCATGTTACACCTGGATATGAGCAGAGCACGGATATGTGTTAGTACTTGTGTGGTGATGTGGTCTATCTGATATCCTCGTGTAATAATGTTGTTGCAGCTGTCATTTCTTACCTGTAATTTTTTTCTTTGCCTCGTGTATCTCCTTCCACGTTGTGGTGTACAGAGGGTGGACACCACAGCTCGAGCGGTGATGGACATCATCACAAAGACCACTGAGTATCTGCAGCCAAACCCAGGTAACATGATGGTTATCCCACAAACTTCAGGATTGGTTTTTGGTGTTGCTGGCTGACCTTTACCTGTGTTACCACTTTTCGCTAATGGTTAATCCAAAATGCTTATTAGCCTTAATTTCTTCTTGTATTTTGCAACAAAACTCACATTAATCTGCAAATTAAACATCCTGTAAACAATAAACTCATTTTAGCCATTTAGCCATGGATCATGACTGCAGATTTAATTTCTTCAAACGTGAATCCCAGAAGAATCGGATTTCATTAGTTTTCTGTCTCCTTAGCCACAAGAGCAAAGATGAGCATGATGAACTCCATGTCACGCATCCGAGGCCAAGAGAAGGGGCCGGGCTATACCCAGACTGAGGTCATCCTGGGGGAGGCCATGCAGAAGTTTGGCAGGGACCTCGGAGAGGAGTCAAACTTTGGTGAGCCGCAGCGCATTAAAAGCTGGTCACAGAAAGTCTGACAAACACTTTTCTTACAGACTCTGCAAGAACAAAGCAGCACGATTTTATTCCTTCAAGGACGCAGGAAAAAAATATCATGAAAAATGTATGAGTCTGTTTTTCAGCCAAGATGCACAGCAGGCTGCCTTTTTTCACGACTGAACATTAAGATGTTTTTCAAAGAGAAGCACCTGTTTTGAAAATCTGCTGTAGGCTCTAATGAGAGAGTTACACTTAAAATCCCCTTATTTTTCTGCATCATACACTGAAATCAAAATCCGTGTTCACATGTTACGTGGCGACTAAATACAAAATTTGTGTTGTTTTTGTAGGTCTTGCTCTGATTGATGTTGGAGAAGCCATGCGTGAGCTTGGAGAGGTTAAGGATGCTCTGGACATGGAGGTGAAGCAGAACTTTATTGATCCTCTGCAGAACCTTCACGAAAAAGATCTCAGGGAGATTCAGGTACTCTGACACTGCGGCATGGTGGGGGGGGACTCATGAAAATCATCTCTGGGTTGGGAATTCATATCACCTGTCTGTTTTTTCTTGTTTCAGCACCACCTGAAGAAACTGGAAGGTCGACGTCTGGACTTTGATTATAAGAAGAAACGTCAGGGCAAAGTGACGGATGACGAAATCAAACAAGCGCTTGAGAAATTTGATGACTCCAAGGAGATTGCTGAGCAGAGCATGTTCCACCTGTTGGAGAGTGATGTAAGCACTATGCACTTCCTCAATTCATCAGCACACATGACGTATGTGAACCTCTGAACATGTCTGAGAGTGAATCCTGGTTAGATTTTAGATTTTACCTGGTGGGCTTCACATTAAGTCCTTGAGAAAGGAGAGTCCTAGAGTCCTAGAAAAAAAATACAAATGATTCCTGAAAGATGAGTTTTACAGTCAAAAATAAAAAATAAGTTCATTGGATTTGTATGAAACTTTGGTGATAAAGGTTTAAAGTAGAAACTGATCAGCCTGTTGTATGGATGTGTAGTAGATCTTGTGCTTCTTCCCTGTGCATCAACAGATTGAACAGGTGAGCCAGCTGGCCGCGTTGGTTCACGCTCAGGTGGAGTATCACACCCGAGCTGCCGAGATCCTCACACAGCTGACCAGTAAGATCGATGAACGGTCAGTACTGACATTTCACTCTCCCACTGGGTCTTTTCATGATTTACATGTTTGAAGTATTATTTAGTAATGCAGCAAAGCCAGAGAAACAGAATCTGGTTAATGTAATCCGGTTATTTGTGCTCTGAGGGATTCTTTGGCTTTTTCTAGGATAAAGGATACTTCCATCAAACCAAGGAAAGAGTTTGTCCCAAAACCGCGCACGTCTATGGACTTCTCCATCAATTTGAGCCAAAATGGAGGTGTCCACAGTGCTCGCTCTCCAGGTGAGAACTAGAATACAAACTCACTGTTCAGGAAGATGCCCAGAAACTAGTCCTGGTACTATATGTATACTTTCATCTCAATTTTGAGAATCTCATGAGTTTAATTTTGTATTCAAGGATAGTTTCTGGGCTACTTTCTATTTTTTTTCCCTTCATTTAACCTTTCTCTGTTTTTCATTTTCACTGCAAATTCTCAAATAAAAAACAACACTAACACAGATGAAACAGATTAACTAATAAAACCTCACACTCATACCTTTCGCTGATTAATATTTGACTCAAATGGTCAAAGAGTTTCACAGGACTATAGCATCATTAGCAAAAAGCTATATACAGTACACCTCATGATTCAGCAGCTCATCATCCCACCTTTATTGACAGCTCTCTGAAGGTCCCACAACAGCATTTCAGTCAGGTTTGGGTCTGGACTTTGACTGGGCCATTGCAACACTATGCCGCCATTTTTTTCCTTTCTTTTGGAAAAACCTACAAGCAAGCCAGACTTTAGTCCAGTCTTCAGTTGTTCAGTTTTAATTGTACTGTCATGAACATTAACATTAAACATGCTAACTGGGGCCTGCAGAGTCTGAGATGTAGCTCTTGGGGTTTTTGCAGTTTCTCTGAGCATCAGCATGAATTTTCTGGGATGTCCACCCCTGGAAAGATTGTGGCGTTGTGCTAACAACCACCCAAATGCTCCAGATCAGCAAACTGCCGGAACTTCTGCTTTTATAGTAGTGGTGGTCACGCTTGGTGACGATCAGTTAAGCATCTGACTGCTACTTACCCTCTTAATTCCCATGGAAGCAGTCTGCACTGTATCTCTGCACAGAGTCCTGTGCAAACGTTCTTTTTCACATGCTGCAGTCAGGTCTGATTGTAGACCCTTAAATGTACTTGGCAGCATCGCTCTGCATCGGCACCCACCTGCCCTTTCACATGCATGTGTGTAAAAGCCTGGGGTGTGTGGAGAGCAAATGTCTCTGCCCTTTCGTGCGCATACATGGAAATTCAAAGGAGGGAGAGCAACAGCAGGCCTTCGTCCCCAGGGTACAGATCAGACCAGACATCAGTGTCAAGAATTATGAAATTGATAAGTCAGACAGGAACTGTTCTTGGATTGTGGGCAGAGCTTGACTTTATGACCTGCTTGCAGTAACGCTCTGCTCGATATATTTCACAATAAAAGGCTTCTGGAAAAGAATACATCTTCAGCGCTCCCATTTAAGCTATTTACTATGAAATATAATATATGCAGGTTTCTGCTTTTAACAGCAAAGCGGCACAGTAACAACATCAAAGAAAGCATGAAAAAAGGAGTCGATCTGCTATCAAGATAAAAGCAAATATGCACAAAAGCACAAACAGTTTTTTAACTATTTAAACCAGCTGTTCAAACAGCAGAAGAACAATATGATTTTGTTGCTTTTAAATAGCAGCAGCCAATAAAGGAAGTAAAATATATTTGAGAATTTACAGTGCATCTTTTGGTTTCCTAATTTATCTTTTCCCCTACTGTTCATTTACAGTTTTTAACATGAACTGAACAGAATATTCATCAATCCAGAACAAATGAATCCAACTCTGCACTCTTCTCTTTCCCATTATGATTTTTTTTTTTAATTCTTGTAGGTTCGAGGTCTCCAGGTGAGCCAGGTTAAACTTGTGCTTTTTTTTTCTACCTTTGTGTGATCATCAGTTCATCATCACCCGTCTTCATTTACACTGGAAACTCAGAACTACTACTTCTTATTTCCTGCACCCCTTCCTTATGTTGTTTCCCTTTTCCGTCTCTGCAGTAAGGTCTCCAGGTGAGACAACAGTGAATCCAGGAGAGATACCACAGTATCTCTTCTTCTTTTTTTGTTTTGTTATACATCTTTTGTTTTTAATTAATATTTTTTTGTGTGAGAGAAACTTGTCAGTTTTAAGTGGATGAAACAAACAGCAGAAAATCACGTGCCGTCCACTTGACTAACAAAGATTTCTCAACAATGACTTAAAGAACTGCATCGACGGACGAGCATTTGCTGTTTCTGTTTCGTTCTTTTGTGAATTTTCTGACTTATTTTACCCCCCCACTCTTTCTTTGTCTGTCTGCTTCTCTCATAGCCTGTAGATAAAAGATGGACACAGTTTTATGGTTTCATACTTGCATTTTTGTCCCTCTAATGGCCAGCAGGGGGCAACTCTTCGGTTTGCTAAAAGAAGCCCAGTTTTGTAAAATGTATTTCTCACTTTAACCATTTTTCTAATGGCTTTAGAGTCAAAGCCTTCAGTTTAAAGTCATTAGCAGGGTATACTGGGATCACGTCCTGGTTCTCTTGCTTGTTATGTTTTTCAAAACAGATGTTGCAAACACAGATGTTGCAAACACAGAGGTTGATGTTGTAAGGGGTTATGTCCATCTTTTGTCTACAGTCTATGGCCTTCCCACCTCTTTTCAAATTCTTGTTTATCTTCCTGCTCTCTTGTCTACTGACTCTTCATCGCTGTGATCACTGTAATTCCATCAGTTCATCATTTCTCCATCTGAAGATTTGAGTGATAAAATTCTCATCACACACCCTTCTTTTTTTCTTTCTTTCTCCTTTGCAGCAAGATCTCCAGGTGAGCAAGAGTGACTTGGGAAGAGATGCCACATCTCGCTATCACTCTTATTTTTATCCTTCCATAAATGGACTTTTGAATAAGTGTATTCTTGTCTTTGTATTTATTTTTTTGTATTTATTTGTTTGTTTGCAGTGCTAACCCCCGTTTGTTCACTTTCCTTGAGCTCTTTTTTTCTTTAAAGAGTAATCTGACATTTTTGGAAATGTTCTTGATTGAGTATTTGCTGAGCCTTACATAAGAACATAGGACACCCCTGTCTGGACAATAAATATAAAGCTATAGCCAACCAACTGACAGATCAGTGTAGCAGCTCATCTTAACAAATTTCACCTGCTGGCACATGTAAACCTCACTAATATTCTTTTAAGAGAGTTAACATTAACTTTTTGGAGGTCCTTGTAAACTGCTCAGAGCCAGATAAAACAGATTAAATAATAAACCCTTCAACAAATGATGTATACCATGTTAATTTGTGAAAAGGAAAACTGCTGGCAATCAAGTTTTAGACAGGACCAAGCTAGATGATGTTAGTCTAGTTCAGGTCAAAGAGGTCTAAAGGAAGTGCACCGACTCTTTAACACAGTTGGGGCAAATAACCAGAAATATATTTGACATAATAAGCCATTTCTTTTGTAATTCAAAGACACAGACAGTCACAGACTGTCTGGTTTTTGAAGTCCTGTTTTGAATCCTCAGGATGAGTGTCTACCCCATTACTGTCTCGGTTGCAAAAATACGGATGTGACAAAGACGCACAGGTCTGACTCTAAATGTAAACGAGCGCGCAGTTTCTTACAGCAGATAATCCTGCATCTGACCATAATGACTGTGCCCATAAATATATCAGGAAAGTGTCTACAGAGGTCAAGCCAGAAACCTGTTTTCCCATAAACCTCAATAGGGCCAGAAGTCTTTTCGCAACCACAGCTATCGCCATCTGGTGGTGTTGCCATAGAATGCAGTTAAAAAGGATTTCCACACTGGCTTCGTTCTTCCAAGCCGTCCGTGGGCCAACTATCTTCTTTTAATGTGCTGTTGTCAAATTGTAGTGTGCTCATTACTGCCCCCTGAGGTTGGAGGCTCAAGGGTGTATAACACTCACTTGTATTTTGCACCTGCACAGGGAAAACGATGAGCCAGTTTCCTAACATCGTGTCAAAAACAGATGTTAGGAAATGCCACACAGGCTATAGCACAACAACTCTGAACACTACGCCAAAAAGAGAATACATAAGGACATTTCCTAAAATATTAAACTGCTCTTTGAAACGCTAATTATATTCACGGCTACTGATGCTTTGTGTCTCTTTTGCTTTGTCTCCTGCTGTCTTTCCCTCTTTTAGCCAGGTCTCCAGGTGAGCCTTTCACAAGCTTTTCTTGTGGTTATTCTGCTTGTAATCAATGTGTGGAGTCTGATCTCCTTCGCCTGCCTCTCCTAACTCTCCTTTTATTTGTTTATGTCTCCGACCCGCTCTCTTCCTCTTCTCCAGCCCCCATGGACCAGCCCTGCTGTCGTGCGCTGTACGATTTTGACCCTGAGAACGAAGGTGAGCTAGGCTTCAAGGAGGGCGATATCATCACCCTTACCAATAAGATCGATGACAACTGGTACGAGGGGATGCTGCAGGGCAACTCGGGCTTCTTTCCCATCAACTACGTGGATATCCTGGTGCCACTGCCCCACTAGGATGTCTCGACTACCAGCAGTGTCCGAAGCTGCGACATGATAAATCCTGGCCTCCAGTTCCTCCTCCAAGTACTCCCAGTAACCTTTTCCTAAACATTCCTACTTATCCACCTGCACTCCGCTTTAAAGGAGTCAAAACGGCAACGAAACAATAACCAATGAAGATGTGAGCGAGACTGATGATAACTTAAAGGAAGCACTCTTAAAGAAAGCGAGGGGAGAAAAACAAAACAAAACAGCATTTATAGTCTTGCTTCCCCCTTATCCCACGAGTCACCTTCAGGCTTCCGTAGTCATTTTATCCGTTTCCGTCCCGGCTTTTGTCTCGCTTTAAGTTGGCTGTCAGTCCGTCACAAGCTTCTCAGCGCAGGCTTGCAAAATCACACTCTGTATCTCTGTGTTTCGTGGAAACCTTTGCAGTAGATAGAAACTCTTTTTTCCCTCAAACTACCACTACAAAATAATCGGTCCACATGCTTCATGTTTAAGACTGTAGTTCAAGCATGTTTTCAACTGGTTTCATGTTTTTAAAAAAAATGTTTAACTGAATATTTTTGTTTTCACTTTTCCTTTTTTCGACTGTCGTTGCCTCTTTTGACAGTTCTGGGTGAAACTATGTTCCTGTCATGTCCTAAAAAAAATCAGTTTAAATGAGTTTAGACAAAACTCAACAGATTCATCATGTAACACAGTATTTTAATGGTTTTTTTGTGCATGTGTTGTAACATATTGGTCATATGTTATACCAAAGTTACTTGTAAAACCTAAATAAAAATGAAACTCCAGCAGGAAGGTATCAGAAAGTCTGTTTGATGGGAACAAGTTTAAGCTTGCAACCTGGAGTTCTTTGGTATTCTATTAGGAGGTGAAGCTTTATTAAGTATGTGACACATGCCCGAGCCAGTGATTAGTGAAGTGATGACATGATTTTCTAAAAACAGCAAGTCGTGAAGTTTAAACTGTTTTGAAGTGATGTAAAGAAAAACTCCGGTGTGTAAGTCTCAGTCCTCCGACATGTATTTTATCAGCAGTGTGAAACATGGTTGATGTGTTGTGATATAATGACGTATAAATCTTAACACCTGAGGAAACCATATAATCGTGCAGCTGAAGAAGGCGTAGCTCTTCTTCCCGCATCCCTTACTAGTCCAAGTAGTGTTCTGTAGTTTAGCTTCTGTAAGCCACCGATGATACTAGGCAGGAGCGTTTTAAGGAAGGAGTCCAATGAGAGCTCGTTCCTTTTTTTTTGTCTTGGTGGAAATTTTATATATCGGTTAAAATTATGCAAACACAAAAAGCTTTTTCTTCACGGTTATACAACCGTATAAACCATACCCCTCTCTCCCCTTTCCCACGTCATGCCCGAGCTTAGAAAAAACTAGATGTTGTTGTAGATGTCCGATTTTTTTTCCAACCTGCGATATGCTCGTATGCAGTATTATGTGAGATTGCTTCCCCAACTTTTAGTGATCTACCGATAACCAAGGACTCATATCGACCCAGTCGGGAGCTGTAGTGCACGTTTTATCACTGAGGTTTTCTTTTCTGCAGAACAGCCTGTGCAGCAGCGCTGACTGTTTTTATTCAATTATTTATTTATTTATTTATTTATTTTCACCCATCTTGTAGAAATGTTGTGCGTGTATTTCGGGGGCGGGCGGCTTATTTGGGTTTGCATACTCTTCGAGTTATGCACAGGGATGGGGCTGCAGAGGACCTCTGATGCTGAGGTATTTAACATCTACTGTCTCTGACAGTGTTCAACGTTAAAACAAACACGGATGTCTCCTCAATCAAAGGACCAATTCACTATGTTCAGCAGATCTATATGGAAAAGAAAACCTATAAGAATGTTTAATGTATTCGTCTTATAAGACATAGTATGCTTATGACGGTGGACCTTTCACACGTTTCTCATAAAATTGTTTGCTTGATTTATATTTATTTATTTCAGTTCATCTATGCTTGTATGAGAAGCATGCACTGGGGGGGGGACTTTTAAGAGTAAAAAACAGCATAAGACATCTTTATGAGACACAGAATAAATGTAAAACATAAACATTTACTATTTTTTTCTTTGTGTGGAAAATTACAATAAATGATGCAAAATCAGCTGATAACCCATATTTAATGTATTCTTTTCTTTTTTTCTTCCAAAGGGAAGCACAATGTTAACAGATGGTATATTTTGTTGGCTGGAGTCTAGCGATACAGTTTTAAAGAGATATTTATTCTTTTTTTTTTAAGACGTAACAAATTCTTCCTTCTTTTTGTCGTTCACTTTTTTAACAATCGTGTGTATCTTTGCCCTCAATGAGGACTGTACAGCTTTTTGTGTTTTGTTTTCACCTCGTGTGTGCGTGTGTGTGTGTATAGTCGCGCATCTACAGTAACGTATCTTATTTTTGTAATTGTGACAGAAGTATACACATACTCTATAGATGTATATATAGTATCTAACCCGGAAGTAATGTGGCAGGAGGGATTATGTGCTGCACATGATTGTCTTTGGATTGTTTTTTTTGGGGGGGGGGTTGTCTGTTTTTTTTCTTCTGTTCTTGTTTTGTTTGTTTCCTGCACTGGATTCTAAAACTGTACGCTTGATGTAAAGAAAAAAAATGTGTAATTCAGTTCAAATCTGTGTAATTTATTCAAATAAATACCAAGAAATGGTTATTGGACAATTTTCCCTTCACACAACAATCTTTTTGTCCACATCTACACTAAACCTAAGCTCAGTGTGGAATCATGTAACACTAGCTTTTGCACCTCGCTACACCTCTCTGTTATTTTCAGTACATGGGGAAGCGGGGTGTCGACTTAGCTCTGCAAATAGAAGAAGGTCGATGCATTATTCATTTTCCTGCTGGATTCTTTCATGATGCGTTGTGAGAAGCGGGGGAAAAATGGGTCAGGTATGAGAATCTTCTTTTGTGTTTTCAAGACGGCTGACATGTTTAAATAACCCTGTTAGTGTAACGTCATCAAAAGCATGGCTGTAGCTTCAAGCATCTTAAAGGCTCCAAAAGATATTAAACACACTGCAAGCATGTGTAAGCTGGGATATACAAAGCAAACTTTTTTAACCCATACAAACAAGGAATTATGGTAGCAATGTTGTAGAGCAGCCGCTATCAGCAGTACTGGAAAGTAAATTTGTTCAAGCTTTCAACTTAACTAAATACTTCAACATCACACTCTCTTAATAATGCTTTTCTCCTGTAATTTAAACGGATATAACTAAATTTATTTAATTTATTTCAGTTTTTTACCTTTTAAAAACACATAACTGGAGTGTAAATTATACAATGTTACACATTAAAAAGCCAGCAGTATATTAAGTGGTTAGAAATAGCAGCACTTGGTCCATTTACCATTTCGAAATGCTTACACACACAGTAATAAAACTGGAGCACACGCTAGAACTACAACTGTTCATTCATTAAAGCAAATACCTAATCAGCCAATCACAAGCAAGCAATCCAGTGCATTTAGGTGTGTAAACATGGTCAAGATGACCTGCTGAAATTCAAACTGAGGATCAAGAAAGGGGATTTAAGTGACTTCAGCTGCTGCAGTTTTCCGGGTTAAAAATCTTTGTTGATGAAGAAAGGCCAGACTGCTTCGAGTTAACAGGAACTCAAGCCAGGTATGCAGAAGAGCATTTCTGAATGCACATCACATTGATTCTTGAAGCAGATGGGCTACAGCAGCAGAAGACCACACAGGCTGCTACTCCTGTCAACTAAGAAGAGGAAACTGAGGCTACAATTCACGTGGAATCCCCCAAAACTGACAACAGAAGATTGGGGGGAAAAACTCTCTGGTCTGATGCAAGCAACATGAAAGCATGGATCAGTGCTTCGGGCTGCTGGTGATGTGATGATGGGGGGAATTTTCTCAGCACATTTTGAGCCCGTTTGCACCAACTGAACATCCTCCAAAGCCAACCTGGCTGTTTTTGCTGACCATGCCAGTCTTCTAATGGGTATCATTATCATTAAATCGAACAGGATAACAGACCATGTCACAAAGCCCAATCATCTCAAACTGGTGTCCTGAACATGACAGTGAGCTCAAAGATGGCTGCCCCTCCTTGAGCCTGTTAAAGGTTTCTTCCTGTTAAAAAGGAGTTTTTCTTTCCCACTGACACCAAAGTTCTTGCTCATATAGGGTCATGTGATTGTTGGTGTTTACTCTGTTGTTGAGTTTTTCCCATGAAGAATTAAGTTAATTCAGCTCTGCAGGCAAAAGGGGGTCCGACCCAGTACTAGGAAAGGTGCACTTAATAAAGCGTCTGGTGTAAAGATTTCTTGGACAGAGACCACTGAGTACTTGTTTAAGCACATTTTGCACAGGCTTTTAGGTTTGTAAGGCCTCAATAATAATACATGATAGATGTATTATGACACTGAACAAATAAAAATTGTAGAAAATTGAGTAACAGAAACACAAATTAGATATCAGATGTGCAACTCCATAAAAAAACACCATAGAAGATTAACTACAAAGAAAGAAGCTGTTACCATTTTATTAGTATTATTGTTATAAGTGCTGATCTTAGTGCTGTATGTTCCTTTATAGCATTCATGTGATTTTTGCTGCAGAGTTTCAAAGACAGAACGTGATTTGTCAAAACTGGAGGAAAAAGCAGATTTCCTTCACAGGAAACAAATATTTTATCTTCTTCAATCTCATCAGAGCCACACCAAAAACCATTTTCTCTGCATTAACATTAGCCAAAATAATCACATCAAACAAAATATGCAATTTTGTGGGATTTTTTAATCACCATCAATGCAGTAGTAGTGTGTGTTGTGGTAATCTGTCTGCTTTGTGGTGTCAGAGAAGCTGTTTCTACAGAATAAACTTTGATGTGTTGCATAAAAGCAAACTTTGTGGTAGATGGAGGGCAATTTAGTAACCCTCTGATGACTGATATCTTTGTAAGAATGAATAGCCAGTACCCGTCTCCACTTCAACATGTACTTATTTGTGTTTATTTTTTGAGAAATTACCAAAAGTTTTCAAACTTTAAAGTTCCTTTTATGTTCAGATTCACTGTTTGTATAATGTTTCAGGACATTACCACTGCACAGTGGCTGAAACCATATCCTTCATTAACTGCTTGTCAGACTATCTTCATTCCCTCAGACTGTATTAGATGTCTGTCTGTACTTGCTAAAGCTGAAGGCACTGTCCTCTGGTTTATTTATGATTTATTCAGTTTTCGTTAACAATCCAAAACCTTCATTTCACTTACACACGAAAACAGACACCAGATATAGAAAGCTGGCACTGTTACCTGAAAAATGGCCCTGAATGGTGATTTAGGGTAATCTGCTGGGAGAAAGCATTTTTTCTTTTTATCTCTGTGAACAGGGAAGTAAGTTATAGAATATTTTTTATTTACTGGGACGATCTGACTCTGCTGGCTGCCCCATGTGTGATAGAAGGAAGTTGAATATGCAAAACAATCAGATCATTATACTCCAGATAACTCCAGTAAAGACTTTAGGTATCCAACCGTTGTCTCTTACCATGAGTCACTTTGGCTACACCCTCTTTTCAAGCACACAGTTTAACCCCCCAACTTTACCTCTCCACCTCTGCATGCACACATAAATTAACACACACTGGTCTGCTGCATCGACACTGACTCGCTTCAGGGACACCTACAGCACTGTTCCACTGTGGCCTGTCAGCTGTCTTTTGAACAGCATTAGTGCATGTCGTTTTCAGTGTCACACACCCTGTGGCCTGTCGCTCTGCTGATCACAGCAAATATAGACACAGCCTTCACTCTGTTTGACATTGTGCAGGAAAGATAATTCCACAAACACATATGCAAACCAAAACATACAGTAATGAGCGCTGTCATATGAGTACAGTTGGATATTGTGGATACAGGGCGTATCCTCTTAAATATTGAACCTTGCCAGTTATCTGTCTGAGTCCCACTCACTCCGCTGGACTGTCAGACTCACTAGAAGTAAAGCATCCTCTAGTGGTGATAAACCTAAGGTGCTCTGGGAGGCAAGTTTCTAGGAGGGGAACTAAAGCTTGCTATCTGGTTCAGTTATATTTGTTATTTTATATTATTTTATATCTGAAGTTTAAAAACAACAAAAGAAAGGGACAGGGTGGTACGACGTTTATTTGTACTATTTTATAATTTAGGTTTATGGCATGCTTGTGACATTTATGCGACAGCATGACTTCCTTTCCATGAAACATACTCAGCATATCATACATTTAAAGCAACTCTTCAATCCATTCAACTTTCTGAAAGTATTATTATTAGCTCCTTTTCATATGTATGATAACAATGCAGCAATGAAGCAAATATAATCTGCCAATCAGGATTATTATAATTTATAATCATTAAAATAATCAGTAGTTTAATAAGCACCAGATCCCAGCATTCAAAACTAAAAAACACCAAATTTCCAACTGGGAGAAGCTTGTCTTTCCAGAAGAAGTGTCACTGACCACACTGCCCTGGGAGGACAGACCATCCATTTCCCATGAATTGAAGAAAGTAAAATACCAAGATCTAGTTGATGAGGCACTTGATTTAGGATGGCACGCAGTGTCACTCCCTTTTTAAGTCAGTTACCATGGTTTCCTGGCATACATCAGTCCACTATTTCCTTCAAAAAATCTTCTTAGAGAGCAAAAAACTGCAGAGAGCCATTGTGAAGATGACCACAGCACCTGAGAAGACCTCGAGAGGGTTTTGGTTGATGAGAGCTTGCAGGTGGAAGCTTGCTGTACGTGAAGACTAAACTTTGCTGTAAGGGCCAAAATATTGGTGACCCTGAGATATCTGCAGAAGATCAAAGCGACTAACACTAGCAGGACACTACATCCAGATGCTTCAGCAATTTAAACTTGTACCAGAACATGTCTAGTGTTTACTTTACCTTAGTTACAGTTAGGTGTATAAATATTTGGACAGGGACAACTATCCAAATTTTGGTTCTGTACATTACCACAATGAACTTTAGATGAATCAACATGCAGCTGAAGTGCAGCTTTAATTCAGCGGGTTGAAGAAAAAGAAAAAAAATGAGGAACAAAAGCATTTTTAACACAATCCCTTCAGGGACTCAAAGGTAATTAGACAATACCTGACAATATCTAATACCTGAAGTCTTGAACTCATGGACATCACCAGATGCTGGGTTTCCTCCTTTGTAATGCTCTGCCAGACCTTAACTGCAGTGGCTTCCAGTGGCGGTTTGTTTGTGGGCTTTCTGTCCAAAGTTTAGTTTTCAAACAGTGAAATGCATGCTCTAAGAACTGCTCTAAGATCAGGTGACTGACTTGGCTATTCAAGAATATTCCACTTATTTGCTTTATATAATATATAATAAACTCCTGGGATGCCTGGGCTGTATGTTTTGGGTCATTGTCCATCTGAATTATGAAACAATTAAGTTGACTGCATTTAGCTGGATTTGAGCAGACAGTATGTCTCTGAAGGCCTCATAATTTATTTTGCTGCTTCTGTCCTGTGTCACATCATCAGTAAACACTAGTGTCCCAGTCCCAGTGTCCCAGTGTCCCTGCCACTGGCAGCCATGCACGCCCAAGCCATCACACTGCCTCTGCCGTGTTTTACAGATGATGTGGTAGGCTTTGGATCATGAGCTGTTTCACGCCTTCTCCATTCTTTTTCTCTTGCCATTATTCTGGTAGAAGTCGATCTTGCGTTCATCTGTCCAAAGGATGATTTTCCAGAACTGTGCTGGCTCAGTCTGGCTATGTCAGTTTATTGATAGTGATGATTTACCGTGACCCTGATGAGACCGAGCACAGTGGTCACATAATAAAATAGTTCATTATACTGCAGATGTTGCTGGAGCTTGGGCCTCTTCAGAAGGTGTATGGAGAAGAACGGTAGAAGAAGAAGTTGTGCCAGAAACGTCCACTCTATCTTTAATCAGTTTAACATCAAAAACACAGCTCTCTTTAATACTGAAGTGGATGTCTGGACAGGATGTACTTTGTAAGACAGCTAAGTGAGCTTTGCTTAATAACTGTTTTTCATTATTGATTGATCTAACAAATTTCCTTCTTTTTTCTTTCTTTCTCTCTTTATTTATTTATTTATTTTTCTTAAGTCACAGAATCTATACGGGAAAAAATTATAACACATTTAGTTTGCTATTTGAGAAGATGGCAAATATTCCCACGTGAGAAGCTGAAACCCAAGGGCAGTAGATTGATTTCAGAAATAGGAGGAGGTCAAAAGGTCAAAGGGTTAAAAAAAAGAAAGAAACCCAACTGCCTGGAGACTAACTGCTGAACGTACAGCTGAAAAACATATTCTACCAGCACCAGTGCAAAAAGATTAAACACACATTCTGATTTGACATGTCCTCAAATAAAAGATGGATGTGATACGATGTGCTGGTTTTGGACTCAGTGCTCTGTGCGGTGTGTTGGGTTTTTTTTGCTTATTTTTGTTTTTGTTGTAATATTTAGTTTGCGTTTTTTTACAATATTACATTGCTGAATAGAGTATTAAGTTATCAGCTAAACCTATTGCACCATTCATAAAGATAAACAGTATAAAAGATTCTAAAAGCTTTCTGCGTCTGAAAAATGAAGCCAACGTAGAGGTGCTGTAAAGCTGCATTTTTTAGTAGCCACCTGTAGGGATGGGTATCGTTTAGGTTTTATCCGATACCAGTACCAAACCGGTACTTTTGAAACGGTGCCGGTGCTTAAACGGTGCTCGAACCGGTGCTCGAACCGGTGCTTAAAGAATGGAGAACACAAAATTGGTCCAAAAACCTCTCATGTTCAGCTGTTTTTTTGTAAAAAGATAACAATGTTAGCCTTTTCTGCAGCTATAGGGCATATATGGTATCACTCTTGGCTGGAAGCAGTGCTTAAACAATTGAAAAAAACACAAACTTTGTCCAAAAACCTCTCATGTTTAACTGTTTTCCACTTTTTCTTTGGTCATTTTAGCCTCTTTGGCCAGGGTGAAGGGAGTATCTGCCATCAAACAAGAAGACAGCCGCATGTAACTACGACGGTGTTTGCTAGTTCACCTTACATGCATTAATTTAATAACGTGGTTAGCGTACTCAACGTTAATTACACACGAACAACATGAAGCTACTCACGCAGAGGAGAACGGCTGTTGCTGCCATCATCATCCGTCATCATTTCTGCTACACTGACAGGGCTAGGGGCCAGGACTATCCTCTTCGGGTTTTTGGGGGATGTTGCTAACTCCGGGTCCGATAACAGGCAACCCACCTGCAGTAGATGTGCTCGGTGTGAGGTCTCGCAGCAAGCTATCAAACACGGCGCATTTCTCGGCTTTTAAAAAACCGCTATGCGTCGCCAGGTGTTTCATCAGATTCGAGGAGTTACCTCCTTTGCACAGAATCACAGTATCAGCTTAAAGCACTTGTTGCAGGCTGCTGAGTTTGCATCTTTTGCTGTGAAGTACAGCCAGACTTTGATCGCTTGGCCTTGGGCATTTTTAATCTGTAGCTCTGCTCTAAAAGAACATACACCTGGGCCCGCCTACTACGCTTGCAAAGGTAAAATGATTGGCTAGAATCCAAAGTGTATGACATCTCAGGGGAAAAAAGCACCGAAATAAAGCACCGAAATAAAGCACCGAAATGTGCGCTGCTTTTCGGTCTGGTTACTACCGTTTATGTCAGAAGGATACCGGTACCCATCCCTAGCCACCTGTATAGGTCTCTCACCTGATTTCATCCGCATACTACTAAAGAGCTGTCCACCTTTGCTACAACAATTGGTTGCTAGAGACATGCATATTTCCTAATAGGTTGGCACAGGTTCCTGGAGGTTGTTGGGTTTTTGACTGCAACAAAGGTGCTGCACCAAATTTAAAAAGTATGATACAACCTGGAAATGAAGGTTTGCCTGTGCTCCAGTGCTGGAGCCAACACGTTTCAAAAGGCAAAACTTTTACTTAAAGGCATGGGAAAATGGCGTTCTGACACAACTTCTTTAAACACTTTCCCGAAGAGTTTATGGGCTCATTTGCTCATTTTGGGTCATATTTGGGTAAATATTAATGTAAGACCAGTTTCTAAATCTTGGTCATACTACATTTCAGAAAGGAGGAATAAATTGGCTGATAATCATAGGTTGTTAGCCAATGAGCATGTGGTTTCACAGTCAGACATAGGCCACTGTGTAATCACATCCAATAGCAAAGCACCAAGATTGCAATGGTAGAAACTCTCAACTCTCATCAAAGCTTCAGAATGGGACTTTCTAAACCATCGCTGATGGTGTTCAGGTCTGTGTTTTATACTGTCTGTCATCATAATCTGTGCAGGTGGAATCTGCTAATTAGTGTTACTAAAACTACTAAAATACTAGAATTAAACTCACAAGAAACTAAAGCATAAACTTCTTGAATGAGCTCTATAACTGAGTAAGCTATAGTAGTCGTCAGACAGCTCCATAAAAAATACTCTTAAAATGCTCCAACAACACAAACATGGCTGAGAAATCCAATTCAGTTACTTTGTTTACTGGAGGTGAGGCCTACAAGACAGCTGTCTGTGTCGAGACAAAGCAAAGTCAAAGGCAACCATGCACCTAACTCTGATGACTTATAGAAAAGTCATTATTAAAGAGATATCAGTGCCAGGATGCAAACATGCTTTTTAATGCTGTAAAGGAGGGCATTTAAGTACTGGAGTCTATGGGGATTAACTTACTTTTAGAGCAAGCCTCAAATGCCCACTAAGGAAATTAGTTCTTGTGCAGTGGTTCTCTTTATCCTCTGTGGAGTTTCCCCATAAACAAAGGAAAAGATTATCAAAATTGTTGCCACATAATTTTCTGTCTAAATCATTCATGTGAAAAAGAAAAAAAAAAAGATTTAAAAAATAAAACACTTCCCACCCTTTTCTCTACCATTTCCCTGAATAATCTGTCAACAAATTAAAACAAAGAGCTAAAGCCACACTGAAGCCACTACACTGGTGGTCACAGTACACGTGGAAAATCCACCTCCAGACAAACAAAAACACAGAGACTACGCGAGCACGCACTCGTGTTGTCCGGGTAATGTATGTGATGACGCTTCTGTGTCACCCCCCCCCCCCACACACACACACACACCCCACACACACACACACACACACACACAGACATGCAAACACTAAAGGTCTGAGGAAAGTGAGTGGGGGGGGGGGCAAGCAATCCAGTAAAAAGCATTCCTTTAGACCCTCGCTCATGGTGGGTGGCCTGCTTGGATGCTGTATCACCGAGACGACAGCTTCATTTTGAAAAAAAAAAAAAAGAAAGAAAAAGAATAGAAATAATCCTTCACAGCCATCGTGTCTCCAGATGTCGTCCGGTGTTACAGACCCTGACACACTTAAGAGGCTCCTGAAAATTTCTAACAACTGATCAAGCTGCTTAAATCCAAATGATCCTTGACCACAGCTGCTTTTAGACCTTTCCCAGCTGTTTCTTCTACTTCACAATACATTTATCTGCCTTGATTTGTTGTTTTTAATCAAAGAAGCTATTTTGATCAAAGTTCACAAAGTCATTCTTTTAAAATCAAGCTGAACAGGCCCGTCTGCACGAGTCGGAATCAATGATTCATTTAGTGTGCGTGTAAAGAGAAGCGTTGCTGCACACTCTGTCAGTCGCTCGCTTAGCCAGCCATGGCAAGCTTAAACTGGCAGGACAGCCAACCACTCCATCATTTTTGACACCTGAATCCACCGCAGCTCTTAATGCATGAATGGCACGCTGCATCTCTGTTCTGGCCAACCCCAAACCGCAGCAGACCACAAAGAACCCACACCAATCACAGACGTGTTCCTCACATTCAGTGAAGGTGAGGGAACAACAAGTATCAAATCCTGCTACCACCCACAGGCTGCGGGGCATTAACGCCGGTTCTGCTGTCTACGCTCATCTGTAACATGTCTTACTGTGCAGAGACACCAGCAACACCACGCAGGACAAAGCGGTCTGCTCCCACGGCTAAATCAACATCTCGAGGTTTCCACACACGGCAAACACAACGAGCGGCCAATTTATCAAGTACACGTAGATAAAACTGATGCAGTCTAACACAACTGTGCGCTGAAAACAATCCTAACCTAACAAATGTAATATTTTATATTTTTATGGTGCTGTTTAACTGATTTGGATGTCTCTAATAGTTAGTCTGTTCTGACTCATGTAATATACTTCACACTTTTAATTTAATAATTTTAATCACTGTTTGTTTTTTTTTCAAACGTATACATTTAATAAATGTCACTGCTTTCTTAAAAAAAACTGTACCATAGAGATGACGTTAGTCATTTAAGAGTAAATACACTGAAATTAAAATGCATCATCTGCACTACATACACATTTTTAATAAAGCGATTTTAAAAAAAGCAAAATTACAGTTACACTAACTTTAGCCATGTGTAGCTAAAAAAGAACTAAGAATGATGTTAAAGAAATTATATTTGTCTGATAGAATAAACTCCTTCCTAAAATTAAGGCCCTGTACTGTGTGAATATAGGAGCAACTTGATAATATAAGCATATAAATTCAACTGAATATCGACATTAACAAACAAAACAAACAAAGAAGTATTCTCATTACTACGCACTGATTCAACAGAGATTTAGTCCGATAACAGTTTTATTGTATTATCAGCACATGTAAGGTGATGTAAAATTCAGGCCAAGTGAAAGTCCTCTTTCTAGCAGTGTAAATGTAATCCCTGACATATCTTAATATGAGCAAATAATAATAATAAATTTGTGTTAATTGTTTGCTTAGGTATTAATGTCTCAGTGTACCTTACTACAGAGTGTTTTCTATCACTGCTTTAACGAACATTATTAAACATAATGAAAAGCATGTTTTCTTTACTTTGAAACTAATGAAGGTAACAATAGTTCAGGATTAGGATTTCTGTGCCATACGAACACAAAGGCATCCTCATTGTCCTCCTCGCTCTGTGTTTACCTGTGGTCGAGAATAATACAGTAATTGTTGTGTTTGCGTACATACTGACTCCTGTGCAGTTTTCCACTACAGTTTGAGGAGAAATTTTGTATTTTTTAAGCCATAGCACGATACACTTTTAAAATACCAGCACAGCAGTGTATAAAACACAGTAACACCCTTTAACAGTAAAATGCATTTAAGGAATGAATTGATTTGTGTTAATAATCTGATTAAAAGTCAGATATCAGATGATCTGATTGCTCTTTTCTAATTTTCCGTCACTTATCACACACTTAAATAACACTAACAAGAGACAAACACTTAACAAAAATAAAGGAATTTTTATATAAAAAGAAAGAAACTAATAAAAGAGTTAAATCTGCAGAGCACTAACACACACACTGTGAGAAGCAGCTGTTACTGGGAGTGTGCCATTGTGTGTCGCTACATGTTTTCCTGTGGTGTTCATACATAGTTTCTCTATTCAGCAGGGAAGCCCAGCTCTCAACACTAGACTGAGGCAGCTAATACCCCTGTCTGTCATAGCTGCTCAAAGAGCAAGTGATTGCAGATGACAAACAAGGTAGTAAGACAGGTCAGGTAGCTATGGCAGGGCCAGAGAAAGAAGAGAAGAGGCAGGGACTAAAAGAAGTATGTAGGTACTACCAAGCAACAGTATTTTACGCAGGTGCGTGGGTGTGTTATTGAAAATTGGTTAGTCATACCATGATGGTCTCTGAGGGTCTGACGCCACAGTCGGCTGTCAGGTCTGAGATTGTTTCTGGCCCTGGAGTGACTTCCAGAGATGAGGAGGTCTGTCACCCAGGAAACGTGAGAAAATGAAGCCGTAAAATACCAAATTTTTCCTAAAGAGTTTCAGACTTCCAGCTTTAAGGAGGCAATCTTGGGGTGGATGTTGAATCAAACAGGAGGAGAGACAGTGGCCGTGCTAACAACATTATGTACCATTTGGGGAGATTTAATGCAAAGTTAAATAAAGCTAATAAGGATCAACTGGAGAAAAGCAGTGTTGCCAAAGCACATCCCACAGAGTGTCATCACTTTATTTACCGTGTGCTAGTTTTCTCGAGGTGAATCACAGAGTCGATTCGGCTGTCTCTTCGTGTTCTGCTGCTGGTGTGAGTAGTTTGAAATTAGTACAAATGAGCGAATCAGTCAAATACACAAATATAACTACAGTAATACAGGATCACTGCAGCTGCCTAACAATGGTTCTCAAGGCAGAATCAAAACTGTACATAGCAACATTTTTCTACTATTTTTTCCACATTTTTCTATTTAACCTAAGAAACCCTCTATGTGCCTTATATTTGTGATTACAGGACTGAGATGTGTATAAAGCCCGTAGCTGCTCTGCCAGCCAATCCTGTGTATCCAGTCCCCCACACACGGCTTCTCAGGTACAATTACTCTTAGATTAGATTAGATTAATTCAGCAGTGATGTTGCTCTAACTTACATTCATTACAGAAATATTGTGTAACCACAGAAAAGAAAGCAACATCACCCTTCATGGATGATGAGTACAACTCAACTTGAGTTTCCTCCCACACACATTTCCTGTGTCTTCCTTGCCCTGCTTTGGAAACTTTTGCAGGCTTTCGTATAGAAACATGCAAAAGGAAACCACTTTCATTAGTAGAAACAAAGCAGTTTCTTACATAAAACACAACGACTTGTTACTGGAAAAATTAGGAAACTATTCACTAAGGTTTGCAGTGTCCGAGCAGAAATCTAAATATGTGCAAATGTAAACAAATGTGCACAAAAAGAAAAAAAAACAGACATACTCCAATAAAACATATGGAAAGTATTCAGAAAGAGACAAATAGGGAGATAAAAATTAAAACAGTGACTCACATAAGCGTGTATTAAAGCAGTTGATGTTGAGTCTGTAAAACTCTGATAAATGGGGTCATTAAGTTGTATTTACAGTGCGGGGTGTAAAATCATTATTCAGAAAGGTTTTGTTCCGACACCTGTACACAGAATGAATCTGTGATTCAGGTAAGGAGTCAATGGAAACTTCCTTCATATTTAACACAGAACAATAAGCTTGCTCTCCGCTGCATCTGGCTTTTTACGAAGAATAGGGTTGTTTGGCAGTGCTGAGCACATTAAATTCCATGTAGCTTATTCCTGTTCTCCACAGTGGTTTGGCCTATAAAGGCTGTGAGTGTGAGCCAACAGTAGACCAGGGAGAAGGGCTCTCATGACAAGTGGTGCCAGGTTAAGGGCCAGCCGCGCAGCATGCAAAACAGTGCAATGGGACAACATTTGGTGTGCAAATCCGTCAGTCCATTCAAATGGTCTGCCAAACAAAAAGTTGATACACAAACAAATCAATTAACCTGGGAGGGCGAGGGGGGGGCGGGGGTGGGTCGGAATAGGTAGGGGAATAAAGGTGTTTCATTAGTTCACATTTACAAAAGGGGCTCAAGGCTGACAACCTCAAAAGAAAGGCTTGACATTTAAGATCAGATCACACACAATAAGATTACTTGTAATGCTCCAGATACCGTGACATTAAAGAGCGTCAGGATTTCCCCCGCTCGGCGTTAAGGAGGAGTCTCGGCGAGCCAGGCGGTAGAACCTGTCTGTTTCTGGATCTATTCTCCTACTTTAATCCCAGAGACAGTCACACCCATCACACTGCTATTGTGCAGCTGAAACTTCTCTATGCATGACAGCGTGTGGGTGCTCAAGATTATTGGTGTGTAAGCACGGCGTGAATCACACACACACACACACAACTCAACAGCATGCACGCACACGATTTACAGTCGTTTGTTCTTTTTAATTTCTTCCCTTTTTTTCTTACTCCTGCAGACGCAGGGTCTCAGATTCAGGCGTGAAGTGATCGAACGATTTCTTTGTTAGACCCTTAATAAGAATTGATCTTCGCTGGGCAGTAGTGTGCCCAAGATGTAAAAATAAAGTCTGTCATTTGGTGGAAGAATCCAGAATAACTTGTCAAGCAACAAAACTTAATCCTATTGGCTAAAACTGATTCAGAATAGCCTTACGCACTCTCAGAATATAGAGTCGCGGAGTTATTTTAACCGAGTCTTTAACCTTTTGTGTTATCTCCTATGCGCACTTTGTGTCTCAGCCCGAGGTTCAGGAAAGAGGCAGCTCTTTGTCTCCGAATGGCTGACTTCATTTTATCAGAACTTTAGTTTCACTGTCACTTTCTTTAGTTTTCACCGTCTGTCATCTGGCATTTTAATCACCAGGGTAACTTCTGAGATCTGTGGTGAGAAAGGGGAGCACTCAGATGAACGCACAGATGATAATTTAGCCAGATTACACAGCAAACCCTTTTATTATGATAGCTTTCCACCATGGATGAAAATTTACAAAGACAAAAAGCAAACCGCTCCCCATAAATTACATCTGTTTTTCGGTTGTATCAGCTTTATGTATTAGGACTGTTGATATTTGGATTATAATGGAGGCCTTTAATCTATGAACCTCTGATGACCTCCTTCTCCGTGTTTTTTTATGGATTAGAGCAGACACACAGTACATTATGCAAGTTCGTATAAACCCCCTGATGGCACAAACGGTGAATAGAGCAGGACAAGAACCTGTGGAAGCTAAACAAAGAAAAGGAAAGTTACTTTGCTTTAGGGCAAACTTCCACCTGCACCGACACAGACGGAAAGCCAGGTTTTTGATGAGAGAGATTATCATTATTGTTCAATAGTATTTTCTCATCCTTCTGTCTCACTCAGTCGCTTGTAATATCTCCTCAGCAGCTGACCCAGCATTAACCTGTATTTGTATCCATGTTTGACGATATTTGCCAGGCACAAGTCCAGAGCACCTCATGACAAAAAACACAAACATCACCAATCATCCTGCCAGCCGAGCGCCGGGAGGATAAATCTGCAGTTATGTCACACACGCGGTTTGAAAGCTTTTAAAACAGTCCTGCCCCAGGGTGGCTCAGTCTGATTTCATAAACGTAATAAATTTACAAATGCAAAAAGTTACACTGAAATAACATTGTTGTCCAGGTAATTACAGCAATTATACTGGTAGCAGCTCTTCAGAAGATTCAATCCACAAAGGGAAAGATATGTTGTGTTTGAGTGCCTGATTGCTTGCACACAAGATGTGGCTTGCATTGGCTTTTTCCCTTAAGTACAGATAATCCACATGTGTCAGTGATTGAGGAGATACAAATCCCACAGTAACAGACACACAGGTGGCACTTGAAATAAACAGCATACCAGTCTAGATTTCTCCCTCTGTCTTACTTGGCAGTTACCATGCAAGGCTGAGTCAGAAGGCCAGCCTCCTTCTGCACAGCCCAGCTACAGGTATGCGTGAGACTTGCAACACCCAACATACTAGTGGCTCTCTACTTTTAACACACACACACACACACACACACACACACACACACACACACACACACACACACACGCGCGCGCGAGGACTGTTCTGAACCACATCCTGTTTGAGTGGTCATGCTCAAGTCGGTGAATGTATGCACGGAGATCATCTCACATCGCAAATACCAAGTAGCCAGATGGTGTAATCTAAAACCCACAGGGCAGAAAATGTTGTGCCTGATCGGCAAGCTTTCACTTAGCAAAGTGATGAAGGGATGAATGTACAGCTGCTTTGGTCGCTGACCTCTTTGAAAAGACTCAAGGAGTCGTAGGATGAATAGAAGAAGCATTTTGCGTCTTGATTTGATTGGATGAGTAACACTCACTTGTCTGGAAAGTAAACACATTCATATTATGATGACCGGTAGTGAAATAGATACCCTAACTCGACGATAGCAAAAGCCCGTTTTAACAGTTTCAACAGATCTCATCAGCACCACATGTAGCAACGCTGAAATCAGTTCCAGTGAGTCATAAACTCTTTGGATACAATATTATAATGATCCCTTGAGGTAGTGGATGGATTTTAAATGTCATAGCAGCAGGGATAAGTTGGTTTTTGTATCAAATCGGTAACAATTTGGCAACATTTTAATGATTCATGATGACTGAAGGTAAGTCAGGTTTTATTTAAATGCCACTTGACGTGCATTTCTTCTGCATATTGTTTCAGTTGTGTTTTATTCTATATTATTGTTTTATCAACAGGAAGAGAACATTTGTGAACTCCTTGAACATGTTTATTTCTATAAAAATAGGACCTGGATCTTCTAATTTTCTAAAAGAAGAAAAACTGAATCAGTTGTGGGAAATTAGTTGATATTAAACGTACTATGTGAACAAAAGTAAGTCACCTACAAGAGCTGCTCAGTCTTGGAAACCTGTGACAGTGAACAGTTTTTGTGTTGATTTTTCTATTAATGCCAGAGGAGGTTTAAAACTCTGCAGCTTTTATGCACTCAGTGTCCCCACTCTGTAACTTTACATGGTCCCCACTATGTGGTCAGCCACGAAGCAGCAGACTCATTGGAGTAATCATTCACATCAGAGTAAAAGTAGGATGGCAATCTCTTTGTGACTAAGACAAACTGTCGATTGTGGTTGACACCCACAACCTGTGGGTAACCACTTTTGATTACAGGCTGTCTCCAAACAATGGCAGTCCAACTCAGACTGACTGCGGTTACGCTCAGACAGACTGGGGAATGCTTTTACTGTATCCCAATATAAGAAACTCATCTTCTACTTTAAACATGGTGTTTGTGTTGCAGTTTTGGCATGTTATGCTGCAATGGGTTGAAATAATTGATGAAACAATTAATTTCGAATCACACCAACAAGGTTTACGGGAAAATAAGATCTCTCCACAAAATAAATGTGATTAAATTGGATCATATAGAGCATGGTCTTTTTACTTTTAGGGTTCGTGGGAAGATCTGATCATCTTTGAAAGTATATTTACACAGAAATATAAAATCTTCCAAATGATTAATAAACTTTTCTTACACTTATACCTTATGTTTATGCGTGCACTGTGTGGTCCAAGTAGATGTGGGGCAAACTAAATGGTAATTTCCTTTGTATAAAAATCTATCATCTCTTCACATATCAAAAAAAATCAACTGGTCTAACATCATATAATGACAAACATGCATTTTCGGAGCCAAGGCCCTGTCCACAAGTGCTTTATCTGCCGAGCTTAAAAGATATGTCAGGGGTTTGACAGCTGGGAAAACACAACTCTGTGCTCAGGGATATCAGTGGAAGCAGGATGAATACCTGTACCTTCCTGCTTAGGAATCGGAGGATTTAGGCGGTGGTGAAAAGTTGTCAGCAATGCCACACAAAAGCCTTGTTGTGCACCACTGAAGGAGCAACGTTAAGATATGAGACGTAAAAAGTGAACTGCCCATTATTGTTGCAGTAACAGAGATAAGGTTGAGGCATGGCACTCTCACAGACAAAAGGGACAACTGAGGCCAAGTCAAGCCATAAATTAAGTTAAACGTTCGGCCTATCTGTAACCTGATTCCACTTATCACAATATTTACTGTTCGCGTATCTGCTTTCATGCTGCAAGTAAAATTAATAAGTTGATACCTCTTAAGGTTTCTACAGTAAGTTTAATACTACAGTCAGCTTACATAATAAAATAAATAAATAAAAAATGTTACTACATTAACTGTATGGAGCGTCATTTTTTTTTATAACTCAGTATAAACTAATGCCGACACAGGATGCTAGGTGCTATTGAGGCTTTTACAGGTTTTGGTAGTTTTGCTAACTTGTCCATGATTGTGTGTATGTTCTGCAACCATCTGGCAACCAGCAGTGACTATGGAAAAAAATTGTATATCCCGACAGTTTGATGACAACCTACTTGTGAATGCTAGCAGACAACGACAGTTAGCGTGGCAGTTCTGAAACGTGATAAAGTGGGATGCATACCAGAAACAGAGACAGTTGAATCTTTTGAAAAGTAGCTTTTACTTTGAAGGTGAACGGTCTTGAGCTCTATCAAACTTTACGATTGCTCGGATACTACTTTGTGAGTGCTTGCACAAGTCGCCATCTACCAGACATAGCAGCAACCAGCAACCACTAAGTTGGGGAATACACATTCTTCCCTAGTGATCGAAGATTGAATTCAATATGGTGGACAACTCTTGAACAACGAGGGCACGACATCATATGACAAACTTTTATACATTTGTCAGGGTTAGCTGTCACCTTAGCTGGTTTAGGTAGCTGAACTAGGCCGTTATATACTATAGATGGCTTTTGTTGCTTTCAGTGCCATTATCTGACAAGTTATACGGCCTGTTGTGCAAGTAACTGTATTGGCACCATATCAAAGCAGTCTGTGTGAAATTCTAGTAATTCTTTTGTATTTTACCGAGCACTAATTAACAGGTGGCTGTGTCAGTATGTCACACTGATGCAGTAAGGGTATGCTTGCACCTCTAGGTAGCTACGTTTTCTGGCTTAAGTTGATAACTCTGCACGCCATCCCATGATGAGTCATAAAATACAAAAAAGAAAGAAAAGGCTGTAGATGGCTCTGAGGCTTCAAAGGGTGATATCACAGTTGTTAGGCTAATCCAACCAATACTAGTGGCAGTAGTTCTGTATGTACCCTAATGATGTGAGCATTATCCCTTTCAAACTCTCAGCAAAATATCATATTTTATTACAAAAATTGGTCCTTTTAAATGAAGCTTAAAATATGCTGCTTTTTTATGTGGCATTTCTCTGTAGGTTGCATTGCGTGCCATTCTTTGCAAACACACAGAGTGAAGATGTATCGCATAACTCAAGAGACAAGACAGCAAAAGCCTTACTTCATGGGAAATACTTTAGCGAAGCCACAAAACTGTTGTAGCAACAACAGCGCTCTCAGTCGCTCTTTTTTTGCGCTTCTTCTCTGCCTCGGTGTCAGGCAGCAGACACACACGCAGAAAAATGAAGCCACGTTAATGAAGTAGAACAAAATAAGGATGGCGCTCGACTTCTATAACCAACCTAACGTGCAATCCTATTGTGCAATGGAGGTTTCTTTCAGGTGCAGGCATGGGTAAAAATGCTCATGTGCGGCTGCCTGGGCCGTGTGCAGGCTGAGACATCTATGAGGTGTTGACACACAGATCCTAACAGAGCCCAACTGACATAGATGCACTGACATTTGCAACCAGGCATGACTTTAATTGTGTGCACTGTTAAAGAGAAGGAGTGAGATACTGTACCAGGTAAGGGGTGAGTCAGAGAGTTTGAGTCATATAAAAGAAAAACCTGATCCATAACTGACTGATGAATAGTGATAAAAAAAGAAGGTGATTCTAATAGAACAAATATATAAATAAACAGTTAGCAAATTAGTGGCTTATTCTTAATATTGTGTTGGAAGTGTTTATCTGTCAGAACCTTTTCTCTCTGAGTGAGGTCACTGCAGTCATCTTGCAGCAGTAATGAGCATTGCTTTACACTTTCAATTAAAAGAAAATGTGTTTGCATGACTTTTGAGGCTGAAATGATTACAACTTGTCCTTTTGTGTATGAAGATTGATTGGATTTTTTTTCAACTATAATCAAAGATCTAACACTTCTTAGTGTTGGTAATCTAACACTTCTTGTGCTCTATTAGTGACATACCTTTCTACTGTTTTCATGACCTATTTGACTCTAGAAAGATACACAAAGAGAAGTGAGTAGGAATGTCACGTGTTACAGCTACCTGTCTGGAGTCAAACCAGGGACAGGCTGGCTTCAATAAATAGTGCAGAACGACTAGTCCACCTGGATGCCTCAGCAAAGAGATGTGAAACACCAATGTGAGTTTTATTTGAAGGATAAGGTTGGTAATCCTCAACATTTCTTATTTTTTCCAAAGAAAAAGAACAAAACTTGCAACCTTTTCTTCCTAAAATCTCTCCAAACATTTACCTTTTTCCTGTGTGTTGCAGACATTATTTATTGAACTAACAGTTAAACTGATCAATGAACTGTATTTGAACAACTCTGTTTAAGGGAATTATTTTGCCATATGTGTGGCCTTTTTTTCGAGGACCATCTTGATGAGGCTCGGGTCTGAGCATTATAGGCAGGCTTAGGAAGGTGAAAACTTAAGAAAGATGAACAAACATTCTAATAATCTGATATTTATATAGCACTTACTGACCGCCCAAAGCACTTTGCACTAAAGCCATATTCACAGAGCACTGTTTATTCTTATCAGACATATACATACACTCATGATATATGTGGTGCAGTTTGGGTTTTAGCATTTTACACCAAGGACACTTTACATGCGGAGCCGGGGTCAAATAACCCTTCTGATTTGTGGATAATCTGGTCTATCTTTCTACTGGCCAGCCATTGCCAGTGTTTGGTAACACAGATAAACACAGCGTCGTTTAATGTCATGTAGAAATTAATTTTGCCCCTGAACTCTAGGTGTGCAAGCTGTAACATGTTCAAATGAGGTAGAATAAAAGTCACAGAATTTACATGACATTTATCACTTTATCAAGCAGGAATGTTTTAAGCCTAATCTAAAAAGTAGAGAGAGAGTCTGTATCCTGAGTCCAAACTGAAGCAGAAGTAAACCAGCAGTCTGAGAGTGAAGTGCTCTATTGGGGTGAGACGGTACTATGAGGTCTTTAAGATAAAATGGGGCCTGATTATTCAAGAACTTGCATGTGATGAGAAGGATTTTAAATTCAATTCTGGATTTAACAGGGAGCCAATGAAGGGAAGCCAATATAGGAGAAATATGCTCTCTCTTTCTAGTCCCTGTCAGTACTCTTGCTGCAGCATTTTGGATTAACTGAAGGCTTTTCAGGGAGTTTTTAGGATTTCCTGATAATAATGAATTACGGGAGTCCAGCCTCAAAGTAATAAATCCATGAACTAGTTTTTCAGCATCACTCTAAGACAAGATGTTTCAGAACACAAATACAAGAAAGCAGTCCAGCACAATATGTTGTCGTCAAAAATGACTCCAAGATTCCTCAGAGTGTTACTGGAGGCCAAGGTAATGCCATCCAGATTAAGCATCTGGGTAGATATAATTTTTCTATGAGTATAATGAGCTCAGTTTTAGCTGGTGTATGTTATGGTGTATGTTATCTCGCTTCATGGATAGATAAAGTTGATTAGTATCTGTATAGCAGTGAAAATGTTTGCTATGCCTAAGGGAAGCATGTATAATATAAACAGAACTGGTCCTAGCACAGAACCCTGTGGAACTCCCAGTTTATATAAATAAATTGGAGTCAATTAGCTAGATATGGCAGTACATTTAATTTGTCTCTGTAATAAAATACTGTGATCAGTGATGTCAAATGTTGCACTGAGGTCTAGCAGGGAAGCACAGAGAGGACTCCACTGTCAGAGCCCATAAGAAGATCCTTTGTAACCTTCACTAATGCTGCTCCTGTACTGTGATGAGCTCTGAAAACTGACTGAAACAAATCATTCTGCATATGATCGGATAGCTGTTTTACAACTAATTGTTGAAATAAACGATATAAAGATGAGTTTTACAAAAAGGGAGACAATCAGAATGTTTAAATAGGGACAACAGAGCACATTTTAAACAGTCCTGGAAGCTTTTCAAACTGTTACAGGTGAGAGGGGCAGAAGAAGGCAAAGCCTGACAGCACAGATGTTACAGGAATTTATCACTGTCGCACATTTAATCAGCAACAACCTGAAATAAGCTCATTATCAGGATTTCTGCAATGAGATCTTCAAATCATTTTTAATTGTAAAGTAAATACATTATTGTTGCTCTATTTTGTTTGCTCTCTTATGTGCTGTCATGCATTGGGATTCATTTTCCACTAGTGTATGCAACTCTACTCCTCACTACACTTCATTGCATAAATGTTTGGGATGGTTAGTGCCGCCCATCCTGGCACCATTTACCAAGCAGTTTCCATGAGTTACAGAAGATATTTTAACTTTGAGGACTTGAAATTGTAGTCATGCGACAACCAAAAGATAAAATATCATGTATTTGCCACAGGTCTATGAAACTGATGAAGCATCTTCATCTTTATTTATATAGCACCAAAACACTCACCCCAAGGCGCTTGATATTGTAAAGTAAGGACTCTACAATGATACAAAGAAAACCCCAACGATCAGATGATCCCCTATATGAGCAAGCACTTGGCAACAGTGGGAAGGAAAAACTCCCTTTTAACAGGAAGGAACCTTCAGCTGAACCAGGCTCAGGGTTCAGCTGAAGGTTGAACCCCCCTACTGGGGGTGAGGGGAGGGAGAAAGGACAAAAAGAAAGAAAAAGAGCAATCAAAGATCTTCTCTTCTACAACAAAAGTCCACAGTGACAATCCACCTTTTCTTACAATGTTGGCTGTCTATGAATAAGTATGTTTTTGACAGCCACGCACAAACATACTTACACACTCACACAGTGATTTAACGGCAGGTACCCCTGCCAGTGCAGTGCTTCAGTTATGTAAACTGGCCCGGGTTTGGAGCAAGTCAACCGTCAGGACTTTGCATCCCCACCAAGCCCCTGCAGCTGCTAATGCAAACAAGTTGCTTTCAATTTCTCAACAGTGATCTGAGTAATTCAACACACGCACACTGCACACGCAACTGTAAAAGACAAATAAAAAACTTAATCTAACAAGAAACATTTTAAATAAATACATAATCTTTCTCAACGAGTCTTATAGGGATGTGTTTAGTATATTTTAATATACTTAATATATTCTTAAATATTTTTAAATTGTTTAACGACCACAATATTATTATGTTTCCCAAGAAGACCTAAATGGTGCACAACTCACAAAGAATGCAGTTCACTTCCCACTTGTGCCTAAAAGATAGTCTCACAATAAGCCTGAGGTCAAAGTCATTGTATACGCTAAACCCTAACCCTAATCCCACCACGCACTTTCAGGAGAGCATCACCAACCATTGCTAGCAAATAGAGCCTTGCAATATCAAACCAAAACGAATACAAGGATCACAAATATCTACTGAGATGAGCTAAAATAAGAAACTAAATGTGATTCAGAACATTTTGGGGGTTTTTTTACGTATTATTTTACATAGTTTAACAGTATCATTAAACATCATAAAATATCTAAAAAGCTTCTGTGTTATTTACAATAAGATTTTTCCACAACATAGACCACATAAGCATGATTATTTTGTTGGCCTTAATCTAGTTTTGTGGTGTAGGACTTATATACATCAAACTGTCAATAGAATTCACATAACTGTACTGTTAGAATTAAAAGGTGGTATATATTTTGTCTGCACTTTTGGCACAAGTTGAAACGGAGACTCGGCGAGGTTGCGTCGTGCTGCTAGGTCATCCTAAATCAGTCATGTGATTTGGATGTGCCGGCATGTCTGTTGACTCTAGAGGATTAAAGGAAGCGATCTTTTAAAAAGGATCTGCAAATTCGGCAGTTTCACACATACTAATACTTAATATCATACATTTTAATACAAAAAATTAAATAAGGTAACAAACCAGAACATTTTTTAAACCTAAAAGTAGCTTTATTTGCATTTTTAATGAAAATAATTATCTATTCAATTTTAAAAAATATACTGTATTCTCCTCCTACCACATCACCTGTTAAAGTTTTCCATTATTCCTTATCCTGGTCCCTGTTCCTGTATGAGTGTAGAAGGCCACCTGTATACAGCCACTGAATGGTTAAAGTCAAGTGTTCAAATTCAAATGTCTAATTTGTTTGTCTTTGTTTGGATAGAGCCGTTTCTCACAGGCACAGCGAGAAGTATAGGGGAGACACAAATTGAAGAGATGTTCATTTGCCTTGGCTGCAGCTCTGCTCTCGCGTGCAGCTGTCGCAGCCACCAGCTGCCATTTGCGTCTTTACTCCGCGCTGTGATGGACGGGTCGAGGCCTCTCACAGCAGCATCGGCGCATGGCTCCAGGGCCCTTAGCTGTGGACAACAGGCTCTAAGGGTTACTCAGTGATGCCAACCCTAAGTACACTTCACAGGGGATTAGGGGCTCTGTTTGCAGCAGAAGCTGCAGGAGACTGTTGCAAAATGCCCTGCAGAGCTCAGGGGAAGTGCAGAGTGAGGGGATAATTGGACAGTTTTGCAGTTTTAAAGTGAAATAAACTATAAAAACATTTTCTTAATGATTGGATTATACTTTTAACCAAAGTACCGTTTCTGAAAAGAGCGAAACCTTGTTGCGTTGACAAAGTAATTTAAGACACTGAAGCACATGAGCATGTCAGAAATGTTCTTGGACACAAATGTTGACAGTGGTGTAAGTTTTCAGCAGTATATTTAATCCACCAGCACAAACACCGAGATAAAAGGCTCATGAACAAATATTGAACAGTAAATGCTGTATGAGAGCCAAATCAAGATGCATGAGCAAACTATGGCAACTATGAACCTGAGCTCCAGCAACAACGGATACCTGAGAAATTACTCACCTCTAATTGTTCATGACCGTCAAGCATAAAAAGGTGTCTTAGGTAAAGGGTGAGGTCTTCTGCCAATTACATTGCACCTCCATCAAATCTGTCAGATGGAAAAACCATCAATCAAACACAGCGTGATGGTTCTTTGGATAAGAATGCATGACTTATTTCATTGTTCCCTGTAGTTACAGTGTCGTTTAAAAAAAAAGTTATTTATCATTGGTACGGAAATCATTGCAACACTTTTTTTTACTTTTACCAGTGAACTCTTTGCAGTTGTGTTACAAATAGTGCCTGTGAATGACTGAAACAGGTTTGAAAAATGTCAAAAACTTCATCATAATCATCATATGAGGCCATTGTGACTAAGATCATCTGAGCTTTGTGATATGATGTATCCATCTTCCAATACCCAGGATACCAGAAGTGTTGCTCACTTGGTATTAAGGGGTCCAAAGTGTGACACGAAGATATAATTCAATTCAATTTTATTTATATAGCGCCAAATCACAACAACAGTCACCTCAAGGCGCTTTATATTGTAAGGTAGACCCTACAATAATACATACAGAGAAAAACCCAACAATCATATGACTCCCTATGAGCAAGCACTTTGGTGACAGTGGGAAGGAAAAACTCCCTTTTAACAGGAAGAAACCTCCGGCAGAACCAGGCTCAGGGAGGGGCGGGGCCATCTGTTGCGACCGGTTGGGGTGAGAGAAGGAAGACGGGATAAAGACATGCTGTGGAAGAGAGACAGAGATTAATAACAAGTACGATTTAATGCAGAGAGGTCTATTAACAGATAGTGAGTGAAAAAGGTGACTGAAAAGGAAAAACTCAATGCATCATGGGAGTCCCCCAACAGCCTATGCCTATTGCAGCATAACTAAGGGAGGATTCGGGGTCCCCTGGTCCAGCCTTAACTATATGCTTTAGCAAAAAGGAAAGTTTTAGGCCTAATCTTAAAAGTAGAGTGTCTGTCTCCCAAATCCAAACTGGAAGCTGGTTCCATAGAAGAGAGGCCTGAAAACTGAAGGCTCTGCCTCCCATTCTACTTTTAAATACTCTTTTAAATACTCTAGGAACAGCAAGTAAGCCTGCAGTGCGAGAGCGAAGTGCTCTAATGGGGTAATATGATACTACAAGGTCATTAAGATAAGATATACCCCAAACCAGTGCATCACCAGCAGCAGCCTGAATCTTTTATATAAGGCAGGATGGATCCATGCGTTCATGATCATTATGCCAAATTCTGACCATACCATGCAAGCATTGCAGCAGGAATAAGACTCATCAGACCAGGCAACTTTTTTCTAATCTTCTGCTTTTCTATTTATTGAGCTCATTTGGTAAAATTATAGCCTCGGTTTCCTGTTCTCAGCTTATAGGAAGTGGTCTTCTGCTGCTGTAACACAGAGAGATGCTCTTCCGTATGCCTTGATTGTAAGAACTGGTTATTTAAGTTACTGTTGCTTTTGTTACCCAGAAAACTGCTCCTCATTGGATATTTACTGTTTTCAGACCATTCTCTGTAAACCGCTGATGTGTGGGAAAATCCCAGCAGACCATCAGTTTCTAAAGCCAGAGCATCTGGCACTAACAACCATCCCACATTCAGAGTTACTTAAATCATCTTTTTTTTGTCATTCTGATTTTCAGAATGTGTTAGCAGACAGCTGAACCAGTGTACCTAACAAAGCGGCCAGTGAGCATATATCTAAATCCATTTGTATTTACATGAACATAGTAAATGATAAAGAGCAGATAAAAAAATATGCTGTACAACACTGAACAAAGGATGCCTCTTGTGGTCTCCTTTGATCAACAGGATCATCATGTAGCTTTGACTAATAAAAAATACCTTCAGCACACAATACTACTTACAGTCTGGAGCTTGGAAATGTATTTATTTATTTTAATTAAAGCTAACTGATTGCTATATAGAGCTGTCACTGTTCACTATAGGAATACATTCTGGGTTTAGCTGACTAACTATTTTTAAAAATGTTGCATGTATCATATTGAGGAGATAACCTATTAATCTGAAAATTTAACTATTATAAAGAACATCGTATTCATTAAGGAGTACTGTGCAAATAAATTCAACCCAATCACCCACAAAACAACAATGTTTTTATTGCACTTGGAAAGTTTTATAGTAGATTCCTTGGTATTGTAAAACTAAATCTATCCATCCTCTTAAAAACTCTTGGCGCCAAATGCGTGAGCAATTACACTTGATTACATGTGTTTCTCTTCAGCTGCCTTTGAGCTTGGAAAGCAAGTTTGACAGCAAAGTCAAAGTGACGTTAAAGCAACAGTTAACACAATACAGGTACTGTATTTCTCACTTTTTTGTGCACATGCCACATTTAATTGTTTCAGATCAGAAAATAAGTGTTAATATCAGAAAATACAAAACACACTTTTTAAATAAAAATTTCATTCATTCATGGAAACAGCTTTCCAAACCTACTCGGCCCAGAGTCAAAAAGTATTTGCCCCCTAAATTTAATTACTGGTTGTTTCACCCTTGTATATTAGAACAGCAATCAATTGTTTCCAGTAACTAAAAAGGAGTTTTTTGCATCGCTGTGAAAAGATTTTGTCTCGTTCATGCTTTGCAGAATAGTTTTATTTCGGACACACTGGAGGATTTTCTAATGCGTCTGTTTTCTTAAAGGCTCTGTTTAAGATTAGTATGATGTTGGTTTTATAAAATGCTTTGTTAGTTTTATACAGATGTAACGCGACTCGAAGTTCAGTTTTTGTCTCCGCTGGCCACAGAATATTTTACATAAGTCTCGAGGATCATCAAGATGTTTTTTGGCAAATGTGAGACGAGTTATTGTGTTCCTTTCGGCCAGCAGTGTTTTTTTCCTTGGAACTCTCCAATGAAAGTCATTTTTGCCCAGTCTCGATGTGCTTTTGGAGTAATTTTTGGAGGCCGGCCACTCCTAAGGTTCATCACTGTTCCAAGTTTCTTTCACCGTGGTTCTTTGGAGTCCAAAGCCTTAGAAATGGCTTTTTAACCCTTTCCAGACTGATAGATTAAGTGACTTAATAGTTAAATTTTCATATGTATTTGAGTTTGGGTTTTTTTGATTGTGGGCTGATTGTTTTCAAGATCTTTTAGCCTTCTTCACTTTATGAGGCAGGTTCCATTTAAGCGATTACTTGACTCAACAGGACCGGCAGTAATCAGGTCCGGGTGCAGCTACTGAAACTGAACTCTGCGTTCCAAAATAAAAATATGGTTAATCACAGTTAATTTGTGATTTAACAAGTGAGGCAAAAACACAGAGCCAGGTAGGTTTGGATAGCTTTTTTTTCTCTCAGTAAATAAAATCATTATTTAAAAACTGCGTTTTGCAGTTACTCAGGTTTTCTTTGTCTGTGTGACAAATCTGCATTTTAAAAAAGGAAAGAAAAAAAGAAATCAGAAACGGGGGAAATGCTCTTTCAAGGCGCTGCATGTACAGTAGATTGTCATGTTACTCTAAAAAAAACTTTAAAAAGTACCTCACATCATGACATACCACACCCACCTCCTCATATAACAGGGTGCTGCAGCTGCAGACCAGGACAGCACATCTGCGGCCCTCCCCACAGGCCTAAACTTTTCATCGGGCTGTTTGCTCTCTCTCTCTCTCCTTGCTCAGACTCTGTCACATGCTCGCAGTGTTAACCCTGCGCAGCTTTACGCAAGGGAGTGTGCTGCTCTGTTTTCCTTTCGGTTTATTTAAGAGATTAAGCTGGTGAACCCTAACCCAGGGAGTCCCCAGAGTTCATACCAGCAGTATCAGAATACTCTCCACCCTTTGACGACAATGAAATGTATTTTTCACAATATTCACATCAAATCAGCTGCACATGCGACAGTTTGTGCACCACAGAAACGCAGAGAAACCAACACCTGTTTAAAGCTGGCTTTAAAACTATTCCAAGTATCGCTACCAATTTCAGTGAACAATCTCTATGTAAAGAGTTGGTTATTCCCGTCTCTCGGGTTGCGCCCAGGTTTTATGATGATGCCTTATATTTTGCATGCTGAAATCACAGGAGGGCCTTTGTCTGGACAACATTTACATCTCTTAACACAGCTGGCTCGGCCAACCACTGGCACAAAACAAACAAGGAAGCAAGATAGAAAAACAACTCATAGGTTAAGTTACCACTAAAGAGGTCTTTTAGTGTTAAACATCAAAACAACGTGGACCATTTTGGACTTTTTAAAATAAACTGAGGTCAGCTTTAAAGTAAACTTTGAATATAAACAGGAAAAAATATCTGTTTTGACAGTTTTGGTTACTGAAACTAAATAAAGGCCAATTATAGAACAAAAACAAGATAAGATAGCTGTGACTAATGCATATTGATACACTCATGTTACTGTTTTTTGTTGTTTTTTTTAATAGTTGTAATAATATCAGTTAAAACATTTGAAACTCTAAGCACAAATATTTTTTAGATTTTTTTTTTCCCATTTCAGGATAGCTCACCAAACTTTGAAATAATATGTATTTGAAAAAAATTAAATAAATAATATGAAACCAAACTTCACTCCACAAAGTATGCAGACTTTGATAGAGGGGAACAAAAGAGCCGTATTGAAGTTAGGTATGTTAGAGCATGTGATGTTCAAGGGGGCGTGGCCCTTCAGGTTGTCTGTGCAGGTAATACACTCTTCAGGTAAAGCTGAGTGACTCATTCGCACACACACCTTAAGCACAACAATTGGCACTCTCACACTTCAACTCTTCACCTTAAACCGACTACACTTTACGGGAATAAACTGAATAAAGACCCGCATTTAACGAAAGAGGACTTCACAAAAGAGGTTACTTCCACTGCTTTTGAAGAACTGTTGAAGTGTTTGGACTCAGGACCCTGAGCATTTACAATCGAATGCGAACTTGGAGCAGGACTGCATATCGGACAGATCTCCTGTTTTGATTTGCACTGTCGGGGTACTGCCTACTAATTTGTTTTCTCTGACAGAGGGAACAACGTCAAAGCTGTGCCACTACTTCTGCTGTGCAGCTTTTCCAGTAAGTAATCTATCTCCTTTTTTGAGCTGTCCATGACAATGCCTGTGGTCAAAGTGGAGAAAGACTCTCCAGCAGATACCACCTTGCTTGCCTCCAATCCTCCACCGCAGACAGAGGAGCAGCCACGGGGTCGGAGGAGGAAGAGACCTCTCCAGCGCGGGAAACCACCATACAGCTACATTGCCCTCATCTCCATGGCTATTGCCAACTCCCCTGACCGCAAACTAACACTGGGGGGTATCTACAAATTCATCACAGAGCGCTTCCCCTTTTACAGAGACAATTCGAAGAAATGGCAAAACTCAATCCGCCATAATCTGACTCTGAATGATTGTTTTATCAAGATCCCTCGAGAGCCAGGACGACCTGGGAAAGGCAACTACTGGGCACTGGACCCAAACGCTGAGGACATGTTTGAGAGTGGCAGCTTTCTGAGACGCAGGAAGAGGTTTAAGCGCTGCGACCTGAGCACATACACTTCATATGTGCATGAAACACCAGTTTTTTCCCCCGTTCAGATTACCAGACCAGCTGCGTACACCAACTCAGTCTATCCCAACATGACACTCAGTCCCACATATGGACAGCAGCTGCCCTCTGCCTACTATCCCTCTTCTTCGCCTCCAGGGTTTGGGCACAGTCAGACCCGCATGTTCAGCATCAACAACATCATAGGACATCCGACTCCAGCCAGCATGCTGGCAGGTCAAGGACCAGAGGTGATGCAGCAGCAAAGCCGGAGCTTCAGTCCCGAAGGGCTTCCGAATGGATCCAGTCCCTGCAGCTTGGGAGCTCCGGGTTTCCAGAGTCAACCGTGCGGGGGATCTGTGCCACCCCGCTCATCTACACATCCGGCGTTCACCTACTCTGGACAAAACAGCCATCCGCACCAACATGCACACCAGGGCTCGTACGGACAGGGTCACACCCAGGGCATGGGGTACGCAGCAGGAGGACGGATCCACGCATCAGCTCACGGCCCTGCAGAAACAGTGGACCATTACGGCAGGGTCTCCCCAGTGCAGCTGGGGTCTTTCTCCCAGTATAACAGCGCTGCAGGTCCTATTGGAAACACTGGGGGATACTTCAGACACCCCACCTACCCGGGGAATATGGACCGTTTTGTTTCTGCTATGTAAGCTACAGAGAATGTAAAGCCCAGCATCTCACTACCTTTTGTTTTTTGTTAGTTTTTTTTTTAAAACAGAGACTTGAGACGGCACCAAATGAGCCAGACATTTCTGTGCACAAAATCCCACTGCTTTGTCTTTGTTCTTGACATTTATCAAGGACAAAACTGAGCAGACTGACCTCTCTTAACACCACTGTGATTTTCTGAGTAATTGTAGAACCCATTTTCACTGCTGATAATAACTTACTTTAGATATCCATTAAGCTGTTTGGTTTTAATGTCTAGGCCTTTTAAACAGCAAGTATGTGACTGTAAAATACATATAATTTTGTGTGCTGTTACATTTTTTTTGTTACAACTGGAATGTGCAAGTTGAATATTTTACACTACTGTTGAGTTTAAATGAAATATTTGTATAAATTATTGTGCTTCGTGGTCATAGGCTTTGCAGCAAGTGGCTTGTGTGAAAAAAATATCAGCTTGTATTTTGTTGCCAAGTAAAAATGCATTTTTAGTTTGCTTTTCTTGGAAATAAACAAATGTTAAAGCACCTTTGTTCTATAAGAATAAAAGATTTTAAATTTGTGACGAGCAGTTGTGCCAAAGTCATATTTGTATCAACTACAAGTGAATTATAATTTTAAGTATTATAAAGTAACGAGGGCCAAAAGGTCCAGACAAAATTAAAGCAGGAACACACACACACACACACACACACACACACAAATAAGCCCAATCCTCTTTCTTTTGTGCTTGTAATGCTTTCTGGGTCAGCTCAGCCGGTTTGAAGTGCTGTCTGGAGCCACACCAGTAAGCGTGACCGGTCTCAGCCGCCATGTCGAGACATCAGCGCAGCACTTGGCCACATACAAATCCACTAATCAAGAAAATGAATAGACTTGCCACCCGATGCTTCATGCCTTTGCGTTAAGACCACATAATACCAGAAACCTCTTCCACACAAAGCCTGCAAATCGGACAAGATGAGACACGTGAGAAAACAATTACAGTTAAGACAATTGATTGTTTTAATTAAGAAAACAAACAAAAAAAACTCTTTGGTGATGGATGCAACTTGTTTTTTCTCCAATTTAAAAAGTTTTCTTTTACCACTTCATGCTGTGAAAATCTTTGGAATAAATAGATAACAGTTTCTTTCATGGCCTTGTGAAAACAAATTTTTTTTATTTAAAAAAACAAAACAAAAAAACACTTTATTTCAACTCTGTTGCATCTGGGATGATGGCACACACCTCCTTGAAAAGCAGAAGACGTGGCAGTAATGTGGCATTTACACCCACTCGCACTGTAGTTTAATATGAATGAGACACAGGACTCTCTCAACTTCTGATGTGATGGGAAAAAGCAAGATTTTCTCTTTTAAAACTGCACATCTTTGTACACCAAAGAATCATCACTAGACCAAGATGCGACAAAAAGCTTTTCTGAGTTTAAAGAGTATAAATTTGTTGCCGTTACGACTTAAAAATTATAATTAAAATGGAGAAGTAAACATTTACATGTTCAGCATGTGTGTTCAGTGTCCATAAAAGATATGGTTAATATCAGCAAAGAAAAATCATTTTTAATAGCATCTTTTCATGATGTACAAATAAATTAACAACAATAATAATAATAATAATAATAATAATAATAATAATAATAATAATAATAATAATAATAATAATAGAGAACCTGAGGAGAGTTAAAGAATTATTTTATTCACAATAACAATACGAACATTTAGAAGGCAGACTAAAACATGTATAAACACACACGGGGGAAATAAACACATCAGCCAATGTATTCAACGAGCTGCTGGAGCTGTTCACAGTTCTTCACAACTGCCGGCAGCGACAGCAAGGTCTGTGAGGCAAAAAGGAAAAAAGCAGCAAATTATCTCAAACATCCAAACACACTGTGGTTTACAGAATATGTTCCATGGTATGAAACATTTCTCACCTCCCGAACTCTGTTGATCATCTTGTTTAACATCTGAAGCTCATTCTCACTTTTCTGCTGATTGCTCTGATAGATGATTTGCTGTAAGAGATGAACATCCTCATGAACGCTCACATCAGCTGACCATCTAATGTTCCTCTAAGTCAATAAATGCAGTGTGAATGCTGATAGGTAGTCAGGAACGCGATCGATGCTTACGTGTCTCTTTGCCCTTTCAAGAATTTTTACTTTGGCCTGCTCGGCTTCCTGAAGACTGGCCTTCAGTTTGTCCACCTACGAATCAAATGGAAGAAGTTTATGAGAAAAGAGGAGGGGGAAAAAAACAAAAACTTTATTTATAAGCACATTTAAAAATAGCAGCTGTACAAGTGCTGCAGCTTAAGTAACATACATAAAACCATAAAACTGATCTAAGAAGAAAACATGAATAAATAAAAAAAAAAAAAATCTGAACTCAGTCTTTTTAAAACTTGAAAACTATGGAAAAACATAATAAATAATGATTTTGATAAATCATACCTCTTTTAATAACTTGATGTTCTCTTCCATGAAATATTCCGGTTTAGTCGACTGGCCGCCAGCTTTCCTCAGTTCATCCCGAAGGAATTCAGACTCCACCTTCGACTGCTGGAGAGCGCGACGAAGCTCAGTAACTTCCCTTCTCAATTCCTGGAGAAAACGTTCATTTGCATTTAGACAATAAAAACTACAAGAACACAAAGTAGCTTAGAAACATTATCAGTATTATTTGGGTGCCTCACATTATTGTCAGTCTTCTGTTTATTTAGGATTTCCTGGGTTTCTTGCACTTCAACTATCAACTTAGCCAGAGTTTTCTCATCCTGAAAAAATAAAAAATAAAAATAAACCTTCAGCGTTTTTCTCTGCGTCGACAAATTTCCATCGGTCAGCCGTCCTCCGCACCCATCCTGATCTTTCTTATCACATATGAAGTGAGGACAGAAGAGATGTCCAGCAAAAGTCATCCTTACCCGAGATTTCTGCTGCAGAGCCTGATTTCCCTTCTCAACCAGCTGATCCAGACGGCTGAGTTGATGCTTGAGCTCAAAAACCTCAGCTTCATGTCTGTTCTTTGCAGCCCGCTGCTCCACCTGCAGGCCACAGCTGGAATAACACATCACATATTAGTTGGTTTGTTTGTTTTTTTAAAGAAAAAAAGCAACAAGATAATTGGATTACATTTGATGTTAATGTCATGTGTACAAAACAACAACTTTTGAACAGTTAATTCATTTCACACTTTGTTTTCTACACCACCAAAAGAGGCCAAAGCTTACACTTGGCTGTGCAGCTCCTCCAGCTGAGCGTCTCTGCGCTGCTGCACCAGCTTCAGAGTCCCGACGAGCTCGGTGACGGTGTTGCCCAGGCCAGTGAGCAGCTCCGCCAGGCCGCTCTGCTCCTCTTCCTCCGGTTGAATCTCGACTGTGCTCGTATTCTTTTTAGGAGTGATGGCTGCGATGCGGGTGAAGGCGCTCGTCTCGCTGAACAAAGTTTCACGCTGTGGTTCGAGAGTGTCTGAAGGGACTGAAGAGAGAGTAAAACTTAATTGTTGTTTATTTCTTTATTATTATTATCTGTACATTTTTTTAAATTACAGCCCCTGATGGCTGTGCAGATCAATTCCCACCTGAAAATGATTCCTATAAGCAAAAGATTGACCACTACCCCCTTTATCAAAGGGAAAAACAGGATGACATGAAGTGCATATGTAGCTCATATATAAAAGTTGGTAAGAAAAGAAGCATTGAAGAAACATTTTTTAGATTATTATTAGATTACATATTATTGACGCCTTCTTGTTTTTTGGTACTGGACCACTAAGCCTTCAAACAATGAAATTAATACCTCCTTTTCATAAAGGAGACACATGCGACATGCTGAGCACGTATTCAAATCATGTTTGAGACATTCAAATCACACTGCTCTCTGAGGGAATCTCAGCGTGACTATTTAAAGAGACTTGCTTGCAGCTGCTTAACAACATAACTACACTGGACCACATTACAAGTGAAGTAAAAACATTTTGAATTTGAATAGTTTGATCTTCATCAAACTACAGACAGCATAATCTGTATAAACAAACAGCCATACTTTCCATGTGAAAACACACAGTGATTATTCACAGGCCTGAAAAAGAAAGTGAACCTCCGTGCTAAAAACTTCCACAGAAGTCAGGTGTTTGTGGATTGTGGTTTGCAGGAGGTGTGCCTCAGTAACACGACAATGTAAAGTCTGGTTACTGAGAAAACCTGTTCTTCTTAACGAGGAGTCACAGCACCGTATATGAAGCGTTACAAGCTAGAAAAGCTGCTCATCGCTCCACAAGAGGATGCAAAGATCCCCATGGCAACTTGTAAGGCTAAAGAAAACCCCAAAAGTAGGAACAGAGAAATGAAATCTCATGTGTTGACTGGAAGATGCAGCAAAGGAATGTGCCGTTGTGCAAACAAACAGTTCACTATGGGTCAATGTTATGTGGACAAATGAAATGACAAGACTGTCTGGAGGAAACATGCCATCACACACCACCAGGAGGGATCAGCCCGCATGCTACACTGTCTGACAGTTCAGGTATTGGCTCAGAGTCCTGACCTTAACCCAGCTGAGATGTGGAGGCATGACCTGAAGAGGGGTGCACAGTCAAAACATCTCACAAATACTGATCAACTGAAAGAGTCGAAGCTTCATTAGCAGTTACAATAACATCTGATGGAGGTTGCTACTAAAATGAGACTCTATAAGTAGGGATGGGTATGGAAAACCGGTTCTTGTTGAGAACCGGTTCCCACTGTTTCAATTCCTTGGAATTGTTTGCCATTTTTGCAATCGATTCCAGTCGCCCCAAATAACGTCACCACGTTGCGGAGCGTCATTTACTCAAACGCTCAAAAGTTTGGTTATACTTTACTAGAACGGATGACAACAGGGCAACTTGCAATACTTGCAAAGTAGATATTTCATTTAAGGGAGGAAACACTACGAATATGCAAAAGCATTTGCTCACAAAACACGCGATAACCTTAAATGAATGTCCTGTTTTTAATTCCGCTCCGGACTCGTGAATCTCAACCCAGCAGCAGCGGTAACGTTTGCACGTCCTCTCCCGTTAATGCGGCAGGTAAATAATCAACTAACAGTGCATATTATGTTAGCACGATCTGCCTTATTACAAAACCTGCCATTACTGTGCATTTAGGTGACCATGATGAGAGAGACAGAGTCTGGCTGGCGCTCGCTGGCAGTTCTCGCTCCAGTCTATCGGTAGCGTCTCCTTTCAGGCCAGGATAGACGAATGTCACCGAGCAGTGACTAAGTTTGTGGTCAAAGGCTTGCAGCCATTTGCCACAGCAGATGCCCCCGATTTTCAGTAAGTGAATGTGTTTAATTGTAGGGACATTATTGGATATTCTTGTGTAATTGCTACAGAATAATTTATGTTATACTTTGTTATTGCTAGAGAAGAATATTTATTTTATTATTTTACATTTACAATTTTTTTTCCCCCGGGGACCCTGTGACACCTCATTGAAGAGCCATAGGCTGGATCTCTTAAGATCTCACTGTTGGGTTTGTAAGGTTATGCTACTCCTAAATTTCTATCTTGTTCAAAGAGAAGATGTAAAACAAAGTTCTAAGCTAATCGACCTTAGTGTTCTCCTTTTTTAAAAAGAATCGATAAGAGAATCGTTAAACAGAATCGAAAATGGAATCGGAATCGTGAAAATCTTATCAATACCCATCCCTATCTATAAGTGACTAAATTCAACCATGTTTTCCAGCTGTAACTGTGTTATTACCCAAAGAGCAATTAGAAAAAAGACATAGAAAATCAGAATGATGAGAATGAGTAATCACAATCACAGTGCCTCCTGTTGTGTTTAGGATAAAAACAAATGCTGACATGTTATATTTTTTAAATAATCAATTAAAAAAGAAAAACTAGCATGTTTCTTATGAGTGAACTGACACACATGGGGTGAACAACAGTACCTGATTCAGCAGGATTGTCTGTTTTGACTTCCTCTCTCTCAGCAGTTGATGCCACCATGATGCTGTCGACTGACTGAGACTCTTCACACATCTGTGGTTTCTGAAAAGTAAGACATTTAAATCCGAGTGGGAAAAGACATCCCTGCAGTACTGCACCTATAGCACCATTTCCATAGTACATGATGTTACAAGATGATTTATAAATGCTGTAAACTATTGCTTCTGATGTCCAAATTACAACTGCAAATGTCAAGAGCTCTTGACTACAACAACGCATTCTTTTAATTTCAGAAATTAAGCTTTGCATACTCTATGCATTTGCATTACTTGTTGCAGATCATCTGCACATACAGTGGAGTCCATATCAGGGCCCAATTAATCTAACACCTGTGAAATTTAGCTTCCAGCTGCATCATTTCACCATTACCAAAACTAGTAAGTTTATTTATTAAGCGCTTTTCGTAGACAGGCAGTCACAAAGCACTGTACACGAAGGTTAAAATAAACAGAGCATTAAAGTAGTAAAATAGACAATCTAAACAATACAAAAGGGTTTATTGTAACTACACTTTTAATGGGCTGTACAAAGCAAACGGAAAGGGAAAGAAGCCAGTAACATGAGCTCCATCCACAGACCTACAAAGGCAGATGAATGCATGACTGATGTGAAATCGAGTCCAAGCACATGAAACAGCGTGAGGAACAAAGTTCTGCTGGGTTCTGATTAGAGGCGGGTTTAAAAAAAAAATAAAAATTAGAAAAAAAGAAAAAGAAAAAGAAAAAAAAAGATTTCACAATTTAAATCGAAATCCTGAAATTGATTTAAATATAGACATATTTTGCCAGAAATGTCAGAATCTCAGCTGAAAGCTCACAAAACCATTTCAACAACCACCAAACAGAGAAAACATCAAAAGAATAAAGAGCAGGAAAAACAGGCTCTGCAAAACGATATAAACAAAGTGCGGATCCCTCCGTTTACAGATGCCGTCGAGTGCTAAAAGCCAGCATCAGGTAATGTTCATATGCTGATTCATGGTTTTCTTCAGTTTTTGATCTCCTGCAGAATATCAAGGGGGTTATCTGCTATAACAGACCAGGCCAGGAAAAACTCCTTCATATTTTCTGTTTTATCCTCAGTAACCTTGACACAATGGCATCTGCTGTGATGCTTACACCTCTGATTAAGTCTCACAAGTGCCAGCTTTATTTTTATACCTAGATAGTTTACACTGAGTTTATAATTGCAGAGAAATAGTCAATTCGCTTTGGGCATGTCATTCTCAAGCAGGAACCTCAGAAAAGCCCCTGGGGCTTAACAGGTTAAATAAAAAGTGCAATATTGTAACTGAATCGAATCAAACCTTGTGAATCAGAATTGAATCGGTTGTAGGAATCAGTGACAATACCCGGGCCTAGTTCTGATAGTGTTTTACCTTTTCATCAAGTTCATCATGGAGCTTGTTGGTCAGTCCCCTCAGTGTGTGATGCAGCAAAGTGATTTCCGTGACCGCCTGAGCCATCTTCTCTTCAAGCTCCAGGTTTGCTGACCTGGCTCTGGACCTTGTGGCTTTAAGTTCTTCCTGCAAATTCCCGTTCTCAAGCCTCCATCACACAAACACACAGAGGCAAGTTATCATTCAGTGTGCCAACAAAATGTTAAACATCATGAGAAGAATTTGCAATAAGATTTATTATTACAAACATAAGGCCCAGGGACCCAGACTAGGCCTGGCAAAAGACTCCAATCCAGAAAATATGTATGTGAGTATTAATCTTTGAACATTTTACAGTTTTTCCTGTTGATATAGACCTGCCCCCACAGCCATTCATACTACACCAGCGTAGTTAAGAACTAGAAAAGTGGGCTGTATGTAGCCCTCGATGTAAAATGAGTTTGACATCCCCAGACAGACAATTTGTTTAATGATAAATTTAATCCGATAGTTTTTTTAAGGCTCAGTTTGGGCTTTTCAAGTACATCACCCTCAATGGCTTATTTATACTCACTTAAGTTGACAAACTTCTTTCTTCAGGTCCTCACACTGGATGTTCCTCTCCCGAAGGCTCTGCAGGTTTTCCCTCAGCATACGCTCACTTTCTGCCATCTGCTCCCTCGCCAACTCATTCTCCATCTGTAGGAACTGATGCACACAGACAGCAGGAAAATTAAACCTAACATCCTCCCCTCAAGGAGAAGTCACATATTATTCCTGTAATAAGTGAACGCCTCATGCTTCTCTGGAGTTAAATGAGACAGATACCCTCTGTAATGCTCACCTCGTTCATTTCCCGCACACCACTGAGCTGTGTACAGACATCCTGGAGCTGCTGGATCTGCAGACTCTGAGACTGTGAGAGGGACTGCAGCTGACTGAGCTGCTCCTCACTCTGAGCCAGAGCCCGACTCAACTCGCACACCCGCTGCTTCGACTGACCCAGTGATGCCTCCAAGCTGGACAAGGTCAAAAAGAAAAAACACAGCAGTATTCGGTTATATACTGCAACATTTATGTAAAATTATAGTAAAAATGTAACCACTGGTTACATTTTTTTCTTTCCAAGTCTTCTTTTTTCGTTTTTTTTTTTTTTTTTTTTAATCCTTTACTATTAACCAACACTTACTCATTTGCTCGATCCTTAGCCTCTTGTTTGTCTTTCCACGACTCCTGCAATCTTAAATAAAAATAAAATAAGGCATATTTTAAAGCATGTGCTGCAATTCAGAGCTTTTTTGCCTTTCAAAGTGTATCCTGTTAACAAGTAGCCACCAACCCAGTTTCACTTCATTTTTAAATTTCTAAGCTTGATTTCTGTCATCAATAAGTAGCATCATACTTTGTAGTCTCAGCAGCAAGGGCCTGCTCCAAGAAAGCGTAGGACGCCAGCGTGGAGGAAACTGTGGCAGACAGCTCCGTCACCTTCCTCTCTAGCTGACCCGTCTCTTCTTCTTTTTCAGTCAACTTCTCTCGCAGTACACCCATCTCTGGATTTATTTATTTAAAAAAAAAAAAAAAAAAAAAAAAGTTGAAGTCCGTTGGTTGTCAAGAAAGAAAGCATTTTGAAAAAGAGGGAGTGAAATAGCCAGAGAGTTATTTCAGTTTTTACCTGATGTCAGAATTGTCACCTGCAGATTTAAATCACCAATTTGTTCCCTGGCAGCTTGGAAATTCGAATGAGTTTCATTCAGTTCTTCTATAATCTGTTGAGGGTTTTTTTTTTAAGCAAATGAATAATTTTAATCAGACATGTTGACTACAGGTACAAGGCTGTAAATATCCTGAATACAACAGATGCCTTACCTGCTCTCGCTCTTCAACAGCTTGGTCTCTTGCAGAAATGTGCTCATCCCTCTCTCTCAAAGCAGCAGCAGCTTTCTCGTTCAGCTTCAGGAGCATGGGAGCAGTTTTCTGCAGAAGGCTCCTGATCATGAAGAGCTATAGACAGATGGCATTAGCATCAACGCATTAGCACATTTTAACAAAGCAGTAAATGCTCTAATAGTAAAGGCTGTATTAGAGCACCTTAAAATTCAACTAAACAACATTAGAACACATTAAATGGGCCGCAGACATAAATGTGAACGAACTTCAGATCTGAAACTGGCTTGCTGTCTATCAGTTGATTAGTGTAGTTCACACTGGATGAAGTACAAGAAAACACCGAATTTTTAAAAAAGGTACACTGCAGGAAGAAAAATAAAAATCTCACCACTAGATGGCAGTAGATTACAGCCAACTGAATTCTGTTTTCTTACACCACCTAATTCAAGAGCATAATTGTAGCTACAGTGGCCACTATAGGATATACATGCTTAAAAAATAAATCTGAAACAAACATAAAAAGACAAAATATCGAGCAGAACGACAGTGACTTCTGTGTCACCTTCATAATCTCCCTTTCTGCAATTCCTTCAATCTACTGTGCCAAGGAAACCGCCTCTCAGGAAACCGATAAAACATAGGTGTGATCTTTTATATCTTGAGTCTGAAGGTGCAGACAGAAAATGCAACTTGCCTCCATGGCACACGACACGAACGGCAACAAACAGATATGGAGCTCGTCTGAGTCTTTGGCGTGCTATGCATGTAGCCGGTCTATAGCCACATACATAAAACATGATTAGTTGATGTCCATCTCGGCCACTGTGTTCAACATGGTAACACAGGGGCTTCCACAAACCAGCACATGCTCCTATGCATTTTATTTCCAGTTTTATGAGAGCATATCAATTTGTTGGAAGACATAATTATAAGATAATCAATGTATACTTATGAGTAATTATGAGAATAACCTAAAACAGCACTGTTGTATGTACAGGATGCTCATGTGGTGGATTTTATACCAAAGCCTCGTATTTTTAGAAACCCACAAATTACAACAGCAGTGATCACCATTCAAACGGAGCCACTGTGCTGCTACGAATGTCACACAGATTAAACTAAAAATGAAAACATAAGAATTGGAACCAAAACATTGGTTCTTTGTTTCTTTGCCATCATATAGAAACTGCTGTGATACATGTTCATTGACTGTCACAGTCCAAGGTTTTTAGTATGAGCGTACCTCTTTCATCAAAGCGGACTGTTCATCCATGGTTTCAGACAAAAGATCTGAAGCAGAGTCCAGGGTTGCATTATAAGCCTTGTTTAACCCTACCTGCATTAGTAAAGACAAAAAAGAAACAAAGAAATTACACTCACATATTACTTTGAATACAATTATTATTGAGCCGTTTATTTTTTGGCTTGTTTTCTGTACCAGTTCTGGATAGCTCTGGTTTAGGGCGGCCAGCAGCTCTTGCTGAGACCCCACACTCTTCTCCAGAAGTGCAATTTCTGTGGCGCAGTGTGTCCTCAGCTGTTCCATCGCACTGAAAGCCTGACAACACACAACCACACACACATTTAATACCCCTGGAACAAATAATCCTCTTAAACACACAGCCAGCATAACTTCTGCAGATATTTTTATATGTTCCAGAAAAACTGTTGGTCAGCTAAAGCAGAGGTGTGTACACAGTGAGCTATGTTCAACAGACAGAGGGGGGTTTTTGTGTGTCACAAAGGTGGCTCTCTTTTTAACCTGGCTAGATCACCATGGTAACTTATCCTAAACACATAACCTGGAAATGCAACATTTTAACTGATTCTAGTATGCTCTAAGTGCTACTTTTTGCTTAAATTGAAATAAACAGCAGCACTGAGCAATAACATAAACACCATTTAACGAATTTACCACATTAATGATTCTCTGCAGCATTACTCTGTTATCTTATTTTTAACACTAATGTCCATTTTACTGATATATTTTTCAATAACCTTTATAGATCTCCATTTCCCAATGCTCTGAGCACAACCTGCTCCAATCAGACATTCTTAATAGACTTATGCAGAAGACGAATGGCAGATAAATGCTCCCTTTAATGTGATTGTGAACAGAGTCTGAAGCAGGAAGCCTGGATTAACAAAGAAAGCTGAGAACCAGCTTCATCTCTCATTGGGGTTTTAGGTTTTGTCAAGACAGCTAACGCAAAGAATGGCTGGCTGTATTAAACGTGCTTCATAGTACACCCTTCTCCTCAGGAGGTTACCGTTCCTCTGCATTTAGACCAAACAACTGAAACACCACAAAAGGACTTACTGCCTCCTTTGCTGTGAAGGCTTCTTCCATTTGAGTCCTCATGTCATTTCTCTGATGAAGAGCTTCTTTGACCTTCTGCATCATTCTGCTCTGTATGTCGTTTGATTTCTCAAGTAGAGACTTCATGTGCCCATACTAAAAACAACATGAGAAAAATATACCTCAACTCAACTGTAGCGCATAATCATGTTACACTAACAAATTAAGCCATAACTAGCTGATGAATAATTACAAAAACAAGCATACTGTTTAACTTGTATGAGACAGAATGAGGTAACATGTTGTACGTACATGTGAAAAGAGGCTTTGATGGTCCTCTCTGACTATATCACCCATTTCATTCATGTTAGAGAGAGCAGCGTCCGTGTCACTTCTGACAGAAGTCTGTTGGGACAAATACACACACTTTACTCTTAGTAAAGAAAATACTGACCGTCTCAACACACACACGCACACACACACGCACACCTTTAAAGTCAGTGAGATGTGTTTGAGCATTTTATCCCAGTTTAAACAACATGAGCTGTGTGGTTGTTTGTGACTTACCATGGTGACCTTCATGTCTTGCAGACTCTGAATGAGGTTTTGTAGAGAACTCCCATCAAGCTCCAACTCCCCAATCCGACTCAAAGCCTCCACATACAGGTCTCTATACATTGTGGTCTAGTTATAAAATATAAACAAATGACTACTTAAACTGTAATTCTTTGTTATAAAATGAGATCAGAGTTGAAAGCTTCTATTTGAGGAATATTTTAAGCTGTGAAATATACAAAGCTACTCTAATAGAGACCAAAAATCTAAATATAGAGTAGAAAATGAGCATAACAGGTCCTCTTTAAACAAAATGCAGATGTCAACAGTTACCTGACTGAGTTCGGTGTGGTCTGTCTGCACGAGTTTCTCCCGGAGGTCTGAAGGAGCAGGGCCTGCAACCGGACATCCTTGTGCCCTCGCTGCAGTCAGCTGTTGCACCAGGGCCTCAACCATCGTCATGCTAGACATTAACCTCTGTTCCAGCTCCTGTCTTGGGAGGGACTCTAGGCTGCCTGGAGGTAAACTGGAACACCAATGAAAGAATACTGAGAGGCAAACAAATAAAATACTAAAAGCAGATTTAGCTTTATCTATACTCACAACTGCTGAATAAATGACCAATTTACAATGGGCACTTACTTCCAGAGGAGCGAGTTAGTCATAGTGCAGGAATCGGCCACAGAGAATTCTCTCTTCCTCTCAAACAGGCCAGAAGTATTGAGGCTGTGGTCAACCAGTTTCACAGGACTACTGCCCACACAGACACTGTGAGACTCTACAGGAGTAGCTTTGACTGGGGCAGGAGGTGGAGCAGGAGCAGAGACAGCAGCAGGGCCCATCTTTCCAGATGCCATCATGAGGAACTCTGCCATTTGTCGAAGCTGCTGCTGAAACGGACCATCGGAAATCAGCGGGAAATTCAGCAGCGGTTTCTCAGCTTCAGTCTGAGGCTCTGCACAGACTTTCTGTCCCAAATCCTTAACTGGCTCCTTGAGTGGGCTCAGACCAGGATTCTGACCTAAGGCTGTGGAGTTTAACAGAGGACGAGGCATTGGGCTTTCCAGTTGCTCCGCCCACAACCCAGCATGGTCAGCATTAAGAGGAGCAAACAATGTTTTCTCACCCTCAATAGCAGAGTCATCAGCTGCAAACTTGCCTTTAGCAGGATCCCCACAAGTCTTTAAAAAAGACAGAGAAGCTCTCCTAACGGGACTAAACAGTCCCAACTGCAAAACTGAGGCAACCGAGGGACACTCCGACAGCGCTTTCAGTACATCAGTAAGGTTCTCTGCATGAGATTTTTCTGCAGAGTTACAAAGAGCAGGTGCATTTCCAGATGAGCCAATGGCACTGTCTTTTTCCTCACTGGATTCAGCGGGTCCTGTGGTGGAGTTCACTTCAGAGACATGCTCCTCTTGATCTTGCTGTTGCATTTCCACAGCTGAAGGGCTCTCTGCTGAACCTGCAAGTTGGCTGCAGTCAGAAATCTGAGTATTCTGAACCACGAGAGGCAATGCACTGTCAGCAGGATTTACCGTACAGTTAAGCATTTCTTGCCCTTTGCATTTTACAGTTTCAGTATCCAAAGCTTTTAAAGATCCATTAGCCACCAGAGATCTGCTAACAGCTGATGGGTCAGTAGCTACCACAGCTTCACCATTGTTCTGTTGGCTGTTAGCATCTTCAAAGGCATCTTGACAACAATCATGTGTGATGGAAGTGAACACATAGTTTTCACTGAGGGGACAGATTACAATCTGGTCCTCAGGCAGAAGGGATGTCTTCTTCTTGGAAAATTGGGCCTCATCTAATTTTTCATCTTCAGCAGGAATAAAACAATCAGCTGTGACATCACCTTGGTTCCCAGCCTGGCTATCAGATACCACTGGGCTACCACTGTAGTGTCTGGCCATTACATCCTCAGCGCTGTCTGCCAATGCTTCCTGGGTAGTCAAAAGGCTGTCACATGGAGGTGCTGAATGAGTCTGAACATTACTGTATGGATGATCAAAGTGACCAATTGTATTATCATTTTGTAAATCACAGTCACCAGCTATTTCAGTTGAATCTATGGCATAGCCATGTGTCTCACTGCTGGTAACAGTATGGTTGGCTGGTAGAACAACTGACTCTTCTCTTGGAATTTCACTCTCTCCTCCAGTGCAGTTCAGTGATTTAAAGGTTACATCGGTCAGTCCATTAGCAGGTTTTTCTGAACCACTTGTTGTCTCAGATAAAGCCTTAATGACAGGATCAACACCACCATCGTGGCTACAGTATGGATGATCAGCATGTTCCTCTTGACACTGCTGGTCAAAGTCACCAAAGCAGTTAGTCAAATTTATACTGTCGTACTCTAGAGGAGCACCAAGCTCTTCCTTGGGCAGAGGAATCGTTTCATTGTGTAATCTGGTGGCATCTGAAACTTCCACCTCACCTCCATCACAAAGGAAGGATTTCCAAGTGAGATCTGCCTTTCCACTGCAGTCACTCTGAAAAGCTGTTGATTCTTCTGTGGCTTGTTTGTTATCCAGATCACAAGAAACCAGTGTAGTGCTGTCAGTTTCACAGGGAAGTGCTGCGCTGATGTTAACAGAGTAAGGGTCGCTCTTCTCGAGAACATGATAGGGATGTTCGATGTGATCAGAGCATGACTCCATTATCACACTGTCAGTGATGATGCCATCTTCAGATTCAGTGTTAGATGTACCCTGGTCTGTAGGTAAAATAATACTCTCCTCTGCATGCAGTAAAGAGCCTAATATCTCAACTTCACCACCAGCACAAGTGAAGGATTTAAATGTTATATCGGAAAGTCCACAAGCAATCTGAGTAGTTGTCATATCAGCTGTTGGAAGATTGGTTTGTATCGTTTTGGTGGATGGAGAAGAGTACAACTGGGGTTCTTGTTCACTCAGTGGAAGATCACCCTATTAATGAAAATAAGTAGTGGTTAAAAAACAGCACCCCCCAAAAAAAGGGGAAAAAAACAAATTACATTTGTAAGTATTAGTGTATACCCACCATTGTCATTTTGCCAGCATCGCTACTGATCTGGGATTTTGATCTGAACCTCGATGAGGGAGTCGACAAGTGCAGAATCTCATTGTCCAGACTTCTCAGAGGGGTACGCTCGCTGGATCGGCTGGAGAGCTACCATCAACAAAGGTTGAATTATTCACCATTAACTAATATGCTCAGATATAACACTGTACATGATGCACAACTGAGTACAAAAGTCTTACCAAGCCTTCCCCTGTGGAACTTGAACTCCTGGAAGCCATTACTCTGAAGTTCTCAGAAAACTATGTTTACAACTGGAGGACAAAATCAGGAAGACAAAAGATTTCATATTTTACCAATTTGATTTAAATGCGAATTAATCTATTTGGCTGTAAAATGTTCTGGCAAAACCAATATCTCCGCATTAAAATAGTTGGCTTTCCATACGAAGGCTAAAACAGGGTCTTGCTCCTCATACTAGAGAATAATGTGATTTCAAGTTACGAAAGACAAACCCCAGTTTTCCTTGACTGCAAAAACTTTCCGGAATTTAATCACGATCACGAGACTTCAACAGTTTGTATAAGACAAGTTAGGTGGAACTTTTTAAACATTTCGTTTGTGCAGAGAGAGTCTGTTAAGTTCAAATTAGCCCCATCATAACCCCTTGTGTGGATGTTGTCTTCTTCTTATAAAGGTTTCTTCCGGAGCAGAAACAAAAGGAAAGGCGATTACAGCAAACAACCATGTTGTAGAGTTTAACTGTTGTTTTACGATAGAAAATGTGAGAATGTTCTTTAAAATCCTGCACAGAGATCTGCTTGTCATATCAAACTAGCTAAGAAGCTCACTTACTGACATGACGTTACGTATTGGCCTAGTTGACAAGAATAGGCCATTTAAAGCATCAATTTAATAAATTCGGAAATCGACTGAATGTAAGAAATTCACAGAAAGTGTTGCTAAGAGTGAATATTGCAAGGGCGTAAACTACAGTTTAAGAGAGCGGTACAAGTCGATAGCTAACCGTAAATTGCACTCACTCTAGTTAGATTTCTAACAGAAGCACTTAATTAATAGCTTAGCTGTCCGAGGCAAACGCCCTTAAATCATATAAAAGTATTTTACCTTTTAAACTTTACCAGCTAACTTCAACCAGCGTTTTAACAGACGAGGACAGGGTAAACAAATCTTGTATTGAACTACCATCCACCGCGTTTGATTCAAAAACACGAATAGCAGCACTGTTATTGGTCCATTTCTCTTCTTCGTTGGTTGAGAGAAGCACTAGATGGTTGAGCGCTGTACCTTTACTCATTGCTGCCTCCTTCGGGAAAATAATGTAATTGCTCCAGCATGTTCCTGTTGCTGACAGAAAATTGACACTTTTATGTTGGCTCTTAAGTATCTTTGTTTTGTTTTGTTTTGTTTTATGACAGCGTTTTATTAAAACGTGTCTGCATAAAAAATAATATCTGACTCTTCAGTTATTTCCACTGCCTTCTTATTTATGGCTTTACAAGCTGGAAGCAATGTAGCTACATGGAAAAATTACCCATAAATCACCCTTTTTTGGGAAACAAGTGTAAGAGCAGAGAGTGACACATACGCTCCATAAGTCTGGACAATGACACAGTTTTGTTTAGCTTTGGTGTCTACCAAACCACCCATCCACCCAAACAATATTTCAGTTCTTCTTTTAGCTGCATCCCACCATCTGCCTAGCATCTTCTTCTGTGTCATCAACACTGTAGTCAAAGTCAAAATAAGCTTCACTGTCAAAGACCATATGTACAGTCATACACAGGAATTTGAAACTGCAATGTTCCCATGCCCCTCAGTGTACACCAAAACAATATAAAGATAAAAAGATAAAAATAAAATAGAGTCTTATGTACAACACAACGCAATACTATACAATCTTATATAAACAGCAGTGTCCAACACAATCATAGTGATTGTGGGCAAGATTCGAGGGGCTGGGGGGCCGCAGTCAGTGAAAAGGCAATGGTGGTGTTTTGGGGGTGGAGGATTCAGAGGGAAGAGGTGAATGCAGGTCTGGAGTTCGTGTGTGTGAGAGCAGGGAGTGAATTCAGCATGCTGATAGCCTGATGGACGAAGCTGTGTCTCAGTCTGATGGTTCTAGCCCGGAGGCTCTTCAGTCTCTCCTGATGGCAGCAAACTGAAGAAGCTGTTGGACGGATGAGTGGAGTCACCTGTAATGCAGTGAAAATGACAGACCCAACTTTCCAGCTGCCCTGCTTGTAGCACACACAACCACACACCTCAAGTCCCTGCACATCTTTTGCAGGACAGACATGATCAGCTGATGGAGCTCAGGTGTGTGTCAGCCTCCCCTGACACGGCACCCTGAACACCCTGCTCCACCCCTCCCCTGCAGCTGAGCCCCAAACCACACCCTGGCACAATTACATTTTTGCTTTAAATACAGTTAATAATATGCATAAAGCACACAAATGTTTTTAAATTATTATTTTATAATTATTATTTTGGGGTAAAGTCACATTTAAGTGTCTTTCTCATATTTGATTGGTGATGTTATACATGCAACTTTTATGATGTGGTGACCGCGGAAAATAAATATGATAATTCTTCCAGTAGCGTTTGAATCCACCACATGGCCCGGGCATTTCTGTGTGGAGTTTGCATGTTCTCCCTACGACTGCCTGATGGATGACCTAGATTTTCAGTGTTTCACATTTTTCGGCTGAAATCGTTCCACCATGAACTCAAGTGCACTCACACAGCTCTGCATAAAACACCATAAATCACTTTCATGTAGTGTGTTTTTCTTCCTCTCTTAGATCTGTATTATACAATATTGGAAAAGTCTGTCAAAATGGCACTGAAAGATCAGAAGCGTCTTGAGATTATTGTGTGAATCTACAATGTATAATACACACTTTTATAAATACTTAAGCAAGAAGGTAAAGGGATAATAAAGTACAGAGAAGCAGGAAAAGATCAATTAGGGGGGAGGTAATAGAAGCCTGATGAAAGGGAGGAACAAATAAATCATGACATTACAAGATGTCAGTGGTCAGACTAAAGTGGGGTCCCTCCACATCATCTAAAGAGCCAGCGGACCCTTTTTCCTACACGTGCTTCTACTGTCCTTGCTCACTGATTAAGTCATGAATCTTTCTGTTGAATCGTTTGTTGACTCTTGCCGTCCCACGAGGGCCTCCTTCAGAGTGCTTATGAATTTTATGAGGCTCTGCGGCCCGTTTCATTGCCCAAAGACAATTATAAAACAAGACATCCTCCCTTCCACTGATGTATCCTAATAACACATAAATTAAAGGACTCTGTCTCTCGAGAAAGCAAAAGGAGCTAGCAGCTAACCTGCTCCAGTGCTCAAAAGGCTAACCATTTGCAAAAAGAAGAAAGAAAATAAATTATACTCCGTTTGTGCAACTACTTACATTTTTTTCCAATTTGTAAATACTTTTTAAAGACAAACAGAAAAAAGGGCATTTGTTTTTTAAGTAAATATTTTATTTAATTATCCAATACAACTTTGAATATACAATACCTGATTAATCTTCTGTCTGATTTTAAGTAAGCCAGCATGATTTGAATAAAAGTTTGCCAGCAGAGAATTTAGACAGAAATACCAAAAAGAAAGGAACAAACAACAGTGTGTTTTTGTGTCACAAAGACTCCTCTCTTCAGCTCAAAAACCATCAATGAAAAAGTTTCTCATACTGAAGCAATGTGCGGCTCTACAGGTTTTACCTGCAGCACCTCTGCAAAGCCTTGTCCGAACCAGCAGGTGATGTCAGCCGTGTCAAGGGTGAAGAAAAAGAGTTTGTCCTTGCAGCGAGTCCTCCTGTAGACGGATCGGGGGTCTGCTGACAGGACCCCTCTGATGGCAGCGACTGCCTCCTCTGTACTGCGCAGAAACTTAAACCTGGGTCTGTGGCTTTCAGACAGTCCTGTGTGTTACACAAGTTTGTTTTTCAGTCTCTCTGCTCACATATGAATGAAGGCTTTCACATTAATTACTGATACAACAGTGCCCCCTTCTGGAGACAAACATACAGTGTATCTGGAAAGTATCCACAGCGCTTCACTTGTTCCACATTATGTCATCTTACAGGCTTATTCCAAAATGGATTCAATTCATTCTCAAAATTCTACACACAAACCACATAAGTCTGTAACAAAATATGAAAACAGTGAAGCGCTGTGAATACTTTCCAGAAGCGCGGCATCTCCCATGATCTCAGTCATCTTACCTGACAGATGTGCAGGGATGAATTCTGCCAGCTCCCTCTCAGCGTGAAGGCTGAATCGCACATCCAGACTTGCGACAGGAGGCTCTCTGATCCAGCCTGCGATGGTAGTGTAGGCTTCCTCTCCGTAGCAGGGATGGTCGACTTCCAACAAAGGTGGTTTAGTTTTAGGAGAGTCTGAACCTCGGTTCTTACTTTCAGAACTTAAGAAAACGTCTTGGTTCACAAAAGCCTTGACCTCCTCCAGCACATTACTGAGGTCTTTGGACAGTGAAAACTGAGCACTGATATGAGATGAACCTGTTGCGTTAGTATTCGTTTTTTCTTCTGGGAGGAGATTCCCCACATAATCATTAGCTGCTCCTCGATCTTCTGTGTTTAACTGCACATCTATGTCTGATCCTTCAGGGAGGTTAGTGAGGTTTCTCTTGTCCTCATTCATTTGGTCAGTGTTTGAATTACAGGGCTCTGAGTCCTCCTCATAGCTCCTCCGGGTGTCGGGGGAGTCATACTCTGGGATATAGGGTTTGATGTCCAGGACTGGGGTGCCCGCAATCATATCAATGTCTGACAGGTGTAGAGTATCACCTAGAAAAGAAAGAAATGCATTCATATTTATATACAGCTAAAACATCTACTTTACAAAACTAGGACAGGGTTTTAACCAGAGTTTGCTTAAAATAGTGAGATTTAACAGCTGTAACTATTATTACAAGTGAGAAATTACCCTGTGCTTCAAACAGGGTTCAAGCAACAAATCAGTGCAGCTAAGGAAATGTCAGCTCCCTCAGAGAAATAACTCAGCTCAGATCAGTACACACACGCGTTTAGTGACGCTGACCTTGTATTTTGTCGAGCTTTGCCAGCGTTAGGCCCAATGCATTCGGGCGATGAGGACTGCGTGTCGAGTACACACCGACTCTCTGCCCGTTCAGCCTGGGCGGCCTCACTTTAGCTTTGTACCTCAGGTGCCCGTTTTTATGGAAGAGAAAAATGATCCTGCAGAGGCCAGATGACAAAGAAAGGTAGATGACGGGAAATAGTGTTTACGTGAACATGCTTAGTTAAAATGAGTAAAAAAAATATCTTGCAAGTTGGGTAATAATATTTGGTAACGTGTTGTACATAAACACACACATAAAACCTACCAGACATGGGAGTATTGCTCCAGCCCCACCAGAGCGTGCTCCGGGTTGTTGAAGACACTCAGCTGGATTTGAAGTTCTGCCCTTGAAGGGCCACAAATAGCGGGCTGCCGGGGAGTCCCATTCTTCACAGAAAAACAGGAACTAATGTAACCGATTGGGACTGTTTGGATGTTCCCTGCAATGACAAGAATATTAGCTCCAGGTTTTGCAACAGACATTGTTTTTACCTTGGCCTGCAATTTATTCTTCGCACTCACTTTTATTCCACAAGTGTGTTTTTTTATTTATTAAAAAATATATATACTGTAAGAATTTATTTTAGTGCTGAAATGATTAAATTAGTTACAGACTTGATGACAGACAATTCAAGTCTTTGGCTTTAGAGCAAAACAAATACCCTGAAGATGTCAACATGGCTTCCTTCTTTCTATTTTGGTCACATTTTAGAGGATACATGACCAACCCCGTTAGTAATACAACACTGAAACGATGCTGACTTTTCATCTGAGTCATCATCATGGTTAAAACTTACATTTTAAGGCTAAATTAATGTTGGAGCAAAATTAAATTTCTGATGAAACCTGACAGTGTGATGATAATTAGTCACAGTGAAAATCAGTGCCCCCGTCTCCAAACTATACATTGCAGCAGCTCTTACTACTTTGTAGTAAACCATCCCGTTCACTCTTTGTTCATGATTTCAGCTTTATTACAATATTAACCAATGGTGCAAAACCGATCAAGAATCACTATTCAATGCAAGGTCAGTGAAATTTAAGTTTACAGCACAAGGCTGAATCACATAGTTTCAACTATTGGTTGCTGTGTGGGAAATGATTACACAAATACATAAGCCAATAAAAAGAAAAAGCGTCATGAGTTTGTGCACGCTGAACATCTCTGAGCCAAAAGTGTTATTTTGGTAGGTATAATTGATGTATTGTTATAAACTAAAATTCAAAGCAAAATTAGCCTTCCTGAGTGGTCTTTGTTTTAGGGTTCATTTTTTTCTTCCTCTTTTGGTCACATTTTATAGCACAGCATGTCACCAAAGGTGTAATTCTTCTGTGATTAAATGAAACTTTTAGGTATTTTATTTGACATTACAATGTAATTATATTTACCTACAAATACTTAAAGGTAGGCACACAAAAAAGTGGGTAACAAGTCAGTTGTTTTGGGGGTTTTTTAATAGAAAACAAAGAAATATTTATACTGTAAGTAAATTTAAGAAATGCGTAAGTACAGGCCGTACAATGGAGTGGCTTAACCTTACCCAGCAAGAGTATTTTACAGCAAAGGAGACACATATTATATTGCAAGTTTGTACAGCACAAAGTAAAAAAAAAAGGACAATTAAATAACAGAAAATCCATCATGCACATCAACATAATGAATATTAAATAACAACATAAATAATAAAGATGTAAAAATTACAATGTAAGGTGGAAAAATATTGGCTTGCTACAATATAAAAGGTAATGACACACTAAAAGTAGTTATGTCATAATTATAACTAATTACAGTATAACTTGCATCTTCTTTCCTGTAAAATACCTGGAAGTTAAGTAAGTTTCAGTCACTCCATAATACAGCCTGCACCACAAAAAGTACAGCATACCTATGATGTAAGATGGGGATTGTTTTAATATATTTCAGCTAAATTACCATTACTTATAAATATTTACTTATAATATAATTCACTGTTTTCCTGTAAAAACATGTAAATCCCTTATTCTAGTGTACTACCTTTAAGTATTTGTAAGTAAATATATTTAGATTGTAATTTCAAGAAAAATACACTGAAATTCCACTTAATTGCAGGGAAATTGCGCCCTTAGTCACAGGCTGTATTATAAAGTGTTACTTTTGAGGGGTTTGTTTAGTTTTTGTAATTACAAATGTTTGTGACGCTGGTGGTTACTACCTCGCTCTAGTGCTGCCGGTGACGGTGAAGGTGGTGAAGGTGCTGGAGCTTTAACTTCTTCGCTGAGTCCAATCTTCGACACAGCAGCCTGAACAGCCAGCAGCTGTTTGCGATGAGCTCTAATTGCACTGTCTAGCGTCTGCCTGTTACAGAAGATGTTGAGAATGAGCGTTTAATAATAATGGGAACCCTGAAAAATAATAAAAATAAAAAAAAGGCCAATGCAAAACAGAACATGGCGTTTAATTTGTTTAATTCTTAAAATAGCAAGAAGTCTCTCGTGAGAAAAACACGTGGCGGTGCAAAACCTACAAACATACCTCAGGTTCTTGATTTCTTTTCGCATCACAGAAACCTGCTGGTTCAGTTTATTCATGTGCTCGGAGCAGCACTCACACAGCGGACTCATCTTACTAACATAAAGACAAACGACAACTCTGAAACCGTAAGCTTTTAGCGGCTGTTGTTGCTGCTGAGACCGGACAGACTTTGTCAACGCGGAAGTGCATGCTAGACTTTATTGTTGGCCAACCAAGAGTGCTTCACGCGTTAAACTGAAACATGTCGGCTCATCTGAATCCCTTCTGTAAGTGTGTCATTGCTGTGGGCTCGTTGGTTTCAGGCTTATTTTGCTGCCGTTTCGCTTAAATTACCCGTCCGTCATTTAAAAATAATATGTAGTTACATGTGCTGCACAAAACACGCCATGATGAAGGAATGTTTTCTACCAACAGGGGGCAGCCAAGACACGTTTAATACAGTCTGCCTTTTAAATAAATAAATAAATACATACATATTGGCAAACCATAGCACAAACGAAATCAATGTAATGTCGTATATACTTAGTCGTGTTGTCTTTATCGGTACATGTGCATATCCTGCATTTCTCTAGCTCTGAATGGACTAGTTGTTCAACAGGTTTGGTTGTACACAATTAAAAAGAAACATAATGAATTGTCATTTTAGGTATTTGAAGTTAAACTCCCCTCAACACCTACAGGGGATCATTGCAGCTTAAGCACTAATGAATCTTTCGAAATCACTAATTAAAGCCTTGTATATTAATATTACACTAACATATGTACAGTCACTGATCACTTTCTTAGATATACTTGTTCAACTTGGCAGCAACTCAGTCCATTAGGCATGCAGATGTGAATAAAATGACCTGCTGAAGTTCAAACTAAGATAAGAATTAGGAAGAAAGTTGATCTAAGAGTGACTTTTTTGTGCCAGACGATTTGGTGTTTTAAAGAGAATGGTCCAAATGAGTGGTAGTTTAGACGAAACGAGCTTTATTGGTCACATACACAATCATACAGAGTAAAACATGCAGTGAAATGTGTCGTGTCCGAGCTGTGGACAGGCTGCAGACATAGCCGTGCCATTCCAGGGCTTGGTGTTTGGCATGGGGGGGGGGGCCCTAGCCAGCACCCTTACTAGACACTGGGAGGAAATCAAACTTGTGACCTCCTCTCCAAAGGTGTGTGGTCTTACCACTACACTATTCGGTTCTCTGGATAAGAATGCCTTATTGATGGCAGAATCTTCAGAGGAGCATATAGGAAAGCAACAAGGCAACAAATAACCACTGGTTACAAACAAGATATGCAGAAAAGCATTTCTTGAACCTTGAACTAGATAGGCTACAGCATCGGAAGACCACATCTAAGTTAAGAACAAATGGCTGAGGCTACAATTTGCAAAAATTAAAGCGATAGTTAATCAATAGTGAAAATGTCTTGATGCATGCTCAATCATCCAGGTAGAGAAATCGAAAAAGTTCATTCTGTTCATCTGGACATAGTGTTTTCAGTGGGAGAAGTTTTCAGAGACTGAAGAAGTCACTGTTTTGAGTGACAAAACATTTCTCCAACTGAAAACGCAACATCCAGATGAACAGAATCAACTTGTCAATTTTTTTTATTTTTATTTTTTTTGCATCCTTAAATCAGCTGATTTACAAAAGTAAATCATGCCAGGTTACAAAGCTCAGATCACCTCAACCTGGTTTGTTGAACACTGTTGTTGAATATTAAAACTTTTCACTACATACATTCATTCAGCACTATGGAAAATCGGGGAAAATGTTGCCTGGTGTGATGAGTCTCAATTACTTCTACAACATTTAGATGTTAGGGCCAGAATTTGGATCCATCCTACCTTGTATCAGTGATTCAGGATGTTTGTGGATTAATGGTGTGGAGGATATTTTTCATACACTTTGGTCCCCTTGGTACCAACTGAGCATCATCTAAACAGCCTACCCAAGTACTGCTCCTGACCATGTCCACCTTTATGACCACACTGTACCCATCTTCTGTTGGCTACCTCCAGCAGGATATCATAATCTCCCAAAGCTCAGATCATCTTAACCTGGTATATTCAACAACACAGTGAGTTCCGTTTACTAAATTTGGCCTCCATAGTCATTCAATCCAGTAGAGCATCTTTTACCTTTTTTTCTGTCATTTCACTAATTAATCAGTTATTGCAGCTTTTACCAGTACTTTTTCCACCTCTTTATGTAGTACAAATGAGTACATTATAAGCACTACCAGTAGCCACTAGCAGATAGGGCTAAATGTTTCACTACACGTGACTTAACAGATAAGCCACAGATTAAATCTACAGATATGCTGTTCAAACTGTACAACAAACATCATTTAATTTCACTCACCAGAGTGGAGAGATGTCATATGTGAACAAAATGGTTACATAATTATTTCATTTAATGAAAAGAGAGTTAATTCTAATTCATATCACTCATGTATTTGCGTGTGGATGTATTTTACAGCTGATGACTCCTATAATAACGACTGCTGTTAAATGATGCAGAAGTGACTTTTATTAGACGAATAGTAACTTTTACAAAATTCTGTAAAAATAAATCCACAATTCTGAATACATAATTACCAGCGATTTATACCCTTAACTTTTAAATAAAGGCCAGCAAAACTGGTTGCATACTAAATTGAAAGTATATAAAAAAAAGATCATAAGCTTTGCAGTGAAGCACAACCAAAATAAATAAGCATACAGCTTTGGTTTGAATTCATACATCTTTCAAATAAGCAATGACTTGCCTCATCTTGTGTGTGCACACTACACAAAAAAAGAAGAAGAAAAATACTCAGATACAAACTGTGACGAGGCTTTGCATGTATAAAGCAATATCTTAACAGTGCATTTCAGAAAAAAAAAATGTTGCAATTAATTTCCTGGAAAATATTCCTGAGCCATAGGCTGAGCAGAGACAGTTGGAACTGAGTACACGTTATTTTGTTCAGGCACGTTGATCGAAAGTGTTTCACTCAAATCTAAAAAAAAAAAAAAAAAAAAAAAAAAAGACAGACAGACAATTTAATAATCATTAAACCTTTCGAACCAGACAGTGTTTCAAAGTATTGTTTTTGTGTATTTTTACAACATACAAACCTTCATTAGCACGTTTGTTGCCTTGCAATGGAGAGACGTCCTCCTCCTCATCTGGGCCTAAGTCCTCAATCAGGACCTGGCCTGGGGCCTCCTTGCTTTGTGACTCTGTATAGAGGGTCTCCACTTGGGGAGGAGCTGAGGGAGGAGCAGGAGTTACAGCTGGAACAGAGTCTAGGGACTGAGCTGGGACTAAGACAGCATCTGGAGCAGGAGCTGAATCTTGGACGGGAACTGGAGCAGCAAAAGCCAGAGTTGGAGCAGGAGCTGAATTCTGCACAGACTCGAACACTGCTGCAGGAGCAGGAGCAGCAAGGACTGAAGCTGGTTGTGATTCCAGCCCAAACAGCGGAGGCAGAGAGCTGGTTATTTGGTCCTGAATGACCACAGCGGGTTCGGGTACCACCACTACTGCAGGAGTTTCCTTAAGTGCTTCGACTTCTTCCTGAACAGCAGACAGCTGCGGTGTGGGTTCAGTCTTCCTGGGCCTCCCTCTCTTCTTCGCACCGCTCTTGTCCTCAGCTCTTGATCTTTTCCGTTGGCTCTCCACCCTGAGAGAGCACCGCAGTTGCAATTAACTTCAACAACAGTGGACATTGATACAGCTCTTTGTGACAGTTTTGCAAAGCTAATAGTACAAAGTCCTTGACCCAGATCTGTGGCGTCAATAGAAAGAGCAGAGCAACCTTTGCTTTCCTCTTGCTCCATATTCAATATAAACCAGAGGAGTGATAAGCAGCCAGAATGCTGATAGTGTTTTCAGCATGTACTGCATGTACTGTACTGTACAGTGTTTCAACGCAGGCTACTAAACTTTTCTGGATAGGACCACCACTTTCTTCTACTGCACTTAAGTGCTGAAATTTGTAGATTTCTCCATGAGCATAGAGGTAAACATAGGCAGCAGCGCTAACATTGTCTGTGCTTTTGCTACAAATTTACCCAAAAACCCACTGGTTAGTTTCCTTCTCTTCTGCTTCGGCCTTTCTCTTCCTGAGAAGGTCCCTGTCTCGCAATCGGCGACGGATCCCACCTTTGAAACAGAGAGCCGTGCACAGAAATCATGTTCATATGGTGCATTAGAAATTCAAAGACAAACTGCATGACTGGGTAATGTGCTTGACTCATGACAATATAAAGATATTTCTTCTCCTAGCTACACACTGGCAAACTTTGAAAACAGACAGATTTGTGATATTACTTAAATGTTGATCAAAGGTCTGTTTCTGAGTTAACCACCAGCACCGCAGTGTGTGCAAAGACATAACCAGCTCCTTCAGCATTTTTGGTGTGGAAATGCTTGAGCAGCCGATTTCCAAAGAAGAGATTAATCTTTAAAAAAAAAAAAACCTACCTTCCTCTTCATTTGGATTTTTATATTCCAACTCTTGTTTCTCTTGTTGCGATGTGTCCTCCATTCTGAGTCCTGCTATGAATGAATTCAACTCATTGAAGGCGGGCAAGCGCAAAAAAAGACGACAGAATAACTTCTGACAGTTTTCTATTCCCACCCCTAGACGAATTATCTGGTTAACCATTACCACAGTGCAGGGAGAGTTCTTGCAGCTTTGGTCTTATCATATTTGTAAAGCTGGAGGAGTTGGCACAAAACTGACAGACAGGGGGGAAAAAGACAACAGCAAGTTTTCTGTGTGTGTGTGTGTGTGTGTATGATAGGGTAACAAATATATATGTTGTACTAGAGCTCTTCAGCAGCTGATCTAAAGGCACTGCTGTAGCTTAACAAGAGCAAGACTTTGACTGATTTTTGGACAGTTTCTTAAATAGGGGTCCAATATATGTGAAGTTATTAAGTTTTAAATATGATATCAAGAAAAAACACAAAAGCTCAAAATATTTCTGTAGAATATTCATAATATTAATCCACAAATCATAAGAAATATGCCTTTTTGGTAGGTAAACCACACTACAGACCAAACAAAATTCCTGTCTTCGTCCAGAGTTGGGGCATATACCCGTCTTATCGCTCAGATGGCAAGTTGCTCGGTTGGGGTGTGTTCACAATCTTCTAACAACACATTGAGCCCTGATGTGTGTGTGTTTGAGACACTCAGAGAGAGAGAGGGAGAAAAGAGCTATCCAGTAGAGTAAATAACACTCAACTGCCAATTGCTCCCAGCACTGTGGGGGGAAATGTTGAAAGGCCTCTTTCTAAATGTACTGATTTCTGCATGAAGGTGCTCGTAATGCACTCTCTTTTCAACATCATATGAAGAGAATCTATACACAGACATTCTGCACCGGTGGAAGCTGTGAGTGCTAAGAAGCTGAATGAAAACATGTATGTTTAAGTATAGGTTTTCACACACTCAAATTAAAATCACAAAACACAATCAACCAAACCTCTAGTGTTGAGTTCCAGCAGTTCAAAAGATCCCAAACTGCACATAGTTAACTCCTCAGCTAATAAAACTCCAACTGACACATTAATAAACCCCCTCCAGCATTACTGTTACAGCCAAAAGCAGATAGGGCTGTCATTCACACACAGCCCCACCGTTGCACAATGAAATGTGAGGAATGTCAGTGTAGATATTACAGTGCCATCTTCTGGCATTGCTTCTCAACTACCAAACACTGATTTAAAAACAGTGTCTGTGTGTATATATGCACTGTATGGACTGTGCCTTTAACATGCATGTGGCCAGAGTTAGGGTATTTGCATTGGTTGCCCTCGGCACACTATGCAAACACATCTTGCTAGCATTTATACATTTGTTATATTTACTAGACTTAAAACGGGCTATAATTTGTTATTCATTTATAGTATTAAAGCTTATTCACTAATTAATTTAGAACATAAGAAAAAAAAAACTACAAGCACAGTAGATTTTCTACTTCAACGCTGGAGAGTGTCAGGAAGTAAAGAGGAGGGGTTGTATGGGGTGCTCTACCCGTCCATATGTGTATATACAATGCTCTCTTTAAGGCAAACCACATATAGCCCTCCTTTTTAGCGGTTGGGGGTAGGAATCAACCATTTAGGAACCAAGAAACAACACAATTTTGTTCATTTTTCTTTTTTATTACAATGTAAAAAGTATCACACATTCACAAGACCCAACACACACATATTTACATATTTTTTTTTAAATAGGCATACATTATGATGGTTACCTCATAATTACACTGCTTATATGTTGACTATAAAGCAGTAATGCATTCGAGATTTCCTGTGAAACTTTTAAATGAAGCATAACAAAGTTCACCATGTGACCTACTTTATCGCCGTTTAATTGCTTGGTTGCTTATTTGTTTTGCATACGCTACACGCGTCTGTTCGTGCACATCCTTCGCTGAATAAAACCGACTTCTCAAAGAAAAACCCCGCCGTCTTCACTGAACAACACAGTACAGTAATTTCCTTGCATAGAATAAATTGCACCATAGCACCGTTTCGGGGCAGCGTCATGTTTTGTGACTGCAATGCCTTTTTTTCAGAAGCGATGGGCGTTTCTGGACGCAGATGGCGCTGTTGAGCATATATTTTGTTTCAGTCCCGTTTCCCTCCATGGTTTCCCCTCTCTCCGACTAACTTAGCGTTTGGCTCAGTTCATTATACAGTCCTATATTCTCCCTCCATTAGGGCATCTCTGCCTTTGGACTGAAGATCCCAGCAAAACCCCGAGGAGAAAAGTTTAACTTTCATAGGGCAAAATGGACATGAAAAAGAGGATCCACTTGGAGCTTAGAAACAGGACACCGTCTGATGTGAGTCGTGCTTTTTTTAAAACCAACCCTTAGTTTTCAGGCTAGCCCCTGCTAGCCTAGCTTGCTACTTTTTTTGCTTTGCGAGTGACCCTGTGTGGCTAACGTAATGGTGACCACATGGGCTTTTGATTGTGTTTCTCATTTATAACGGGGCGGAAAACAGTCGCATAACAAGCCAGAGCCTTTATGCTGGCTGGGATTGGGCGTATAGGGGCAACGAGACGAGAAAAGCTATATTCAGTCGTTACTTTGAAACGGCGATTCCCCCCCAGCTTGCTGGCATTATTGCAGTGCTTTAACCGTTTCGCAGCCTCCCTGGTCAATGGTGCACACACGATTCAGCTACACTCCACCGTTGTAGCACAATTAGTAAACTTCTTTTTGCGCCGATATGAGGAGAAAGCAGTTTCCTGCGCCGCGTTCGGCATTCACAGAGCGGTATATTTTATACAGACCTTGGAAGCCATGTTTGCTGCTAGCATAACTGCTAAAAAAAAGGAAAAAAAGGGGGAGCTTTTTTGTGTAATAATTGCAAAATCACTTTAAACTCTGGTGCTGAACAACAAACGAGTTTTGTAAACGTTAAACGGGCCGTCGCAGATCACGAGTCGTATGTTCACATTTCTGTGGAGTATACGTTTACATCAAACGGCCACAAAGATTCAGGCAGCGACAACAAAAAACACTTGGTTCACGAGTCATCCGTACCTTAAACCGCTAATGGTGAAAATACACCGCAACTCCAAAACCTTAGAGCCGGGAGACACTCAACAAACAGCCAACCGCTGCTGTTGGTGCTGATTTGTTTAAAGACACGTTGCAATCTGTAAGTTTTTAAAGGGAGTGTACATCAATTAATTCCCTCATTAATTCTTCTCTAGTTGTGCACCAAGCTATAGTATCACTTATCATCCGTGCATCGTCTTAAAGACGACGAAGAAGAATCGCATGCTTATTGAATGAAGCCTGGTGGTCCGGGGTTTCAGAACCATTCAGACTACCAGCCAGCTAACTTGGTATTAGGTTCCCGCCATATTACCCCCTTCTCGCTACCGGTCAAAGACAACAAAATCTATCCAGTTGTAAAGTAAAAACACCAAACACGACTACAGTGTGCTCCAGTAATCGTTACTATTGCTAAACTTGGCGCTTGCTACTACACAGATGCATGTGTTGGCCAGCGGCTTCATTGATCGAGCCAGCCTGCTCGAATGACACGGAGATCCGGCGCACCGCGCTTCATGCGTGGGCAGCCAAAAGCTCCCCGCTCGGCGTTCCCCCTCGTATCATGCACAAAATAAAATCAATTTAACACCGAAAAAACACTTTCGGTTATATGTAAATAACGCTTATTGCTCATTCTTAACAGCACTTTCCGCCATTGAAGCGTTCAGAGGACTGCATACTGTAGCTCAGGAATCGCCATGTTGTCATTCTGTCGTCTTTGAAGCTCTGGGAGAAAGGAACTGTCTCCATCTTTGTTTTTTACTAAATTTCCGTTCTCAATATATTTCCTTCGCCACTTCGACCTGAAAGCGATGCTGTACCCTCTAACAAACTGCCAATATCGGTCATTCGCTCGACGACAAGGAATATTCCACTTCCCCCACGAAAGCTGGTTTAACGAAAGAAAAAAAGAATCTCTTTACTAAGGGTGTATTCGCAATCCTTTCCGTTGCTGTTGGGTTGGCTAATGGCGGGCAGACAGACCTCTCTAGCTGCTCCTCTACGGCACGGCAGCGTTTAAAAGGGGCAATGGCTAGCCTGTAGCGAGCTAGCTCACAAAATCATTGCATTTGTCATTAGTGACTGCATCAGCAGGCCATGGGAAGCCGCTGCTTTGCTCTTCCTCGTTTCAAAGAAATCAATAGACGAACTGTGGCGGTCGGTTAAACGAAGCACACAGTGATAGCAAAGTGTTTTTAGATAGAGACTGAGTATCCATTTTGGTGTTTTTAATCGAGAAACGGCGGTCTTTGACGCTTGACAAGAACTTTTTTGGTAACGTTTAACAATGACTTGCGCAACCAGTGTGAGCTTTAACGGAGTCAAAGTAACTCCGCCTTCAGAGTTGTTTTTTCTAATATTTTAAGCAACTATAAAACGCCTTTAATCATTTTACACAAAGTGAAGGGCCATTTTACAAACACCACCACCCACTGATTATTAATACGTTAGGGCTGCTATATTCCCCGAACGCCTTTCTTAATGATTTTGTTTGGAAAAAAAATTATAATATCTGCGAAATATATTTTGGAATATTTAACATTTGGTCTGTTTTAAAATACACTTAAGGTATAAAAATTTTGCAAGTAGTTGTAGTACTTGCAAATGCATTAAAAAGTACAAGTAATTTTTAAATAATACTATTTGTTTGTTTTTTCAATTCCAGGTACGAGAACTTGTCCTGGACAATTGTCGATCAGTTGAAGGAAAAATCGAAGGTCTCACAGCTGAATTTGTCAACCTGGAGTTCCTCAGTTTGATAAACGTCGGCTTAATCTCAGTCTCTAATCTGCCCAAACTAGGAAAACTGAAAAAGGTAAGCAGGAGTGATTATTCACTCTCATATATTCATGACAAAAAAGAAAGGAGGGGGAAAAAATAAAATGTGCAAAGAACCATCTGGACTAATCTCTCTTTTTACTGTCATTCATTCAGCTGGAGTTGAGCGACAACAGGATCAGCGGCGGGCTTGATGTTTTAGCAGAAAAACTACCCAACCTCACACATCTAAACCTGAGTGGCAACAAATTGAAAGACATCAGCACATTGGAACCATTGGTATGTGTTCACATGTGTTTGGGGGTCATTTACATGCTACACACTTCACAAAGAGTAAACCAGCTAATGCAGTGTTCATCATAATCAAACCAAAACATTAGGATTTATATTGGGAAGTGAGGTTTCAACAAGGAATATTCATTGCCACAGAGCAGCTTTGTTTTGATTACTCCACTCATAGCCAGAGGTATTTTAAGGGATAGCCCATTCAGTAATTAATAGTCTCTCAAACTTGAGACAGACGGATCTCTGTCGTCTCACATTATATCTCATTGTCACGCGGAAACTGGAGCCTAGTACCATTACTACCACATTTCAGCGGCAGAATCTCATCACAGCATTTCTCTTCTCTTCTTGCCAACAGAAAAAGCTGGACAACCTGAAGAGTTTGGACCTGTTCAACTGTGAAGTGACAAACCTGAACGACTACAGAGAGAGCGTGTTCAAGCTGCTTCCCCAGCTCACCTACCTGGATGGTTATGACATGGAGGACAGGGAAGCCTCAGACTCTGATGGAGAGGTGGATGGAGACGGTGTAGACGATGATGAAGATGAAGGTATGAAGTTGTGCTTTCCCGTCTCGGATGGCTCTGCTTTTTCTGCTGTAGTAAAAATAAAAACAAGGCCACAGCATAGATTTTGCGTATTTTTCGGTCGTCAAATCCAACGAACAGACCATAAATGAGGTTTTATCTCTGTGTTGGAGCGCCTCATTGTGGTTCAAGAACAATTAAAGACTCCTCAATCATTCATGCCGTTGCTCTGGTGACACGTTTGCTCATTATGAAAAATGCGTACGCCGCAGTAGTTTATTTAGAAACGGCTCCACGGCTGAGTAACGCCAATCGCTCTCTCGTTTCTGGAAAGTGAAAATGTGAAAGCGATCGCCGTGATTAGCCTCCGTGCGCTCTCACTTTGCGGTCGACTGATTGTTCTTTTTCACTTTTGTGTCGCAGAAGGAGAGGAGGAAGAAGACGAGGACGGAGAGGAGGAGGACTTCGATGAGGAAGAGGACGATGAGGAGGATGAAGAGGAGGTAGAAGGAGAGGAGGATGACGAGGAAGGCAGTGGAGAAGATGAGGTGAAAAATGAAAGGAGCTTGGTGGAGCTGTTGTTAAAGCAGGTCGATGCACCGTCTCATTTTTTTTAACTTGTAAAATGTTGTTCACATAGGAGGAAGACTTTGGTCAGGATGGAGAAGTAGATGAAGAGGATGAAGATGAGGATGAAGATGACGATGGTATGTAACTTCTTAAAGTAACTTTACTCACAATTTTGGCTCAAACATCACTACAAGAGTCAGTCGAAGTCTCTCGATATCTCTGCATAACTGCACAACTCAAGGCCGAGACTTAATTCAGGGGTGAGACAACTTGTTGTTTTTTTGTTCTATAAGATGGAAATTAAATAGACTTATGTCTTGGAAAGTACCACTGAATTAAACACAACAAACAGGTGACCAACTTTACCAACTCATAAAGTTTCTCTTTGAAGTGGAAGTATTAACCGTATTAACCCTGCTCTCCACCCAATTTGATGATACATGTTGGACGTTATTCAGCATCATTTACTGACTCGCTTCGGGCCATTTTTATTGCCAAAACAAAAAAAAGATATATTTCAAACACTCCCTCTCCAAGATATTTGTGCAACAAAGGTATAAAACAAGGGAAAATTATTAACTTATAGATCGTACCCAACTGTTAGAAAGCATTAAAAACATCAGAAATCTTCCGAAAATGTCAACCAATTTTGAAACAAAGAATTGAAAAACACTTGAAACATATTTACATGTATGACTTGACTTGAGTTGTCAAGTGATACAACACCAGCTGTTACACCATGTGGGGCAGTCCCCAAAGTTCTTCATGACTCCGTCAGCAATGTGGGAACCCTTCACCTGGTATACAGAATATATATCTATCTTGTCTTCTTGATTTTGCATCTGTTTAGAGATTACTGCTTTAGTGAGCACCTGTTACTGACATTTATCTTTATAACTAAAATAACAGTAGTGCTCAGTCAATCCCAAATAACATGTGATGTGAGAATGTTAGTCACTTAACTAAAAAAATCTCGCACAAGGGCGGGACTGAAGATGAATTTCTTCCGCTGTATTTTGAGCTTCTAATCACGCACCATTGTAACATGTAGGGACAGCAACATGATAGTGACCATTATTAAGCACCGCCCACAGAGTGTGATAAATGCAGAGATTGAAGCTGTTTAAAACGGGTGGAGGATTACTGTATTCATGCTTGCAGATGCAAGAATTTGTGTGGTTTTGGCACCTTGTCACAGCAGTTTTCTTCTTTACCTTCAGAAGCAGAAACTGGCAAAGGCGAGAAGAGAAAGCGAGACCCAGAGGATGAGGACGACGAGGACGATGACGAAGACGACGACTAAGAGCTAAAGTTGAAAACGAGAGCCTACCGAGTTACCCCTCCTCTCCCCCACAAACCCGAACGTCCACCCTCCTACAACTCACACCGCCTTTGTAATCCACGTCAACCCCCCTCCCCAGCGCTGAGCTCTTTTTATGGGGCTAGACTGTACCGAATGGGTGGGCCGAGTGGAGCTGCCCCCCACCCCCTCTTTTTTTTTTTTTTTTCTTTTTTTTTTTCTCCCCCTGCCCCCCATGGAACTGAGAGCCACCCAACACCCTCCACCTCACCCCACTCACGGCCCCCGAGGTTCTCAGGCAGCCCACCACTCAGCATTCCACAATTTCACTGTCGATCCCTCTTTATGTATTCCCGTGTGAGGACTTTGGGACTGGTATCTAGTTTTGGGTCTGTGCTTTTAATATTTTGTTGGATGAATAATTTTTGTTGTTGGGTTTATTATTTCTCTTTTTTGTCTTTTAATTTTTTTTTCTCCGTTCCTTATTTTTCCCAATAAAATTATTGCTATAGCAGCTGTGCAACCAGCGAGCCATGATTTTTAGTGTGGCTGCCTGTTGCACAAATCAAGGTTGTAGCTACATTTTTACTTTCTGTATGACAAAAAAACAACTTTGTAAATAAAATGTTAACATTTTGTGCTTTTCTTTCTTCACACTCTTCTGTCCCCAAATTATTTCAAGAGGATTGAAGGATAACTCTTCTCAGTACTGGGTAGTACTGGGTTTGACCCCATTTTGCCATCAGAACTGCATTAATTACATACAGTTTAATTAATTACATACAGTTGCTGTACCAAAATAACCCTGGCACCATTGTTTCACAGCCAACCTGAATCACTGAAACAATACAGGATAGATTTATGCTTTCATCGTTGTTTATGACAAATCCTGACCCTACTTCTACTATCCAATTTTGGTGAGGCTGTTGGAACTGTACCCTCTGTTTCCTGTTTTTAGCTGACAGGAATGGTCTTCTGCTGTTGTAGCCCAAAGAGATGCTCTTCTGCATACCTTAGTTTTAACAAGTGGCTACTAAAGTTATGGTTGCCTTTGTTACCCAGAGACCTCAGTTTACTGTTAGCCGACAGGAGTGGGGCCCAATGTGGTCTTCTGCAGATATAGCCCATCTGCTTTAAGGTTCAAGAGACGCTCTTCTGCATATCTTGATTGTAATGAGTTTGTATTTGCCTTCCTTTCAGCTCATAACGTTTCCTGACTGCTGTGTAATTCCTAGAGATGTTTGTGTGGGGAAAACCCAGTAGATCAACATTATCTGAAATACTCAGACTAGCCTGTCTGACATCAACAACCTTGATACATTCAGCGTCGCTTAAATCACCTCTCTTTGTTGTTCTGATGCTCCATTTGATTTTCAGCAGATCATCTTGATCACGTCTAAATGCACTGGGTTGTTGCCATGTGATTGGCTCATTAGATATTTATGTTGCTGAACAGTTGTACCTAACAATGTGGCCAGTGAGTTTAAAACATAGTGACCAGTAGTGATGTAAGTAATGTGGACAAAATGCACCCAAAGTCTTTCACATAAAATTCCTTTTGCCCAGACACAACAGGAAATGCCAAATGCAGCAGATTTAAAAGCAAAATCTAAATTTTTTTTAATCCATGCTGCCTGTTAATTTTGTTTTTCCTTTCTTTTCTTTATGTAATCTGCTATGCAGCAATATCATAGGGAAAAAATCAACTGGCAAATTCAGAATGCTGAAGCCTCACTTTGGCTTTGGCTGAACTTAAGAATACATTCCTACACAGAACAATGGCTTCTTTTTTTCACAGGACAAAGGCACTTTCACAGCCAATACGAACAGGAGAAATGCTTACTGTATAATGATACATATATACAATTTGTTCTCTGTAAAATAAGGAAAGAAAAAAGCCTTTTAGCCAAAGTTAATTTTGGGGGCTCAGAAATCTGAGTTCGACTATTGAAATGGGGACCAAAGTTGGTTTGTTTTTTTGTCTTTTTCCAGCATAAAATTAACTCTTGGTGTATCTGTCTGTGCACTGCATCTCACTGGGAAATGAAATAGAGAAAATTCAGTTCTAAAACACTGACTTTAGAAAACACCCAGTTTGACTTATTCAGCATCATATTTGCTTCAGCTGCACTTTGCCAGATGAGGTCTGTGAATTTTTTCTCCCATCACTCACACTGGAATCAAGCTGAGAGGGGGCATTTAGCAGTGCCTTTAAATGCACACATGGGTGCTTAAGTATTGTATTAATATAGATATGAAAAAAAGGTTCCTGCCTCTCACAAGCTTGTAGTTTATAGTACGTTCTGTAACTAAGTGCAGTCATTTTTCACTTTACAGAAAGAGCAAAGCAACCTCAGGACAGAGCCCACTGGTCTGTAACACCTTTATTCTTAATAATAAGCCCAGAAATGACAACTAAACTGCATTACTGAATTGTGGAGAAACGATAATCTCTTTTAAAGAGTTTATGGCTGCTGATCTTCTCCAGGCTGCCCTTATAAAAAAAAAAAAAAAAACACCACCCAGACAATTGTGTACAGATGAAAAATGTTTGTTTCATGTGCTGCACTTTCAGACTCCCAAGTAATTTGTAGTGAACCGAGGAAGCGGTGCTGTTTTTGTACAAAGAAAGAGTCTTTTCTCAAATATTCACATTTTGGTCATGTTTGATTGACATGTTTTATATTTCACTTGTGTTTTACTCTAATAGAGAATGTCAACAGTCAGAGATAATTTGATTACCCAGGAACATTTAAGAATTAAAAAATACATATAACATTTTTGCTAAATACATTTTAAAGACACAAAATAACTGCATTAAAATCTGTGGAAGTCAGACGCAGTGAGGCTCATACAAAGTCGGCAACAACCAATAAATGACATAGTTTATTAAATCAGACAGCAAATGCTACAAGTGAGCTACATTATTGCTCCAGTGTAATGTAAGAGACTGTCAGTGTGCATGCTTTAATGCCGAGAGGTCTCGGGCAGGGATTGATATTGCTTCATTTCAGCTTGTCGAGTTGTTTCTCTCCCCTCTGAGGACTCGGTGTACGCCACATTCATAACAGAGCAACAGAACGATCATCATCTGCAGAGTTTTACTATCACAATTTTCAGCAGAGCAATAATAGTCATCACGGTACCACAACACTGTGATGATAACTTGGAGGAAATGGCAAGAAAAAACACTTATGGAGAAACAACAGCCCCTTTCCCCTCCCTCCTTATTGTTAATTATTCATACTAATGTATGATGTGCGTATATTTAAATTATACTCTACGCGAGTGAGCTGTTGAGGGTAAGACAAAAGCAAAGGGTATCAGAGCTGGCAGTGAGTTTCCAATTTTGTTGGCCCAGTGACTTCACACGGTGTGAAATCAGATTAAACTAGATGTCATTTCTCCACCAATTAAAGCATTGGATTAGTAGTTTTGTAATTAGAATCTGGAGAGAAATCTTAAATGTAAGGAGTGGGACTTTTGTTCTACTACTACTACTCTACTGTCTTTTTGGTAAACCTCTACAGATTAAGATAAACACAGCTGTGTGTGAAAAGTTATTTGTACACTTGCCAGATACTTTATTGGGTACACCTTGCTAGTACCAAGTTGTACTTATGTTAAACATGAATTCTTTGTGGCATAGACTCAACAAGAGCCTGGAAACATTCCTCACAGATTTTGGTTCATTTCTACATGACAGCCTTACATAGTTGGAGGCTTGTTATCCATCAGAGCTGGAAGAGCCATCAGATGACGGGTACTATGTAGTCATAAATGAGGATAGATATGGTCAGTAGCAATACTTGGTGTTTTAATTAGTGCTCAGTTGGCACAAGAGGGAGCCAAGTTAAGCAAGAACATATCCCGCACACCACTGCACACAACCAGCAGCACGTACTGCCGATAGGCTACAAAGGTAAGATGGATCTGTGCTTTGTTTATATTGTGTTTATGCCAAATTCTGACCCTACCATTCAAATGTTGCAGCAGAAATTGAGGCTCGTCAAACCAGGCAATGTTTTCCAAACTTCTGTGGTCCAATTTTGGTGAGCCTGTGTGAACTGTAGCCTCTGTTTCCCATTCTCTGATGGCACCTGGTGTGGTCTTCTGCTGCTGTAGACCAGAGAGGTGCTCTTCTGCAGATTTTGGTTATAACAAGTGATTATTTGAGTAGGTATTTGACTTTGAGTTCTCTTCTGACCTCTGGCATTAACGAGGCATTTTCTCCCAGAGGACTACTGCTCACTGGGTATTTTCTCCTTTTCAGACCAATCTCTGTAAACCTTAGAGATGGCTTTTTGGGGAAATCCCAGCAGATCAGACCAGCACATCACCAACTACCATGACACGTTCAGCATTATTAAATCACCTCATTCTGATTCTGTTTGAACTTGTCTATGTGATTAACCAATTAGATATTGGTGTTAATATAGAGTTGGAAGGATGTAATTAAAGTCCCCGGCAAGTGTATCTCATCATTCACACCGCCTGTTTCAGTTTCATTTTACCTGTGCACCTGTAAGTCTAATCAGCCAGAATAAATGGATACACTCATGTAGATATACAGAACCCATTATACTCACAATATACAGATTCCACTGGTGGTCTGATTGTTTTTGAAGATATCAAATGTATCATGCTGAATATTGAGCATATATATGCAAAAATGCATGGACAAAGTACCTTAGATATTTCCATGTCATGTAATTGAACAACTATAACAATATAACCACTTGAGTTTGCCTTGAATGAGGCCTATTATGTTCTTTTCTACCTCCCTATTTTCAGTTTTGGACTTTACTACAGTAGCTTTGCATAATTCACAGTTGAAAAATAATTGTTATACTCAGCTTTGGTGCAGTTCCTTCCCTCCCCTCAAGCCAACTTTCTTCTGGCTGCCCCTCAAAACCAAAAGGCTTTGAACAGCAGACGGGTGGAGTTGCTGTGTCCCTGAGATCATCATGTTATGGACATCTTGCAGATCAAAGAGTAGAAATAAATTCAAACTTAGCATTTAGAGATCTTTTGGCTCGTAGGGATCACGTAGACATGCACTGACCTCAATAATGGATCCTTTGGTTGTTTATTAGTATCCACCACAGTGTATATATAGATATATATGATGGATTACCAGGTTCCAGTAAATGCAACATTACATTTTAGGTCCTCCTCTGCTTTTGTTATACATCTTAATATATTCACTACCGCTCTTATGTGGATGAAACACATAAAGAGCTTCTTTGATAGTTTGGATGATTGAAATCCTGAATGGCAAAACATTCCCTTAGACTAAATGATACCACAGCTGGCGAAGCTCTATAAACATCCCAACTAAGGCACTTGGTCCTTTATCCATATATGTCCAAACAGTTGTTTAAAAATCTGGTGCATTTGCATTTAATCATTAGTTATTATTAATCTCTGGCTCTCTTCAACAGCGTCTTCTGTCCTGTCTTCCTCCCCTCGCTCCCTGAGCCTCATTCTGCCAGAGGTTTCCTGCTAAAATGGAGTTTTTCCTTCCCACTGTTGCCAGGTGCTTGTTCATCCAGGGATCACCCGATTGTTGGGGTGTTCCTCTGTGTTATTGTAGGGTCTTTAACCTACCTTTTTTTTTTTTTTAGTTCATTAAGCTCAACAGTATATTACAGATTTTTTAACTCTGTATTTTGCCTCCCTACCAGTGTCATCCTCCCAACAGCTTACAACCCCCTTTTTGCCTAAACACTAAAGGTGGGTCTTTCCTGTTGCCCTCAGGCTCTGTAACTGCCATCCTCTATAAAAACCCATCCAACGACGGACACTTTTAAATTAGCTCTAAAGATCTACCTCATTTTCACTTGCTTTTTTCATATCTGTCTATGTGAGTTTAGTGTTTTGAAATTGGGTTTTTGGAGCTCTTGAATGTAAATGCATTTGCCCAGAAAGCACTTTAGGTCAGTTGCAGTTGTTTTAAATATGCTATATAAATTAAACGAACATGCTGTGACTAGACAATAAGAAAAAGGACAACTTTAAAGGTATTTTATCAGGGAAGAAAAAACATTTTCAACTGCAATTACGTTAACCTAAAAAGAATACATTTGCAATATATTTGTATCCAAGTACTGGAAGAGCCTGTTGTGTTAATGAAAAGGTCCACCAGATTCAGCAGTAGGCAGGCAGTTTGCTGTTGAAGGTTCAGCAGCTATAAAAGGACTGCTAAAGAAACAGGCTGACTCAAAATGCCAGCTGCTGTTGCTATTTAACTGGTGATATTCAGCATTTCAGGCTGAGAATTTATTCAGGCGACATCACAAGTCAGCCCCTGAACGATGGGAATGTGTTGAGACTGGTGCTCTGGTGGAAGTTAAACATTGGTCAGGCATTGCTGCTACTGGACAAAAGTCAGCATGAGATGCAGCTTTGCTAGAACTGTCCGGCCAAAGGTCAAAGGGGTCGTGCACCCATTACAATTGCATTGATCTGTATGTGTGTGGTTTCTATGCTGCACCTGAAACGTGCCAAATCTAGAAAATCACTGTTGTGCTTGTGCCTCTAAGTGCGTCAGTACAGGCATGTGTGATTACTGGTGCTACATCTGACTATTTATCTTAGTATTTACCTTTAGACTGGCATTTATAGTGTTTTTCTAATCCCACAAACCACTCAAACCAGCTTCTCAAAGCAAACTAACACGCTTTGCTGCTGTGCTGTCTAATATCTGCAAGTGGCATCTACATCTATGCGTACATCAGGGTTTTTTTTTATTATTTATTATTTAGGAATGTATCTTTTAATTTGGCTGGGAAAAAGGAGTTAAAACCAGCTGCCTGAAATCTGAAAACAACAAATGTTCTGGTCTGACTGTACCATGGTGGTGGCAGAAGCCATGAGAACCACTCAGAAATTCACTGATGGGAAAAAAAAACCCAAATAAAAAAAACACTTTTACAGTTTATCGGGATAGATTTTTATCAGCTGTTCAGCTAAAACAGTATATGCACACTGTGCAGTCACAAGCCTGCTGTTTTAAGGTTAAGCTTTTAAAAATAGATAAAGAATAAATTACAGAGTGTGTAAATCAGATGTGGGCCAGGTTGTCTATTTTCCCTTTTTCCCTCATTGTGGTTTCAGAAGTGTTTTTTTTTTTTTTTTAGCTGAAACAGTGTACTGGTATTTTATACCTATTCTAAAATGATAAGGCAGTTTACTTTTTTAAACATTAAAAAATTGTTAGTTTTGATAAACATTCTCTGACTGCTGTGGACTTTAAACCATAACAAAAACCTCCGTGAGCAGCAGATGCAGGCCGCTTAGTCATCACAGCTCCGTAGATATTCAAAGTGAGCTCAACAATTCACGCTTGTAAACAACCGCACACAAATCAATCCCCACTCAAGGTCCACTTTAGGGACGCACAGATTGTGAAATTGTTGGCGGATACCAATGCTCAGAACAATAATTTGGCTGATGACTGGGTTCTTTGTTTGTTTGTTTGCTTTTTTGTTCCGATTTTATTTATACCAGCTTTTGAGGCATTATAGCAGAGAAATCTTGTGCTGAGTGAACGCTCTCTGAACATTCGCCCAGCACAAAATAAATGTGACACAACACTGGTAAATGTCATCCTATTTGTCTTTAGGCCCGCTGCAGTCTAGACAGCTTAGTTACAAACCTCACCTGCTGGAAATGTGCAGACCTCTTATATCATATAACTTAACTGTGATACTGACATATTAATATACATTTACTGAAGAATCTGCAGGCGTCTTTTTTGTATGTGTATGTTCATAATATAGTGGGGCTTAACAACACAAAAAAGTTGGGATGCTGTGTAAAGTAAAGACAGAATGTAATGATTTATAAATCTAATAACCATTTTAAGGAAAAAAATTAGGGTCATTTTGCATTTGATGGCAGCAACGTGTCTCAAAAGAAGAGCAACAAAAGGAAGAAAGAAAACTGCACTAAAAAGCACCAGCTGGAGGAAGACTGCAGCTAATCAGGTTAATTGGCAACAGGTGAGTGACATGACTGGGTGCAAAAAGAGGAAGACTTTGAAGCTCTCATCATCTACAGCGATTGCACGAATCTGGAGAAATCTCTGTGTGCAAGGCCAAAAATCAATATTCAGACAGCACCGCATTAAAAACAGATGGGCTCAGGAACACTTCACAGTGACTTCCATCCATAAATGCAGGTTAAAGCTCTACCATGCAGAAAAGAAGCTATATGTATTTAAATGTGAACATCAATGTTGAAAGGTATATTCAGGTTCTAGATTAACATGTGCTCTCCTCAAGATGAGGCTTTTTTTCAGCTAATCCCTTGTACACTTCAACACGAAAATGCAAAATTGCACATTCCATTTATAACAAAAGTATGGCTTCATAACAGAAGAGTGTGGGAATGGCTGAACTGCAGTCCAGACCTTTGACCAGTATGTGCCTCATCATGAAACAAAACACAGCAGATCCAGGAGTGTTGAGCAGCTGGACTCCTCGATTGGACCTTCATTCGCACAAAACTCCAGCAGCTGGTCTCGTCAGTTCCCAGATGTTTACAGGCTGCTGTTAAAAGAATCAGGGATGCTACACAGTAGTAAACAGGACCATTTCCCAACTTTATGATTCATGCTGCTGCCATCAAATTCAAAATGACCGTTTTGATTTTCTCAAAGTCTGAGATCTGCAAATCATCGCTTTCTGTTCTTATTTACATTTTGCACAGCATCACTGCTTTTCTGGAATTGGGTTTCATCCATCCATCCATCCATGGATGAAATCTTGTTTGTTCATATTTAAATCAATGATTACAAACATACACATACAGACATTTGCAGCTTCTCAGTTTTTTCAGTGTATATGGGTTCTCCACATTTCAAGCAGGTAAGGTTTCTAAACTAAAATCAAGACACTTCATACAAGGCAAACATGCCTGGGTTTTCCTTATAACTCTGTAGAGTCTTTACACTAGAATATATAGAAAAAGTCTTGAGATGAATGCTGTTGCGAATTATCTTTAAAAATTCAATTGAGTCAGAATTGAATTTTGCAATAAAAGAGTCCTGCTTGTTGATTTAATAGACCCAGAGAAAACAAGAGGATAAATGATCTGGTTAAAATATCTGACTGTTGTCATATTAATGTTATTACAGCTTTATCAGAGCTGTGAGGTAAATTTGTGTGTCCTTTACAACAGTAGATACCATTTTGCCCTAAAACTGATCAGGTAAATGAAGTATGATCAGAAACCAGTAGGAAAAAGCAAACAGGGTTTTGTCCTTTTTTTTAAACATTTTGCATGCTGTATTTGCCAAAATTACAACAGCAAGTTCAAGTATTTGATTAAATGGCATTTTCTCTGTCCGTATTTTAAAATAAATATAAAAGTCAAGATCCAAACTGCTACATGGCATCAGTTACTGAATTGGCTTACACGTTAACCGCAGCAAAACGGATCATTTCCACCAACTTTCCAGTCATTAAAAAAAATGATAGAAGAATTAAACACAAATGCAGCTTAATGAGATGGCAGAACACAGCTGGGATCACGAAACAGTCATTCATTCATTTCGCTCTCATTCAAGCAAACATACCACATCTGTCTGTTGAACTTAAACACAGTCGTTTCACTTACAGTAGTTTGAATGTTGGATGAAAAAGAAAACAAAAACAAAACAATCAACAAGCATAGAAAATAAATGCAGCGTTATCTCACAATCACACAGGATGTCTGCTCCCCGCGACAACTTTCAAGCAGCGCACGCACAGCCACATCATTCGGTCGACGCGGCACAAACATCCTTTTATCCGTCAGCTACAAAAAACCCTAAAATATACAATGAGCTTGCATAGTGAAGCGTACAAAAGAAGTGAGGCAAGGGGGCAGGGATGGTCAAAAGGTGCAGAGAGTTTTAAAAGTATGTACATGAGCAAAGAACATGTGCACCCTGTGTAGAGTCGACAAAACGACAAACTGAAGATAACAAACAAAAAAAAGAAAAAAAACATAAAATCGAGGCTTGAATGGCCCCTGTGCAGTGAGCGCGTGGGGCTCGTTAGAGGAAAACCGGTGAGCCGGGGCCTTATGAAGACTGTGGCAGTTTTAAAAATGGGGTTGGTATAGGTTGTATAGGTTGGTAGGTTGGTACACCTGTGCGCGTCTACCCTCGTGAGGAGGTGAGGGTGACTCAGCCATTGGAGAAAGTTTTAAAGTGAGCTCTGACTCTGGGAGTTCTTGATGTTCTTAATCTCCAGCTCCAGCTGTTTGATGCGTACGTCCCTGTGGTTGAGGAGCTCCCTCAGCCGCCTGATTTCCTCCTGCTGCTTGTGGAACTTCAACCGCAGCTGTGGACAAACACACGCACGGGATAAGGAGTTAAATCACGGCTCTTGTGCCCACTGGAGACTCGGGGAACACGTCTGCCTCACTTTTAGGCTACAGGTTCAGTTAAACGTCTCTACTACAAACTGCTGCCGTCAATACAATAACTAGTGACACATTCACATTAAGTAGGGTTTTAACGCTGCAGGCGTGCAGTTTTCCACCTGTTTTTACCCCATCTTTATAGTCAAAGATGTAACAGAAACCTGCTGAATCTGAATTTTATCAGTGCATCGTATTTCAAGATGGCACTTCAGTAAAAGCTTCTTTTGAATTTCACACCCGATGCCCTTCCTGATGCAAACCCCAAACGGATTTGTGCTTCCTCTTGTGATCTTGTGATAAGTAAATGTTCTTAATATTTTCCACCACTCGTTACTCATGATGGATTTTGTTTGTTCTGCCTCTTTTGCCTCACGTTAAAGCAGTCTGAACCTTCTGAGTGCCACCGCTTCTTCAGGTTTCCTAAAAGTAACTACACAGGACCTAAAAACAGCTCAGTGTCTTTAGCGTACTTTCAGAATTTCTCCTCATTTGTGTATATATCTGTTTACTTGTAACAGTTTATCATTTTCAAATGACACAACCTTAACTGAAGAGTATCCTGGGACATGTACTCGACTTTCAGCTGCTAAGTAACAAGTAGGACACATTTCTATATTTCGAGTCCATTGTAAAGAATAACTGACTAGGATGCAACTAAATATAGCTCATATTGCTTTTACGTCTGCCTTTGTGTGTGTGTGTGAGAAAGCAAAACCATCCAGCACCTCATTCTCTGTTCTGGGAGGAGAGCAAAGTGTGAGATCTTCTCCGTTGGTGACGTGTGTCTGAATCCTGTCATCCACTGTGTGGCTGCTGTCCTCTTTGCAGCTGCTGTCCTCTTTGCTTTCTTTGGCTTCCAGTTGGTCCTGAATGTAAGCGAGCTGCAGCATGCCCGGTCTGCCCTGAGACCTGCGAGTGTCCAGCGAGTTTTCCAGTGAGTTGCCCACTGCCTTCATGTCTGAGAAGGACTCTGCTATTTGGCTTCCTGGCTTCAAAGACATTAGCACTGGACCTAGGAAACAATGGGGGGATTAAAACACTCATTAAACAAGCTAAAAGACTATTGAAAGGATATTCCCTTTACCCTAGCATACAAGTGAAGCACCGGAATATCAAAGGTGACAGATAAATGCAATTTCAGAGGCTACAGGACACAAACAGATCCCACACACAATCTTTCTTTACTTCTAACCTTTGTCCATGCCACTGAGCCACTCCTCTGCAGTCAGAGCAGGCTTGTTTCCAGCCGTCATTGGATAGAGGTCCTCTTGGTATGACTCCGACTGGAGACACGTGCACAGCAGATTCAGAAACACATTCGACATTAGGTCTGTGAAATGTGCTACACTCGGATGTTTGTTTTTCCTTGTACAGTGGTGTCTGCAATTTTTGTGTAACACTTACCCTGCGGGGTACAATCATAGAAAGAGGCTCGATGAGACTCTTGATTGTCACCAATTTGTAGAACCTGAAGACTTCACAGGAGCTCACATCGAGGCCTCGCTTCGGCATCACACCTGCAGGTTAACACACAGACGCACACAGATTGTATTCATTCTATTTTCTGAATCAATATTAGTCAAGGTAAGACGCACTGTATTTATAAAAGGAGTCTAGACTTTAGAGAACTGTCACAATATACAGTGGAAGTAGGTTTATCCTTTATGTTCTTTTTAGATAAATCATAACAACGGGGACTCAAATGTTATTTAAAAAAAACAAAAACCCACTTTCCTCCGTCACCAGGAAATTCATCATATTACTGCAGCAGCAGGCAGTTAAAGGTTAACCTGTATCAGAGTAACTTTATAAAGCAGAGCCACTACAAGTCCACTTCATTAAGTGGTTTGGGAATTTATAATATACATTTTAACCACAACAAGCAGGTAAAATAACAAATCTAACAAGTGCACATGTGACGTTTTTGCTGCCTGTACACCTGACCTGAGCCACAACCCCTTCGATCAGCTGTTTTGGCTATGCAAATATTGGAGGCTTATTTGCACAGCAGCTTTGCTTAAAGGTGCACAGTGTCATCACAGTAGGCGGAGTTTCCAAACAGGGTTCAACTGTCACGTCTTTTATTCACACTCACTTTAGGAAATAATGTGTCGGTGGCATTCATTAAAGTTTAAAATTGAGTGCGTGTTTATGTGCGTGTGTGTTCCTTACCCAGCCCTTTCTGAGGTAGTTGTGAGCGGTACTCTGTTAAGAAGTGAATGTATGGTTTTTCTGTGCTGATCTCATAGTACCTGATATTTCCATCACCCTAAAAAGACAAAAAGGGAAGTCTCTGTAGCAGTAATAAAGAATATTTTCTGTATGAAGCTTTTAATATGATTGTTTTGATTTGATTTGGGGTTTTTTTTAACATGTTTCAGAGTCCCACCTTCCCAGCAAGATAGAGCATGTGTGTGTCGGGGTCGTAGAAAGGAAAAATGACCCCCGACGAACCGTCCAGGTTGTCTTCCAACAAAGGCGCGGACAGATCATCCTACAAACACACACGAATCAAACGATCAAAAACGTGTTAAAACACAAGACCTAAGCGGCGCTGATGTGAACAACATACAGAAAATATCAAAACACTGATTTAAATCCACTGCTCCATAAGAAGCACTCTGCAGCGCCGAATTAAAAACACTGAGCGCTCAATCCCTAATCCGAGCTTTGCCTTAATCCTCCGCCCACGATACGCTCTAAATCATCACAACACGCCGGCCTGGCACACCAACTATTACTACTACTAGACTACTAGGTGTGATCAGACTGGGTGATGACATAATCGCGATGTGACAAATAACTTTGGCTCCACTTGAACACGGGAATCAGTGAGCTGCTCAGGTAAACGTGCAGGGTTGCTGAACTGGTGCATTTCATCCACTAGGTGGCAGAGTTGCACTTGTGACAGGCTCGAGAGGTGTTTGGTAGTGAAGGAAGTATTCTGAGAAATCATTAATACAACAACACTGAATTTACAAGAAAAAAAAGATCCTCAAATGTTTTTAGAAAAACGCTAAAGAAAAATGTTTCCTTGTGCAAAAAAGGTCACAACATGAACCTGGCTGCACATCAGATGATTTCACAGGTAAGAACACTTTATGTCAATGCTCAGGGGTTTAAATGATGTAGGCCAGGAAATGAAGCTGCCTAAAGTCATGACCTCTCCAATGGTGACGTAATAAGCTGACCATTGCTTCAGTCGTGTTACTATTAATACTCTGTAAGCTTAGATTTCACTTATTTGTGGCCCTTCTGTTGTTGCCGATTTCTCGATTTCTCCTCCTCCTGCAGTCCTGCTAACATCCCTGGATATAAGTGTTCAATATATTAAACTTACTACAAATTATTCACACCAGCCTGACTATTTTTAGCCAAGATCGCCCCCAAGGAACAGGGTGCTCTCATTATTCCAACATCCAGACTAGCAGGTAAGCGCTGAGCTCACAATTACGATTGTTTACACGAATGCTTGTGCTGCGATAGTTATTATCCAGAGTCTGTCCTGTCTTTGCAAATCCTCATCAGAATGCTCCTGATTTGTAGATGCTGGCCTGGAATTCAGAAACATCTACAGGAAGTTTAACAAGTAATCAATGTGATAGTTGTCGACTTACAAATAACACCCCCACTAGACATTTCTCTTTTTTTCTCTTTTTTTCCACTAGCATTTGCTTTGCTACAAAAAAACCCACAAAAGCTTTTTGTAAAACTGCGATATTTTGTTGCAAACGTCTTGCTGCCATGCTACCTGTCGCTCTGCAGCGTCTCTCACCTGATCCCACAGTGCTATCTGCCGATCATTGTAGCGCGACGTTCCCGATGTGAGAAGCATCTTGGTGTTTCCCAGGATCAGCACCTTACTGGCTCTGTGCGTCTTAAAGTTGCTTTCCTGCAAACGTGACACAGTAAACATGACGTGCAGCATTAATCAATGAACCCTGATGAACGTTTATGCCTTTTATAAGTCATATAAAGAGGTTTGTGTTGCACCTAGGGATGGGTATCGAAACCCGGTTCTTGTTGAGAACCGGTTCCCACTGTTTCAATTCCTCGGAATCGTTTGCCATCTTTGCAAACGATTCCCTTATCGATTCCAGTCGCCCCGAATAACGTCGCCCCGAATAACGTCACCACGTTGCGGAGCGTCATTTACCTGGCAGGAAACATGCCCCCTAAGCGGCTCAACCACTCAAAAGTTTGGTTATACTTTACTAGAACGGATGACAACGGGGCAACTTGCAATACTTGCAAAGTAGATATTTCATTTAAGGGAGGAAACACTACGAATATGCAAAAGCATTTGCTCACAAAACACGCGATGACCTTAAATGAATGTCCTGTTTTTAATTCTGCTCCGGACTCGTGAATCTCAACCCAGCAGCAGCGGTAACGTTTGCACGTCCTCTCCCGTTAATGCGGCAGGTAAATAATCAAGTAACAGTGCATATTATGTTAGCGCGATCTGCCTTATTACAAAACCTGCCATTACTGTGAGCTGCATTTAGGAGACCATGATGAGAGAGACAGAGTCTGGCTGGCGCTCGCTGGCAGTTGTCGCTGCAGTCTACCGGTAGCGTCTCCTTTCAGGCCAGGATAGACGAATGTCACCGAGCAGTGACTAAGTTTGTGGTCAAAGGCTTGCACCCATTTGCCACAGCAGATGCCCCCGATTTTCGGTAAGTGAATGTGTTTAATTGTAGGCAGGGACATTACTGGATATTCTTGTGTAATTGCTACAGAATAATTAATGTTATGTTAAGAATATTTATTTTATTATTTTACATTTACAATTTTTTTTTCCTGGGGACCCTGTGACACCCCATTGAAGAGCCGTAGGCTGTGGATCTCTTAAGATCTCACTGTTGGGTTTGTAAGGCCATGTTACTCCTAAATTTCTATCTTGTTCAAAGAGAAGATATAAAACAAAGTTCTAAGCTAATCGACCTTAGTGTTCTCCTTTTTTAAAAAGAATCAATAAGAGAATCGATAAAGAATCGAATCGTTAAACAGAATCGAAAATGGAATCGGAATCGTGAAAATCTTATCAATACCCATCCCTAGTTGCACCACTGTGATGTAATATGTGTATCAGTTCCCTGACTGGGCAAAGGAAGCAAGAAAAGACTGATGAACAGTGTGTGAATCACTAGCTGGTGACCCTGAGGTCTGTGGAGCTTCTCTGTTATCCAGGCCAGGCCAGAGGTATCAATTCTGGCCGTGTGGTGCTGGATGAGTGCCTGGGTGCCCACGCAGGGAGCGGAGGGGGGAGTAACAAGCAGGGAACTCCCACTTATGTAATATTTGCTGTGATGCTGCTGTGGACCAAACGCAGGCTTACAGTTCAATAATTTTCTTTTACAAATGAGAGCCAATTTAGACCGAATGTCACATGGACTTTACGCTGGTGTGAACTTCCTACTGTTAAACGATATCATTTGCAGCTTCTGACTGAGGTAATTAAGCTTAAGTCTGACTCTTCCACCTGATCAAAGTGTTTAAATTCAGGTCACTTGCTGTTTTTCCCCTATTACAAAAAAGGAAAAATAACAGAAGTGCACACGTGCACACAGCAGTACCCGCAGCAGCGTTCCAGAGCGCGACTCCATCAGGCGGACTTTCCTGTCCTTGCAGGTGGTAGCGAGAAGACTTCCATCTGTATTGAAAGACAGGGACAAGACCACATCTGGGTGGTGACTGATGGTCCGCACGGGGTTCTTTATCACCGGCTCCGGACAGTCCAGGTTCCAGATCATTATCTGGAGGCGCAGAAACACACAGAGATCAACGCAGGTGGTTATGCCAAGAAGTCAAACACATTAAAGGGTGGAAAGTAACTGGTGGTGTGCTACAAGTAAACCACTTTGTATCAAAAAACAACGATGCACTGACATCAGCAACATACGATTAAGCCGCTCAGAGGGCCGAGTAATTACAGAGAGTGGTACATACTGGTTGTGCGAATGGACATAGCAGTGCATACTTTGCTTATCTCAAAGGAATTTGTGCTATTGCACTCAGCTGTGTGGATGAAAAGAGGCAGAATTGTTTAAACATGGGAGGCCAGCATGTGTGCAAATACAGGCAGTAACTGGAGCACGTATCTCTGGAGTTAAGACTTCGCACCTACGGCCCAAAACGATCTGAATTCTTAGGCTAACAAACGAAGTGCTCGTGATGCTGTGTAATGTAATATCTGAAATCTTTACAGGTCAGTTCAGTGTGAGCTGCAGGGCTGCACTGCGACAGATAAGCGCTCTCGGTTTAGGTCACAGTTCATGCCTCGTTATCTTATTGTCTTTTTAGCTATAAATGACTCCAAGCTTGTGTAAGAGGTGGTGTTTGTGAGTCTGTGTGTGTGTGTGTGTTTGTGAGTCTGTGTGTGTGTGTGCGTGTGTGTGTGTGCCTGCGTTACCTGGTAGTCATAGGCAGTACTGAAGAGGATGTTGTTAGCAGTTGGGTGCCACTCGATGAGGCCCACTCTGCGACTGTGACCCTGGAGCTCCTTCCACGGTATTGTAATGTTTTTATACACACCGTGAGGAGGGATTTCCCACACTTTAACCTACAAACACACAGAAAGAGGACCAAATTAGTGCGAGAAACAAACCATCTCTCTCTCAATCCATAAAGAACAGCCAACAGAGAAAGACATTTAAAAGAAATAGCCTGAAACGGGATTTTTTTCCTCTCTCTCTACAGTGATTTGTTCTGAGCATCTGCCAGGTCAGAGCTAAGGAATGTGAGGAATGACTTCTAGCTCCTTTCTGAAGGCTATAAAATGATCTCCCTGCTGCAACATGCTCAAATCCCATGAAAATGACAACACGTCAGTAAACCGCACTGAAAATGTGCGTTCCGGTGTACAAACCGTGGCGTCCTCGGAGCAGGAGGCGATGCAGCAGTCGTTGAAGGGATTCCATTTGATGTCTAACACGTTGCCCTTGTGGCCCGACACTCGAGGTTGCTGAGGGTCCACTTTACCCGTCTGGCAAAATTTAAAACACAAAACATGGTTATTAGGGAAAAATCACAATATTTTTCCTCTTGCAAACAAAAGTGAAACCACTTTAATGTCTAATGTTAATCAGCTGCTCACTACACTGTGGAATGAGAAATCCTTCTCCTCACATACCATGTCTTGAATAATTGGGCCCCATCTTATCTCACAGTACTGTATCACACCAGTAGAGCACTTCACTCTCAGACTGCTGGTATTTAAAAGTAGAATGGGAGAAAGAGCCTTCAGCTTTCAGGAACCAGCTCCCAGTTTGGATTTGGGAGACGGACGCCCTCTCGACTTTTAAAGCTTACAGTTAAGGCTGGATCAGGTGACCTTGAACTTTAGTTATGCTAAAATAGACCTTCCATGATGTGCTGTGTGTTCTTTGTTCACTCACCTTTTTTCACTCTTATTTGTTTATACACCACTGTGCATTTAATCATTAGTTATTTAATCATTAGTTATCATTAATCTCCGTCTCTCTGCGTGTCTTTTGTCCCGTCTTCCTCTTCACACCCCCAACTGGTCATGACAGATGGCTGCCCCTCCCTAAGCCTGGTTCTGCTGGAGGTTTCTTCCTGTTAAAGGGGAGTTCTTCCTTCCCACGGTCACCAACTGCTTGCTCATAGGGAGATGTCTGATAGTTGGGGTTTCCTCTCTACTTTTGTAGGTTCTTTACTTTATAATATACAGCATCTTAAAGCGATTCTCGTTCTGAACTGAATTAAATATTTGCTCAAGACAAACATATTATTGCATTTTACTCCATTTTTCTTCTTAACATCCTTCTTTGGTATTAGTGGACTTGCTGAACTACAAATGTTTCATTTAGTCCAAATAAATACACACACACACACACACACACACACACACACACACACACACGTAACCTGATGTGCACCTCCTGAGAAATAATATACGTCGGGTTGACGCAGCCCACAATGACTTGAATGGCATGGAAAGTCACACTGTAGGGTTAAGAGGAGTTCCTGGTTAAGTTAGTATGTAGATTTCCCACAGAAGTCTAAATCACGCTTTATCCTTTATCTACAGTAACTGGCATGTAGTGACCATAACCCCAGCCTGAGCTGCACAGAACCAACATATAGAGGAAGGAAAGAGAGGAAAAACAAAAAGGCAGCCTATTTAAAAACATGCAAAATAATAATTTTGCACTATACTATACATTAAAACAAACTGTGCCAGCAGTCCCCTGAAGTGCCCTTGAAGGTTATGTCCGTAAAATCACAGAACTGGTGTCTGTAATTTCAGAATTTTTTTGTAGCTCAATCCAAGAAGTCGAGCTGCCCACATAAAAAGCAGTTTCCTTGACCTCTGTGCAGCCGTGTTACAGAGTTTGGAGAGCTCAGGCTGCCTCTATATACTTCTAACAGCTGAACTTTTTCTTTTGGCCAATTGTGGGCAGCGATATAACCTATTGACGTTTAATAATACTGAGTGAATGTATGATAGAATAACGTTAGCATTCACCTGGAGCTGCATTTGTCTTCAGCCAATGAATTCAACTGTTTTTGTTTGGGGGTTTTTTTCTCTACCAACTCCTCTGGGAAAATATCTGGATTTAGCTGCTAAGTGATGCTAAATAGGCAGTCAGCTATGTTAAAACCTAAAACTGATGAGAGATGAGAGCAAAACAAGAACAACAAAAGCCCAGACAGACACTAAAAGACGTAGACTTTTGCTCTAATCTGAGTGAAACTGCAGATTTGGCGTTAATATCTGCAGGTCTGCCTGTATAAACATCTTCTTACACACTGAGTGAATTTGGTGCTTATAAGTATTCCATCTATTTAGTCACAGCTCATCATAACCAGACTCATGATGGACAATTAAAAAAAAAAAGAAAGAAATCAAAGCAGGAGAGGCAACATTTCAGTCTGAGATGCTGCTGCATTATGCAGCTAAGTAATCTGTAATGTAGCAGCTAAAAGAAATCTGATGAGCTCATTTCTTTCTAACTCCACACCAGATTTTTCTTTTTCCTTTTACTTTGAGACTTGTATCTTGTGGCTACAACCACACTCGAGTGACATCCCTTGAGGGCGTTTATCAGACTCCACAGAGCTGCCTCTGGAACCACCAAAGGTAAGTGAAAATTCCACGTATCTAAACACGACGTGCTGACATGTGCAGGTTAGCGCGGGTATTTTCATTCAAGAAAAAGCCAACGCTACATGACAACTAACTACTCAGGCTGAAGGTGGAATTACACTAACTGTTTTTAACAGACACACACACCCAATGATACTCGTACAACGCGGAAGATTTTCCGCCTCAACAAGCCGGCTAATTGTTCCATTCGTATAAGCCGAACCTTCTTTAAACTGACATTCCTGCTCAATAATCTAGCCCGTAGGTGCGTAAGGTGTGTTAGAAACAAGAAAATGACGTAACCATTATTTAAACTTCCAGCAAGCCCAACGCATGCACGCAAAAAAGTATTACATCTGCTCCTGTATTTATATGCATTAACTACTTTCTTCACAGAACAACGGCTCATCTGTAACAGGCAGAGGTGGCAGAGGTGGGATGTGGAGGCGATTGAGGGGAGGGAGTGCTGAAATTTCACATCCTCTGAATAGTGAAATGGAGGGGAAGAGAGGGGTGAGAACATGAGTTATGTCATTCCTAAGCTCCTATGCAACTCTTACCCATGCCAGGAGGATGGTGATAACTCAAACAGAGAGAAAAAGTAAAGAGAGGTGTGGAGCTTGATGAATCTCTCTGGACGGGAGATGTACAGAGAGACAGAGGATCTGTTTAGAACGTGAGCGCCAACTTTTATTTGTTCTGCTGTTGTGGTTGACATCACCAATGGATGTCATAACACACATAAATCATGTGTGAAAGAGTGAAGGCGGGAATGAGACAGACTAATGATGTGATGTTTAGGTTGTAGCACATGAGCAGCCAGGGTTGTACTTTATTTAGAGATTCTTCAGGCTGCGTTAATGCTGAGCTATTTATAATCAGACCCAGGTGTGCATATCCATGCAGGGAGAACAAAAAAAAAAGAAAGAGATGGTGAACAATTAGCAGAGAGAATTCTGCCCTCCAAAACTTTCACTTTATCTGAGGTTAGAAGAAAAATGCTGAGAAGCGAGAACTTTTTGGCTGATTTTTGCTCAAACGTGCGAAATTTTTAGTGTGGTGAAAGTTCAGAAGGGCCATTTTGGCTGATTAATATATCGGTGAAACCAGAAAAGGAACGATCACGCGAATCCCTTTTGAATATCGCTACAGTCTATAGTGCTCTCAGAACAGTTTGTTCAATAAATTTGGACATTGCAACCCTTGTGCTCTCTTAGGAAACAAGTTAAAGGTTGAAGAAATTGATTAAAAATGATGCAGACATCTTGGAAACCTTTTTAATATCAGCCTGAAAAAATGAAGAAAAAGAAAGTCACGGAAAAATTGTTTGATTTTTTTGTGCGGAAATCCTAATTTGTTTTAATAAGGCCTCAATCACGCAAGCCTATAGTCTGGCCGGCGATCTCCTAGCAACCACTGGTCGCTAAAAAAGAACTGTGTTTTCCTCAACTGGCTGCTGAGTGGTTACTGAAGGTCACGTGCTGTTGCTAGGTGGCACTGGTCACAAAGAAAGTGCTGCACCAATTCCTTTAGTTGCTAGCGTATTCCCACAGTCGCCTGTAGTTTGCATAGAAGACGCAGATTTGTCTGCAAACACTCTTCAACTACTCACCAAGTGGTAGTGAAACTGTGAAAACTGTAACACAAACAGGAAATGCAGACCATGTAAAGTACCCTCTTTGTGACTGATCTCACCCAGCAACCACTTGCAAACCAGTTGGGGAATACACATTTTTCCCAAGCATTTGTTGCTGCCAGGAGGGCCTTGACCCGTCTGTAGATCTGCATGTCTGACGCCTTAGATATTAACAACAATGTGACATATACAGTTAATCCAGTGTTTTCTTTATTCTAATAACTGAGTAGGCACTGTGATCATGTTTGTTTGCTTTTGCCTTCAATTTATCCACAGTAAGAGATGGAGCTGTCTATGCCATTTCTAGTCAACAAAGAAGCAATTTTTAAGAACCACATTAAAGTGAACTTTTTCACTTTATCTTTTGAGAAATGTGACAAGTTAAGAGACAGCATTTCTGCAGGCCAATTACCTGTACACCTGAAACCTCTTCCATAATGTCACAGCTTTTTCCTCACCGTTTTTTGTTTAATATATGGACTTCATCCATAACCCAGCCAAAAAAACTCAGATTAGCTCAGCTGTGGTTTCATTGGGACAGCAGCTGCCACTTAGAAAGCAGACACAGTATTTGAGTCATTCCTAACTTTGAGGAGTCAGAGGTGCTCAGTTTGGGTCTTTTGTCTGACTGGAACAACACAAGTGAGAAACAATGGCACCCTATTCTTGTGTCTTCTCTGCATTATGAGGTAAATGCTGACATACTGCTTTTAAAAAAATAGTCTCATGTCATGGCTCATGCCTGTGAACCTGATGCGAGGTACAGATACTCACATGATGGACAGACAGGACCAGGAAGGCCCCTCCTCCGGCACACTCAGTGATGACAGCCAGGAAACGTGGGTTGATCGCACAGAAGCTGTTGTCCTGCACACTGCGTGTGATTGGCACGCCATCATAGCAGTTCTCCTTGGTGGCGGCCTTACCAAACACGTGGCGGAACTTGGAGCTGCGGTACTGAGGACGCCATGTCATCTGAGGGAAGGGCGAGGAGAAGAGAGGTCAGCCAAGGAGAGCTATCCATCTCACAGTTATGAAGACAGAGGATTTTATAGGCGCTAAGCCTCCTGGTCTCACGAGCACAGGAGGGTATTATTTAACGGTAGATGTAATAAGACAGGGACCTGATAACAGGCACACGCACAAAATTAACACTCACTGCTCCATAAAAAGTACAAAATAAAAAAAAACTCTCAGAGCATTCGCCTTATCTCATGCTTTGTGACACAGACCTTTCAGATCAAAGCAGCAATGGCTTCACTGGTAAACCATAAAACAATAAAAGCAGGACAGGTTTTATTTCAGTATCAGAGGTGGTCAGTCACGTCTTGACACAAAAACCAGCGTGTTAAAGTATAAACAATAAAATAAAAACTGGGACATGTTCTGCAGGGTTACTGCAGCATCTATGGAGCATCAAACAAACAGTAAAAGGGGGGTTAACTTCATTAAGGGATGACACCATATGCATCATGGCAGACAGATGTATGAAGGGTTGCTCTTTAACCAAAATGTGGTTCTCAAAATCACTGACAAAAACACTAAACATCATTCAAAGGAATTAAAAACCGCTCTGAAGGTAGAAAAAATTATTTGATGTTGTAAACAACAAAAACGTTTTTACCTTAAATATGTGCTAATGACTTTTTTCTAACTTATGTGGGCCATTTTGCCCCTATTTAATATGAACTAGGTGCACATAGGTAGGAAAAGTGGGATTAAAGATCAATAACATGAGCAAAAAGACAAGTCTACTAGTGAACTCCGCTGTCTACAGTCCATGTAAGTATGCACCATCAGTTCTATCTATTCCAAAATATGTGCAGTGACTTCATCACGTCCCAGGTCCCAGTCATGCCAGCCTACAGACCGGTTGGCAAACACTAGTTAACAACCAGTCGCTAGTGTAAAATGTGTATTCCCCGAATGGTTACAGTGGTTGGTGGCAATAATTGTTAAATCGATTGCTAAAATGCTAAAACTCACATAGCCTAGAGACCAGTCAGTGACCCCTTCACTCAACCACCAGTCACTATGGAAAAGTGTATACTCCTGGATCTGTTGGGGAGTGGTGGCTGGAATTTGCTTGTGTGAAAATCGGTCAGAAAGTGATATGCAGTGCTGCACCAAAAACCTCCTTTTGGTCACTACCAGGTTACCATGGTTGCTAGTAGTTTGCATGGAAAAGAACAACTTGCAAATTATTCATAGTGGTAGTGAAATGGAGACGGTTTCCCTTCAAAGAAAAAGCTGCACCTTTACCACTACAGCAGTAATGCACAACTTTTACTCTGAGGTCAAACCATCTCTTTTTCCGGTTAGTAAAAAGAGATGGTAGAGAGTAATGAGAGTATCTATTGGTGACCGTGGTATCCTGCCAGCAACTAAAGCGATCACATGGTGGGTTTTGGATCAGAACCCTCTATGCGACGAGGTAGCATGTTACTGTACTAAATTTAGTAATTACATTAATTACTATTACATTGTTACTTTCATTACAAAGGTTCCTTCAAGGAATACCCATCTTTCCCTAGCGACCAGTGGTTGCCGGGTAGATCACTGATTGGACTTCTGGCCTGTGCGACTGAGGCCTTACCATAACATGTCAAGTAATTAGGACAAAGAGGGGAAATACTCTGTAAACGGTTAACCTCAGTACACAAGCTGTCTCAAGCCAAAAGTGCATATCTTGTGGCGTTCCACAGGGTAGTATTTTAGTCCCATTTTTATTACCATCACGTGTTAATTATGTGGGTTTTGCTTGTTTTTATATGCCAATTATTCAGCATTTCTTGTCCAAGGAGACTGTGGTGAAACAATTACTGAGCAAACCGCCCGGCAGTAACTGGTAGATAACTTCTCACTTCATTTGGAAATAAGCTACACTGCTTGGGTTCCATGTAATAAGTCAGCACAACATATTAAATGATGATGTAATGAAACAAGCCCTCAAACAGACACATCATCATTTTATCCGTTTTTGGCCATTTAAGGTCGGCGTACTTCTAGCGAGCGTCCAAACTACAATATAAAAACAGTATGTACTGCGTTGACAGTGAGTTGCTCTCCATGTTAGTACTTCAAAGCATCCAAGAAACAGGAGTTACATCTAAAAATAAATAAAGACACCACTGAGCGAGCTACTGAACATGAATAAAATGTATCAAGGTAGAAAATGTGAGCAGCTCGGGGCTTTGTTTTTAACAACCATCTTTGATCTATTTTAAGCACATCTGGTTTTATTTATAGACTTATAAAGCTAGTTATGAAAGGCTAACTTGAAGTGTAACAATCTACCTACTGGAAATGGTTGGGAGAACATTTTCACTTTCGCTTTTGTTCCATATGAGCTCATCTGTGTATATGTTGTGAATGACAATATCCGCAGTAAAGATTTTAATTGTATTTTGTATTTGTATCACATACAGATGTTTTTTCCTAATGATGCCAGTGTCATCAAAATGTATAACAGCTCTCAATAAAGTCTACTACACTTAATGTATAAGGACGGAAAAACCTGCAATACTTCTCCAATCCGGACTCTCTTTTTAGCCGCTTCCCCTTAAACCAGTCGATGCATATGTCATTATTGTGAGAGATAAGTGGCTCTGGTCCACTGGGACGAGGTCTGGCCAGCCAGCATGTCTGCTCTGCTGCTCTGGCTGGCTTTCCGCCTGCCTGCTGCATGGTCATTACTTATGAATTAGGGGTGGAGGCGGCTGATGGACAAGAACGCAAAAATGGATTCAACCAAGAAAGTATAGTAAATGGAGAGAGCGATTAGAGAGCTACAGGGACATCGAAGAAGAACAACAACAACAGTAGGGGGAGGAGGTATAAACCCATTACAGGTTCGTGTTTTCCTACAAATCGCACCTACAGCAAATCTTGTCACTGAAAACAGTGACATCATGCTCTTGTTTTATGTGGACTGCCCTCTGGTTTTTCACATGATGGCTAAATAAATACATGGTGAGAATGATGCAGGTGTGGCTGGAAAGAGGCCGAGGAAGGATTTAGACCAACAGAAGGAGAAAAATCAGGTTTAGAGAAAGCAAAAAGAAAGGAAAGAAGAATGCTACAGAGGTGTGGAGCATGACTTCATGGCTCAGTTTACCCTTCCACCTCTCACCTCCTAGCCCGAGGCCGTCACAGAGAGCCTCGTACAGTCACACGGGAACCTGAGAAGGATTTAAACTACTCAGGTGTTTAAGACTCTGATTGCCACTCAGGCGTTCATCAGTCACATCCATGACTGCTATTACCACAGTTACATTGTCAGCAATGGCTGCAATAACAAAAACACATTTCGCTCATCCTCAATAACCTAAATGCTTAAAATAGCCTAGAGTAACTTGAAAAATGATGTCTCTTCTTTTGCTAAAGCTTCTCCTAAAATTGATCACAGATAAACCGATTCATCTAAAATATCCAGATTTTTCACAGGGCCACGTGATGCATCTTCAAATCCTATCCAGTCCAGTTTAATTTTTATTTTTTTATTATAGCAGACGCAAAAAAAAGCAACATATCTGGAAGAAACTTGAACAAGCAAGTTTGAAGTCTGAGTCTGGAGCTGTGAGGGCAGCTCTGTGAGCCATTACTTTAGGAGTTCATATGCTAAAATGCAAGAGCAGATACTATATGGCTTACACACACGGGGAGTATAAAAATACTGAAATAATTTAAAGCAAAATAAAGCAAGAGGCTCTTCATAAAATTGTGACCATGTGAGATATTAGTCTGAATACATCTGCACCAAATTTAATCCAGAAACACCTCCTGGTTTTGATAGAAAAGCCATGAACACCCACAAAATTTGATGCCCGTCCACTCACTGGAATAACGGTTAATATACAGTACATGTCTAAATTAACTGTAATTTTAAAAAAATGAATGGAAACCGTCTTACAAGGGCTTTAATTAAACCAGTAGTTTAATTACACTTTGCAGTAGCTTGCTGGCAGCTCACATACATTCATAGTTGCATTGTGTTTCAAGTAGGTTCAAATAAGTTTAAGCCGTGAAAGGATTACTTTTCTATTACCGTTCCCTGCTGTACACTCCCCTCACTCAATCTGACCGCTGTCTCTGAAGACGAGCCCGGGTAATGCATGCGTCAGCCAGCCTGAACTGTAAAAACCTAACTGTGATTGTCGCACAGTTCATCATGGAAAAGTGACTCAGCCCCACCATACCAACGTATGATGCTCAACTAGCCCCACTGACAAAACCCACATTTTTCATTTTGAGCAGTGACTATATTAAAAAAAAACCCAAAACATATTTTTGGTGGAGCTATAATTTCACATCAACTGTATTCGTTTATGGCCGTGCTGCAGTATTATTTGGTCCATTTGTGTTGTTGGTAAAATGACACATCATGAGACTGAGGGAAAAAGAAAAAACAACAACAAAAAAAAAAAACAGGGGCGGTGGACTGACTGTTTAAAAATTAGCCCATGTTTGGGGGCTAATGCTCAGGTCCTGCCCTACTATACAAATGTCATTTTAGCCCATTGTTAGGTGGGTGCCAAGAAAAATCATGGTGTCATAATACATTATATATAATCATATTATTCAAATTTTGTGGAATTAAATTAGAGGTGACTGTTATAAGATGTGTGTCAACTCCTGATCACGTAGTAGGTTCACAGACAGAGATTTGGTGTATTAATATAAGATACTGTAATCAAATCACTTAAAAAAAATACATATTTTCCAAGTTATTTTTGCTGTAGTTCGTGTACACCGTGCTACAGTGTGAGTTAAGTAACTTGTGAAACTACTAGTTGAAAGTTGTTCCCCACACACTGCAATAACTTTAAAAAACAACGTTTGTATAGTTATAGTTCAATGTTAAACTTCAATGTTAAGTGTAGGCACTGTCTGGACTAAAAGTATGGAAATGAGTGCTTAAAGTAGTTTAAATATCAAATCAAGTTAAAACATTGAAAGGATCACAGATGGCGCCGTTAAAGCTTATCTTACAGATTCGTTGATGTCTGAAGGTGGAAGCTTAGTTTTGAAAACAAATTCATGGTGATTATCAGGTTTTTATGACTTCTATTCTTCTCTATCTGCTCCGTAATAACAAAAACCTGTTAACTTCCTTATTGGAAGTTAAATAAACCTAACTGTAAATATGCCAGACAGCCATAAAGGTGTGAGGGGAATTCAGTCATAGAACTGTTACAGAGTTTAAAATAGTTTTTTTTTTTTTTTTTTTAAAAACCCTTATTTTAAAATCAGATTATGGCAACAAGACATATCAAACTTTACAAAAAAAATATTTGAATTTGCATTTTCCAGTGCAAAGGATTTTTGCACGGTTTGCAATAATAAATTAACCAGATTGTTCACAAAGGGTCTGCAAACCTCTTCAAATGTTGAAGTCTGTCTTTCATCATACCATTTCTTCTTTCTAGTGGACGGTTTGGCATCACTCGCCTTTCTAACTGAGGCTTCTGATGCACATTTTTAGCAAAGGACTGAATGCATCAGTTGGCGAGCGAGCTACACGCAATTACAACCCGGACCACATCTGGACTGCTGTAATCAGCGTTCATGTATTGCTGAGGCTTACAAGACCAGAGGGAGAAGCTTCCTAGGACATCTTGTCACGTCTAAAGTGGGTTGTAATCAGGCCGGTGGCAGCTTTCTTTCAGCTGCGTCTTGGAGCAGGTACGCAGCAGGCTGCCGGGTGGTGGGCGGCCTGTCTTTTGCTCTTCACAGAACTGATGACGGAAACACTATTCTGGCTATTTTTACTGTGGCTTCTTACTGATCAAAAGGCAACCAGGCATGCTCACTGACAGTGGGGAAATGATTTTATTCATCAGGACTTCTTTGACAGGCTTTATGTCTGGCAAAATAAAAAAATAAAAATAAAAATAAAGAGAGGAGATGCAGTCTTTTTTGTCAGAGGGAAATTTATTTTAGTCCATGAGCAGTGAGTCACAGCGGTAACCGCATTAAGGGGGCTGTAAAAACAGTCATAAAACTAAACTGAAAACACAGATATGACTCTTTAAAAAAAAGACATATTGTACATCTGGTTTGTTCTGCCTGAGTTCTTTGTAGGTCTGTAGTTGTGTATACATCCTCTCCTAGAGACTGCCTTTTAACCACCTCGTAAGTCATAACCACGTAGACTAGCAGCCACTCCTTTCTTTGACTAGCTTGGCACTGAGGGAGGGGTTTCACAGTTCAAAGTTCACTTATTGGTGCCCAGCCTCTAGCCTCCAAAATTCCTATGAGTATGAAATCAATTCCTCCCCTCTGCTGTCAGCAGTAATTCCCATCGAAACACAGTGAAACTTAAAAACTATCTTAAGAAAAAGAAGAAAAACAAGCGGGCACGAGCGATGGCTTCTCAAACTGCAGATGTCGTGTTTTGTAAACGCTCAGTGTGAAATTCAAGACGAGGTATGTACAGGTGTGAGCACATGGCGCGGCAGCACACACAGACACGCGCGCACACACACTGAATCACTGTGTGCGCACGACTGAGCGACACACACCTCCCTTTGTTTAGACTAGGTGATATCATACACAGATGACAGCTTACAACCTCTCTCCTGTAATAGGATAACAGCCACAGTGATAATCCTGGAGCCGCTTCACAGCAATGGAGCGCACATGTGAGTAACTATGAAACGATGGGCAAGGATATGCCCGCCTGCCTCGCTGTGTTTACCTGGAGATATCCTCACAATCACACACACACACACACACACACACACACACAAAAATAACAATGGCGCACCGCTATCTCCAAACCATCTCAGTTTCTCTTTCATCAAAACTGTGCCTGACCTCCCAGCACGATTTATGGATACTTTGGAAGCCAGGTATGTTCAGAGTCCTTTTCTCCTGGCGAGCAGTTTTACAGGTGTATGAACTCACGTAGAGACAAAAGTGAACTAATGATTAACGTATACGGCATTCGGATGAACAGGGCGTGGATGGTCCGACTGAGAGCTCACAGATGGGCAGAAAAACAAATTAATGGGAGTTTCGTTGTAGGGTTTCCATTATTAGAACTCAAAATATTGACAGAAATGGAGCTGATGTGGCAATTTTTTTTTCTTTCACCTCACCCATTTTTTGTGAAAGTATCTGTCAATATGGATACAACTGTGATTTCTAAATCTGAGAAAAGATGGTGAAAGCCCTGCCGAATGTTTCTGCGGGGATTTAAAGCGGAATTTATTGGAACATTTCTTCTTCATTTGATTGTTGGCGTTTTCTCCATTTTATTGTGTCTTTACCTTACAATAAAAAGCACGTTAAAGTGAGTGTTTATGTGATTTGGTGTAAAATTGAATCGAACGTGGAGAGCTTATGTGTTGTTCTGCAGTTTTCTGGTAATCTCTCAGCAGCTACGATAACTCTGCATTCTGAGAAAACAGCCGCTCTGCTAAAATGAAGGTCAAGAGAAAAACTTGATTATCAGACAGATCTGGTTATCTGTTCTTTAGGTTATAAAAGCTTAAATGCAACCAAACACCTCCCACTGATCCTGGACTGCTGGTAAAATTGGAAGTGTGTGTATTTGTGTATTTGTGTGTTTGTGTGCGTGTCAAAGAAGAAAGCCTCCGTAAATAAATGGTGCTTTTCCAGTCCTGTTGACCACTCAAAGCACTTTGCACTCCAATCTGCATACACAGCACTTCTCTATCACTAATCCATACTGATGGAAGAAGTCTTTAGGGTCAGTATCTCACCCAAGGATACTTTGGAAGGTTGGTGGGTCGATCCCGGGCTCCTGTAGTCCTGATACAACTTCTCCCGAAGTAATCAGTTTGAATTCCATGTTTACACTTAGAGGAACCTACTAGGACTTTTTTTTCCTACCTTCAGAGTTCAGGGTTTGTTTAAAACATGGAAAGAAGATGTGAGATGCTATCACTGATAGAAAATAAGACCAAAACTGTAACTCTCTAAAGTGACAGTGCAAAGATGAAGCAAAACAAACTCCACCCAGCCACGTATCCAGGCATCATAGTGAGCAGGTACTGCATTAACACAAGTCTGCCCTTAAGAGTTTTCCATTAGTTCTCGGCTGGAGAGAGAGTGCACAGCTCACGCGGTGAACATCCATTAGCTCCTGAAGGACATCCATATGTAACGTAATTTGCAAGACAATAAGATACAAATCACAGGCGCACTTATTTCCTAAGAAGACTCACTATAAGCTGAAACAAGACATGAGATGATGATGCAATCAGGCGGTCAGGGTTTCGCCACAAATCAACAAGCAAAGTTTCCTAAGAACGCCCTGAAATGTCTGATCGTATCCCAGCCGAGTCTTACAGTTTCCCCACTCGGGACACTCGTGTGGATAAACCTGAGAATCAGGACCGGTAGCTTAATGAAAAGACCTCAAAAAGACTGAAATCCAAACCAGAAGACGCATATTTCAGTGAATGGGAGTGTTTTGAATCTGTGAGCAGAAATAACTTGACTGGGATGTTGGCTGATGATGATGTCAGTTTTACAACAACTGTGGGACAGCTTCTGTTGCATACTGACTTTTTTTTTTTAATCCTCAGCAAAAAACTGAAAATATCTCCACGCTTATGGTAGCAAATGAGAGTCTACTTGTCCAATCTCGGGGCCGTAGGATAATTTACCAAAAGAGCACAAGTGCAGTCACAATAAATGTGAGCTGCTGAGGAGATTCAGAGTCAGTCTGCAGAACGGTTTTTGTTTCATCTTGTTCGAGCCCGTCTTATGGATGTGCACTCAACAGTCCTGAGTTTAAAGCTTCGCGAGCACACACACACGCATGGAGGTCTAAAGAGTAAAAACAGAGATCAATAAGCGAATGTCAAACTGCAGAGACAGATCAGAGGGAGCAACACCCACATGGAGGGACAACACGGAAGAAAAAGGCTCACTTGAGTCAGGGGGAGAGCGAAGGAGGTGAGGTGGGAGTTCAGCAGTACTCACCCTGTCGAGTAAGTTGTCACTGGTGGAAGAAGCAGCACCAGCAGCAGGTCCTCAAGAGGGAAAAAGTTGATCTCTGTCTTCAGTGACAAGCCAAATCAGAAAAAGACAAAAAAAAAAAAAAAAACCCCAAACAAAAACAAACTACAATCACTTCTTTTTCTTTATCACAGCTTCATGGACCAGTGCTGCTGCTGCTGTTGTGATTTCTTTCCCCACACGCGTGTGAACAGAAACGCACCACGAAACCCAGTCCAAAAATTTTACAGTCCCTCCCGAACTCAAGTTCTTCTTCTTTGATGTGCACGATCAACACAGGCAGTCAAGTCAGCGGCGACGGACAGTGGGTGTGTGTGCACCATGAAGCCCAGAGCGTGTGTGAACAAGCAAGGAGCGAGCGCAGGAGTGTGTACACTCCCCGAGAGGGAGGTGACTGCACAGAGAGAGAGAGAGAGAGAGAGAGCGAGGGGGAGTGAGAGACAGCAGGTAATCTCACTCCCTCTCCTTCCTCGAGTGCCACTCCCTCCAGTCACTCCTCCGCAGCGTTTGCTCAATCAGGATTTCTCACTCTCATAACTGCAGACGCTCATCTTGAACCCTGTTGCTCAATAAAAAAAGAAACAATCTACTTGCCAGATTGGTTTTGTTTACATGTAAAGGTAATGAAAAAACACATATGTGGATTCCTAGAAACTCTGACCGGAGTATCTCAGAGACGAGGCTCGGTTCAGACACAAGTGATTCAAAGTTCTTCAGAAAAAACGCGCTTGGCAGGTTTTTAAAACTCTGCAAAGGAAATACAATGAAACCAAGTGGTGAAAACTTCCTTACGGCTGAGGTGTTTAAAATAAGCATGACTGTAGGAATACTTTCACCAAATGTGTTTGCAGAGGGAGCCTAAAAAGAACAGATAACATTTTTAGGAAGTGGTTTGCTCAAGCATGAGGAATTGAGCCATACTTGCTGACAGCAGTTGTTTTTAAACTGTGACCAAATTTCCCTGCAACGTTTTCTCCGGGTTCAGGTTTACTTGTGATTGTTGTCAGTCTCGCTGCAATTTACAGATGTTCCCTAAAAGCCTCACAGTCAGGTAGTCGGTACTTCAGAAAACAATAACACTGAACAACCTTTAGCCAAAATATGTGCGCTGATGGGTTACCGCTAATCCAAACTATGACAAACTGGATGCTCCTCCTACTCGGATCACGAGTAATACTCCGAGTTAGTTGGAAGCAGATCAGTGGAACAGTTGCTGAGAAAACTGAAGCACCGACTGGAAAATCTGAGTGTAGGGTAGGAGTAGTTTCTGCCGTTACATTTTACTGCCAAATATTGTTGACATCTTCATGAAAAAATATTTGTAAAAATTATTTTATTGTCCTGTATACGGCAAAGAGGAGCTGGAAACCTTCACATTTCAGAAGATGGAAGTAGTAAATATGTGGAATTTGATCATAATATACTAATTAGCTTTTAATCAACTGGTCGATTGATCCAAGTCACATTTTTAGTGTTCATAAGCAATAGTTCGCCAGGCTTTCTGAGTGTCTTTTGAAGTTTTTCTTTGGACATTGGTGATTCCCAAAGACATATTAGCTGACAGCCTGGAATATCTGGGCATGGTGTGCAGTACATCCTTAAAAACAACTGTGCAAACAGAGCAAGAGGAGGAAAACAGAAGAAGTGGCAAGCCTAAAACAAAACCAACAGTATCTGAAAGTCATGACCTTTAGGAATAGGACATAATCTGGAAAAGATCTGACACAGGACCTAAGAGATGCTTCTGTACCTTCAGTTGATCCATCTACTGTATGGGATCATCTTGACAGAGAACAAGAGAACAGAACAAAAGGCAGCCAGCTTCCAAAGATGAGCTTTAAGTGTCCTTCAAGAAACCCGGAGAACTATTCCTGAAGACTACTTAAATACTTCTGAGAAAGCTTACCTAAAAAAGTTCCAGCTGTGTTCAAGAATAAAAGTGACTTTCAGGTTGGTTAGGCTTGTCCCCACTCTGTGTTTTCACGTTTCATCAAATCAGTCCACCCATTTCCTATTCTAACAAAACAAAGAAATAAAGGGTGGGTTAAAACTTAAGCAAGGTGCTGTGCATAAAACGTATGCTTCGTATCGTCTCTTTGTCTCTTCCTCTACGATTTCTGATCTGACAAAGAGAAAAATGTAAAACTATATAGTAAAAAGTGATTTAAACTATTTTAAGTGAAGATTTAAAATGTGGATCCATCTTCAGGAACAAACAGGGCACCAGCTCAGCTCCTCACCATTAGCCGACTTATATATTCACACTGATTAGGCCAGATGTTCTCCGCTACAAAAGCACCAAACTAATATTTCCTGTTAGCGTAATAATCTGCGACAGCCCCTCTCAAACCTTCTGTTGTCTGTGATCTTCAGCCTGCATCAGATATTAGATCGGCTGCATTTGGGGCAGAATGCCAAGCTGCTACAAAAGTCCTTTCAACCGTTCACATGGCTTCAGCTGGACCGTCAAGTCAAAGTGAACCATTATGTAATGGCACATTAGCAGCACACGCTAGGATAACAGGTCGATATGAGGATGGGGTGAGAAAAAGGGGGGGAAAAAAAAAAAAAAAAAGTTGTCCACTGGCAGCTGGCCTTCACAGAGGGGCTGGTCAGCCATTGTTACCACAGAAACCTGAGCTCGTGCACGTTAGCTGTAATGGGAGGAAGTATTCAGAATACGACTGTTTACTTTACCTGCAGTAAGGTAGGATTTGGCCATGTGTACACATATTTAATGCTTCAATCTTGCCTTTCTGATTGAAGATAGCAGATGGTTTTTAATCTTCTCCAGTAATCTTCTCTCTTCTTTATTATCAGCAACTGTTTACATAAATGTCTGTCCTATGTACAGTTTTCTCCAGCCACTGCTGTCCTAACTGCATAAATGACTGAAAGACAGTAACAATACTATGATGTAGCAGAGGTGGGAATCCCCACATAGCCCAAGCATCACAATACTTTCCTCACGATATGCTGAGAACTGCATATTGCAATTTATCACCTTTTTTCAAAATGCAAATTAGATCCTCAGAGCTAAACTTTGTGAATATCTGATCTATCCAGTACCAACATGCCACTAAATCCTGCCACAAATGTTGCTATAAGTAGTCTGCTATTGAATGAGGTCAAGCTAGGGATTTACATACATTCAGTTTTTGATAGTACAGCAATTAACTCTGATAACTTGATGTAAATCACACGTTTCTATATACATAGAAATTTACATTTAAATAGACATTCTTACATCTCATAACCCTCCTGTTCTAAAGGAATATAACCAGAATACAACCAGCGGCAACATGACGGCAACATGTTGACAATTTGTCTGCATTATTAGACACAATTATTTGCAAACCTTCGACAATCTCTCCATAGTGATTGCAGTCAGTCACAGTATTTTAATTCATTTAAAAATATGATATAGACGTTTCTGTTATCAATACAATATCCCCACACAAAATATTGTGATACCATGCTGTTTCGATTGCTATCATAAGGTAGCACAATTTAAATGTTACCAAAGGCAAATACTTTTTCCTATATTTATTATTTTGATGAATAAAGTGAATCCAGTCTGCCTCAAGCAAAAAAAGAACAAGTCAAAACATTAAAAGCAATATACGGGAAGTCTGCATATTATGTGGGTGTTATGATTTTTAAACCAAAACTGAATCTGTAACAAACATCAAGAATCTCGTGTTGTCAGCGTTGTGTAGCAGCTTGTGCATGATTGTACGTGACAGGACAGATTGCAACAGAAACAAGATTACCTCATTACTGTAACTGACGGATGGAAAAGTGTAGGTATGTAAGGTAGCTTTATTATTCTAAGCATCTGCATTGGCACAACTCCATTTCCACGCAGCTAGCTGACAGTTACAAATGACTGATAGTAAAAAAATGCTTCAGGTAACGATCGGCATGACATACTGTAGACTGAGCGAGACTTCTAAGCTTATATGTGCCCAGAGGTGCAGTAGGTCCCACGGTAGTCCTAAGACTGGACAGCAAGTAGAATTTTTTAACTAATTAGCGTGATGCTAATTAGCCATTGGATTCATGTTGCTAATGCTAGTTAGTTAGCCAATTAAACACATTTTCCTGGAGTTTCCAAGTTTAAAGATACCATTCCTTGAAATGGGGGAAAACAGAATGATAGATGTATACAAACCCTGCTTTATTAACAAGGTAGTGCACAAAATGAATGAGACGCCATAAGTGCAACACTTCGCTACCATTATGCTACAGTCAAGCTATGGAAAACAGTGGTGGGAGACTGAAATGATCCAAATTATAGTGACCATGTGCAATAACCTTTTGATTTTGTTGCCTTTGTTATATTCGCTTCACAAAAAGGTTGGGTTGGGTTCACTACTGCAAAGTAACTCATCAACGCACACCAACTCACACTGACTGCAACATCTTGGCAGTCTGTCCACATTTATAAATTAGATGTCAATTATTATTTGCAAATCTTCAACAATCTTTAAGCGTGAACTGATTGAAGCAAGACTGAATCAGTCAAGTTGGACCAAGTTTGTTTGAAGTTGACTTCCACCAGGTGACCTGTGGAATCACCTTGTGATCAAAAGTTATTAGCTAGAGATTGAGCTGACTGGAGAGTCATTACACTCCTAATGTAATGACTGGCATGTGTAAGCATCAGATTAATGTAGGTTAAAGGGGGAGGTCATTTTTGAACCATTTCAGACAAATTTTAAGTCATGGCAATATATTTCACAAGCCAATCAAACATTTTGCGCCTAAACCAAATAGGTGAAGATACCTTATACTTAACTTCATCTGTAACATAGAAGAGAAGTATGCACTTGTTGGACACACACATGCCGCGACACTACTGATAAAGCTCTAAAACGCTGCAAACACATCTCCCCCAAATACACAACAAAGTCCAACGGTCACAGTGTTTCTGAGATAAGACTCAGAACACAAACTGGTGAAGGCACGAGAAGCTGCTGGCTCATCAGGGGCTGCTGTTTGATCACAGAGAGAAAGAGGGAAAACTAACCCTAACATTAGCAGTGATTCTTCACATTGACCTCTTAAAAACTAAAACCTACAGGGGAAGAACAGAATTATTACACAAATAGTGAAAAAATTGAATAACAAGTCTACTAATTACTGGCCGACTGGAAGATATGTCTAAAAATTTTCATAAGCCAGTTTCACCCTGCCAAAAGGTATGTCAAGGATCTCAACCAGACAGACAGAGCGTGAGAGATTTGCCAGTATCACCGTGTACCCTATCACCTCCTTATCACTACAGACAACTGTGATTTACAACACATACTGGAAGCCTTGGATCCATTTGTTGTTACCTTCTGTATTTCCTTTCATTAAGCTCTTGGCAATGATTAAAGCTTGTCATTTTGACTGTGTGTGTATGTGTCTGTGTGTGTGGCAATTATCAATAAGCACAGGGCAAGAGTCCTAAAAGCTTGTGGCTCCTTCCAAAGAGCTTAAACCAGAAGCTTTCCCTCTAATCTCAACTCACACAGTGGCAGGTTAATAACTAGCTGCTGTGAGAAAATAGGCCAGACCCTTTGACACCGCAGACACACAGTGACCTTCCCTTCTTTACTTTGTCATTGCTGATTAGCCGTCTGACTGTGTTTTGGCTGTAAAACATCTGGTTTCAGTGCCAGTCCTGTGTTTCGCCTCGGTGCCTTCACTCCTAGAGTAAGTTTAGGTTGCTTTTTTAAAATACATAAATTGTATGCCAACTGAGCAAACAGTGCATTCCAGCTCAAATACAGGTGCAGTCAGTAATTCAATTGAATTGGAGCTATTGAAGCCCAGTGTACACAGAAGCCTCCATTACAGACAGATTCGTTTACACGAGTCCACCTGAAAACAAATAAATGAGAGGATGGTCACTTTGGATGTCACCACTGTATTGGTGAGGACTCAGCAGCACAGCACCGCATGAGAGAAAAGCAAAGTCTGTTTTCCTTTCCTTTTTTCCCCCCCAATTATCGTAGATTTGCATGTCACCTTGTGCTCTGGTTTTTCTGCTTCACTGTGCAAATGAGAAGCCACACCTGCCTGGATAAAAATAAAATACTGATTGAGTAAAGTAGCCACACGGGCCGTGCAGTGAAAACGCTGAAAGAGTGAAATCATAACGAGGCAAGCGTACGAACAGCAAGTGAAGTTAAATACATCTGATTCCCAACAATCAGGAGCACACTGGTATGATTCAAGCGATGAGAAGATAATGAAAATACCTTCCTAGCTGTCTGGTTCAGTGTCAGTACATGTAACGAGTCAAGCATTCAGGTGCTTGTGCAACAGAAACTATTTACAGTTTTAGCAATTCCCCTTTTTTGGGAATTAGCAAAAATGTTATTTTAAGACTTTTTTTTAGCTTTGAAGTTTACTGAATAGTCAGGTATGACATCAGTTTTTAAATCTGCCGTCGACAATCCAGTTTTTAAAAACGCACAAGACGCAGCACGAGTAATCAAGTTTAAGATCAGAATCTGCTCCTGTCTCAACAAACTAAGGTGCGACTAACTATGCTGATGAAAATCACGGGGTTATGAAATGTCAGCACGAGTCTAAACCTGGGAAACACAGACATGCCCAAATTTTTGAGTCTATTTCCAGCTGCTCAATCAAGAAGCAAATCTGTCTTTCTAGAGCAGGGGTAGGCAACTCCAGGCCTCGAGCGCCAGTGTCTTGCAGGTTTTAGATATCGCCCTGGGTCAACACACCTGTATCAAATGACTAGTTATTAGTTACAAGGCCTCTGGAGAACTTCAAGATACATTGAGGAGGTAATGTAGCCATTTAAATCAGCTGTGTTGGATCAAGGACACATCTAAAACCTGCAGGACACCGGCATTCGAGGCCTGGAGTTGCCTACCCCTGTTCTAGAGTTATAGAAGTGTGCAAAAGTCCTTGAGGAAAACCTAATTTCTTTATATTTTGCTTCCAGGGAACATTTTTGTAATTTTTTAATGTGTCTGGAGTTCTTCAGGCTTTCTGAGTTCTGTCCTTCAAAGTTTTTCTTTGGACATTGGCTGCTTTTTCACTCATTTTCTTCCCAGTCCTTGTATTTACCACAGGAATTTTTAAAAAATGTTTTAAGCCACTTAACAGGCCTATGAACCATTCAAGCACAAAACAGCACCTAACTGAATGGATTACCCGGAGATGACTAATCCATACAAAAAGACAGAATTTGCTCCCATTCCTTCAGTCGAAGCTATCAAACATGCCAGTTTGACACACACATAATCGTACTTTTGCCCCCAAAAACAAACAAACAAAAAAAATAGTATTGAGTAACTCAGACAAGTGGTAGGCCTAATAAACCATCTATAGTAGACGAACAGCATCTGAAAGCCATGTCCTGAAGAAAAATCAAGCAAACATTTGACACACTGACACAGGACCTGAGAGGTGCATGTTGCCCATCAGCTGATTTATTGTTTGCTGAAGCCACATTAGAAATGGTTTCAGTGGAAGTGTGGCTGTCAAGAAGTCATTCCTAAGGAAGGGAGACACAGAGAAAAGGCTGAGGTACGAGAATTAACACAGGAGCTACAGTGAAATCAGTTCACAGTGACGATTACTGAAGAAATTTGTAAAGTATTGTTATGCAATATCGTATAGAAAGCAGCTGATTGGCGACTGTTTCATTTTTCAGCACGGCAATGATCCCAAACAGTGCGGTAAAAGCATGAAGAGAGAAAAAAACAGACAAAGATGCACTAACAGTCATGGATTGGCCTCCCCAGAGCCTGGACCTCAACATCATTGAAGCAGTGTAGGATCATCTTGACAGAGAACAGAAGAAGAAACCTGATGAACTATTCCTGAAGACTGCTCAAAGAAATGACAAGAAAACTGCCAAAGAGAGTTCAGGCTGTGTTGAAGAATTTCATTGTATGTTTTAATAAATCACTGCACTGATTTCCCGTTACCTTAGCAGAATCTAAAGAAATGACAGATATACCCTTGCATAAGACTTGTGTATATTTAGTGATTCACAGATATTTAATCATCAGCTGGAAACTTGCTCTCTGTAGTTTGAGTAACACCTTTAATCACATACCATCAGATGGCTGCTTAAAGAACATTGTGTGATGGTGATCTCACCTCCAGTTGGCCGAAATCTAACGTGAATAATTTGTTTGCATGCCTGTGCAGCACGCCTCATTCTTTCACGTCTGATTCACTCCAAAATCTCCATTAACACATCTGTTTGAAACGATTCCCATTCAGTGATATCACAGCTACACTACCTGCTTACATCAACTTTGGCACGAAGCAGGGTTTGTAAAAACCAATGGACCCTGAAGTTGCGTTGGAAAAGCATTCAAATGATGTACTGTTACTCATTTTATAGATCACGAAGCATGTTGAAATCCGTTATTCATCCCGATTCATCTACAGGCACTTCTATCGGTTGTCGCACATGTAAGCCAACTGTGAGGATTGTAGAAACGGTAAATAAAGCGAGATTCTGGATTTGACAACCAGGAAAGAAAATCGGTTTCTTTTTCTTTACTTTCTTTAAGAGATTTAGCTGGAAATGGTCATACTGCACGCAACGCATGATGATCACGTCACAGACAGGCAGACAGAGCAGTTACAGTTGAACTTCAGACATGTAACATTCATTCAGGTGTTTTCCTTCTGTTGATTTCCCAGAAAGGCATCTGTAATTTCTTAGGAAGGCTCCAGAAAACATCCGTGTAATCTGATACTATCTAAGTGTTCAAGTCATCTCTGTGTCTCAAACCCCAGCTTGGTTCAGTCACCACTCCCATTGTCAATAGTTACCTAAAGAGTCGACCTGTTGTATTACAGATAGTGACTAATAATAATTTAGCTCCAACACATTTAGTTATTGGGTATTATAACTCTCCTAAAACGAGAGTGAGTGTTAGTATTGGCCCAGTCTGTGCCTACACTAAGCAGCTGTCCTGTGCCTGAGACATTTTACTGTGACCCTTTCTCTGTCTGCTCTGATTGGTCAGCTTGTGCAGAAAAATGAGGCATTGGTTACATATGGTTGCTTTTCTTGAGTGTAGCCTCTGCCCTCTAGTAGTTGGCAGCTTTCTCCCACCCCAATGGGCGACGTCATGGCGAACAAGTCATTTTTTAATATACATGGTCCCTGTTGCTTATGTCTACTTAATAATGAAAGCGAAGTGAGGAGTGAGTAGTGGCTTTACTTTAAGGGTGTGCCAAATTAGCTGCACAGCAGACATAATGCACACGTTTTACATAATAGCACACATAAGTAACTGAAGTAGTAACTTAGTGTTTTTGCAAACCTTTTACAGACATAAAAATAATATACAACACTAAACAACACGGGAGTTTAAAATCCAGAATCATACTGGGTTCATTTGTGGTCCGTTAGCCGTTTTGTTAAATAAAGGGATGAAGTGTTTTTGGCTTTTTTCGGGACAGAAACAGCACTATTTGCTGTAAATGGTTATATTTATATGAATACATCGATGCATTTTACCTCTTATTTTCAGATGGGACACATTAAATGTTTCCATCTCTGTTTAAAATAAATAAAAATACATAAAACGTCGCCAAGTGACCTAGATCTCAGCTGTGCGAGGAGCCGTTTCATTGAGAAACTGCAGGACTATTAAAATATTAATCACATTATATGGGTGGTTATAAGCACACATCGTTTCACATCACAGAACAGAGACCAGTGTGTGTGTGTGTGTGTGTGTGTGTACCCTTGAGGGAGTGTCTTTTTATCTTATATTAATTATAACTAAGTAAAGCTGTTTTGCGGCCAGCTGGTGTCGTTTGCAGTGAAAACTCCTGATAGAGTTAAAAATATTCTGCATCAAAGAGAGAAAAGTGGGAAAAAATGTGCACCAAATTAGGTTTGATGTTCTAAAATTAGTCTAAGAGGACCTTTTTATGAGAATTAACCATTTGTTCTGTACACATAAGGAATATTAAATGACAAGATAGCTAAAGCATGATTCATTATTCAACAAAGGCAATGAGCTGGTCTGATTAGAGCACACCAAGGAAGTTACAAGGATCCTCATCATGTAGATTAATACAGTGTCGATGAGCTTAGCAGCAGCTAGAGGCCATCCATCCACTTTATCCATAGTAACTGTAGTCAAGGTGAGCTTCACTTTCTGAGACTCCAGGGGATTGGCTTGCTATTATATAGGCTCACCCTCTCTGTATAAACAATACACAGACAGCGTACTGCCACATCCTGCTGTCGAGCAAAACGAGGCCACAGCAAATCAGATCACGCCCATTAGCTAACTGCATTAATGCACTGTGGCATGCAACATGACATGCTAGGCTCAAATTGTCTGTGAAGCCTCAAACCAAACATTAGCTAAAGAAATGCACTTATACATGGTTTTGTTTGTAGTCTTTAGCTAAAAGCTAATGCTTAACCCAAGTATAACATGCTCACTAAGTCATTATATTAGCAGGCTAACATAGTCATACTAGTGCTAATAAAGTAAAGTGGCAACAGATCAGATATACCTCTGCAGGTCATAAACTAAAGTAGGCCACTTCCACAATTAACTTAGAGTTTATACAGTCATGTGAAAAAAAAAAAAATGTTCACAGGACTCGCTGCAGTTTGGTGATAAACTAAATACACCCAATGATTCAACAGCCTTTAACAGCAAGAACTGGCTTCGCACTTGACTCTATAACACATCGGTATACAGATAGGTTCATGGTCCACTCAGTGACTGCAAGGTACTGAGGTCCTGTGGCTGCAAAACAACCCCAAATCATCACCCCTCCACCGCCGTGCTTGACGTTTGGTACGAGGCGTTTACCAAACGTCTGTCCAAAGTACATTAATCCAGAAATCTCGTGGTTTGTTCAGATGCTGTTTTATAAACCTGAGCTGCCGTGTTCTTTTTAGACAGAAGAGTCTTTATCCTAGCGAATCTTCCAAACAAGCCAGTCTTTTTCTAATTGGACTGTCATGAACCGTCACATTAAACATGCTAACTGAGGCCAGTAGAGACCGAGATGTACCACATGCGTTTTTCTGTTTCTCTGAGTGTTACACAATTAGACCTTCAGGTGAATTTGCTGGGATGACCACTCCTGGGAAGACTGTGGCATTAGGTTGCACATCTGAATGCTTTTGTTCCCCTCCACTACAGAACTGTGCTGTTTTGTTGCCATTAAAAAAAAGTGTTAAGTGTTATTTAAGATGTATAATTTCAAAAAGCAACAGAACATGGTATTATGAAAACAAAACGCACTGCAGCGCGTTCACATGTAAAAAGACAATTATTTTTACCCAAATTGGATAGGCCAGTTCATACCTTACAGGCTGTGTCAGCTTCATCATAAGGATAAAAAAAAATGTGTTTTCCCCTAAATACAAATTTCTTTGGCAAAAACTGATCAATCTTGGCTCTTTTGATAGGAACAGATGCCAAACCCTGCCCTGAGACATCATAAAAAGAAAAGTACTGCCCCCAGTTGGCAAAGAGTGCTGGCAGTGTGCCGTTAGGGCTCATGCTCCGTGCAGACAGAACCAGGCTAAAACATGGTTTATGCAGGCATGGTAGAATAAATGATCTGGCTGTAACATGAGACCTTTAAGAAAAGACAAAAGCGATCAGAATTTAAATGCCTGTGCCAAGTTTTATGGCAATACATCTGTTAGCAGACCTTTCACTGCAAAACCACATGTAAATCAGGCAACAAATGCACGGCCAGTTTGTTTATCCATTAACACAAAGTCATCCAGCAGTTGCTGAAATATTTTCGTCTGCACACAAAAATTTCAACCTCATGCCTCGCTGCAAGTACAAATAACAGTATGTAATTTTACACACTCAGTAATATATATCTTTGAGGATGTAGTACAACACTGTACACAGAGACACTTATTCTAATCACCTTGTAAACTTATCCGTGGAAGCAGTTGTCGGGTTTAATAAGCAAACATGCAGACATGGCATCAGAGAGCAAGTCTGCAACTGTTCTGACAGTAATTTTCATGATGTGCAACTTTAAATCTCATGAATCAATAGGCTGAACAAACACACACGCACGCAGACAGGTGGAAGAGGCCAACCACTCGTTATCATGAATAATAAATAAGACTCTGCTGACCCATCTGCTTCATGACTAAGACCTGCCGACTTCAAAAACAACCGCAGCGCACTGCCTGAAGCAGCAGGGTTTTTATAAGTCCGACCAGAAGCTTCTGATCTTTATATGGAAATTCTTTCAAATGAAAAAAGAAAAAAAAAAAAGCACCAAACTAAACAACTGTGACCTTTAATCAAAACTTACTGATATTATACAGGGAGTGACCAGTAACGGTGTGACCGGTAACCATGTGACATTATCTTGTCTGCCATATTGGACATGTGACAATCATGGTGAAAATGTAAGATCAAGTGAATAAGGGGCCCTTTGTACCCGCCCTCGGTGCCTCACGAAAGTCGACAAACTGTCACAAGCCGCCAGCATCCAACCTCTTAATTTTAGTAACCTGTACCAGTGGTATTGGTTCCGCCCCCAGTTATGCAGGCCCAAAGACTAGTCAGTGACCCTCGAGCAACCACCTCTTGCTAGGGAAAAATGAATATCGCCCAACTGGTTGCTAGCACACTGCTGCGGTCGCGGGTTGAATCGAAGATAGGACTACTCGGACTAATCTCTGAGCTGCAGTGAAGGGGTGAAAAGTGCGACACAAACTGGAAATGGAGCTGCAGCGCCTTCTGAAACATGCTGCCTGCAGAGCTCAAGCACAGCTTTTACTTTGAAAGAGCTGCATTGCACTTTTTCAAGTTGCATTACTGCTCAGCTAGGAGTTAGCAAGTGTTTGCAGTCTAATACTAGCAGCCATTAGTGCTACCCCTCACCCTTGTAGTAGATCAACCTATATATATTTGAAAATACTAGGTGATGTCCTTTTTGAGTTATCTCAATCATAACATTTTCAGAAAATTGACCTCTGACCTTTAACTTGAAGTCAAGTTCACTGGGATTCAAACTCATTTGAGAGTTTTAGTAAATGCTTCAATGGGGTGACCTTGAAAATCCTATGTTGCCTCATTCTTGAGTTACTGCATTCACAAACTTGGCTGTCCATGCTGCATGCTCCAGCGGGGTGACTGTGACACCCCATCAGCCTTTTACGGCTGAGGGGGAAAAAAACTACAGGCAACTATGGCAACCTGATAGCAACCAAAGCAAGACAAGGAAGTTTTTGGTGCAACCTCATCCAGCAAGAGCCAGTAACCTCCAGGAACCACTGCCAACCGGTCAGGAGATTCATGTTTTTTCCCGCCAACCGGTGGCTGTGTCATGGCAAACAATTCTCAAGCAATGTGCGCAAGATGTGATCAAACGCCTCAATAGAACAACTACCAACGAAACAGCATATAAACCCTTCAGGTCCTAACCAGCTGTTCATTCTGAAGCTTGGCCTGCAGTATTTTACTTTTACTGTGCACACATTTACTGACTCCCTCTATATTTTCTAAAATAATCCCCTCCCTGTTTGGGGATTATCCGGCACCACGTGGGTCAAACAGCTGTCATGTCAGAAACGTGCACGGCAACCTGCCACGACCGATCTGAGTGACAGTGACGTAACAGTAAAAGAAAAAGAAGGTCAGGGTGGAAAGACAAACAAGACTTTCGAAGCCATTGTTGGAGGAGTCATTATGCCTGGCACTGTAAATGCCCTGCAGTGACAAACAGCAGACGACAGCTTGTCTAAGGGAAGTTTGTAGTCTTTGGGACAAAGACAGAGAGCTTCTGTGGTCACATGCACACTCTCGATTTATATAAGAGCATTTTCGGGATTTTTAAACCATTGTCAGGACAAGTACAGTAATCTTCCCCGATATCCACCAGCAGATTGTTTTCTAAAGCCCAAAACTCTGCAGATTTTATTCACTTTGACCGCCAGGCTGAAGCATCAAATGATGATCCACGAATACCAGACAACAACTGCCCTGTGATGAATCTACTTAACAACTCAAAAGTCTGGCTTCTTCGAGGAAGAGCTTCTGATGGGCTATGATTATTACATCAATCACTGCTCACACCTCTCAAAAAAGACACCAAGAGAGAAGAGCGTTAAAATAAGGATTAAAGTTCTTATCTCAGGTCCTGTGTTTGGTCTTTGCTGGATTTTTTCCCTATTTCTTAAAGACATGTCTTTCAGATACTGTTAATCTGCTATCGATGGATTCTTAGGCCTGCCCTTTCTTTTTTGTCTTCCATTTGTCCAGTTTCCTCAATTTTTTTCTAAGGATACACTGCACACCGTTACAGAGAGTGACAAGTTTTTGGCTAATAGCTCTTTGGGAATCACCTCGGTGCAAAAATACTATTTTGGGTCGGTTGGACTGTGACATCTATTTTCATGGATTCAACTAAAGAAATGGGAGTGAATTCTGACAGGCTGCTGGTAACAAAATGCATAAAGATGCAATTTAAAATTGTTTTTTTGCCATGTTGTCTGATATGTGTAGACACAACACTGGTTCACCTGTGGAGTTATGTGCTTTTTATGTTTGAATGAGTCACAGATCAGAATTAAGCGACTGAAACAAGCTAACAAAGACCCCCTCTGAAAATGGTGAGGTACAAGGACTGGACTGAAAATGAGTGAAAAAGCAGCCAATGCCCAATGAAGAACTTTAGAAAACTATTGCTTAGGTGCACTTAAAGAAATTAAATCACCAGAAATTTGTGTTACTCTGAGTTTTTGAGGACACACAATCTCCGAACAAAGAACACTCAACAGGTTTCCACCTGTTAGAAAATCCTGGCAAAGACAGAATAAGTGCATACCAGATGTTTTATTGACAGTGTGAGAACAGCAGGATTAACTGAAAGAGGCCACAAGTACCGTGAAATCACTCTGACCCTGCCGGGCAGTGAAGCAGGCCTTCATTAGTTTTAGTGAAAACTGAACCACAGGAGGTGTGGCGGGGGCAGAGAGTAAGAGTCTTAAGGCCACAGGGGGCTTGATTCTGGAGGTACAGTCATGTATGAGGCACCATTTATTGAGGACACAGGGTTCTCCAACATCACCTCAGGGCACAAAGTCGGGTCTGTAATGGCAACAGAGGACATGTGACATGAGCTGCTTCAGTTTCAGGGTTTTCCTCTTAACCTAATAGGTAATAAATCAGTGATGTAACCCTCAACAAAGAAAGTAAAAATGCATGATTGGCACCCACACACACATGCGCCGGCACACACACAATGCTGCAAAGACGAAACCATGCACAGTTACAATCCTGAACATTTAATGACTACAGTAGCTATTGTTGAAGTTGTTTTTGCAGATTTATTACTTTTAAATGCTTAAAATCACCGAATCCCCAAAGAGCAACGTCCAGCCACTGAAGAACTGCAGCTGCTCCCTGGGCCCCTGGAGGCTGGCTCCAAAAAGCTGAGTCCCAGTGGACTCCAAATGCCCAAATTTAGATCAGGAATAAACATGTTACATAAGCAAAACATTTTACCCTCAATTGGTACAATTTTAAGCTTTTTTAAAAACAACAACAATATTATAGTTGCAGAGATATCTTGCTAGCTAGCTGTGCAAGCAAGTTAGGTCATTGATGAAAATTAGCCACCAGTGAATTTAACACTGCTAAAAATTTATTATGTGATTTTCGCAACACGTTTCTGATTAATTAATCTGTTTGTTCTTTCAGCTCTGTTACAACACAACATTGTAACAATATTTTTATGTACAATTTTTTTTTTTTTTTTTTTTTTTTAAAGGGCTTATACTGGCTGCTAGGTTTGTTCATCCATCTATCCAGCTTCTGCTGCTTGTCTGGGTTGCTAGGGCGCCCAGGCCCCCCTCTCCACCTCTTCCAGCTTTTCCAGCGTGATACTGAGGTCTTCCCAAGCCAGCTGAGAGGTACATGCTTTGCCTCCCCCCTGAGGACATGCTGGAAACACCTCACCTAAGACGTATCCTGGAGGCATCCTTATTGGACACCTGAACCACCTCAATTGGTACCTTTTAGCTCTAATCTGAGCCCCTCCCAAATGACTGAGCTCCTTACCGCATCTCCAAAGACCTGAGGGTTACTTATCAATGAAGCAGGAACAGAGAAGTGATCCTGACGCCACCAATCTGGAAAGCCGCTGCTGCTTGGCTGCACCTTAGAAACTCCGCCTCCCACAGGGAACAGGTTACTGCTGGAAATGCAAACCAAGCTCTGGCTGCAGTCATACAGGGGACTAAATGGCCCATAACAACAGGTTTGTCATCACTTTATTGCACAACAGCAGCTTAACAGCCGCATATATCCTGCACAGATTTTCTAGCGCTCAGGTCATCGGGTTGATTCAAGGGCATGTTTGCTGAAAAGCACACCTTCAGTTCATTGCAGGTGTTACAGAAGGACAGACTGACCCCTAAAAGCAGCAGCAGCAGCAGCAAGTGCCTCATCACTGCTGCAGATGTGAGTGACAGGAAGATATACTACAAGATAAACAGCCAAGTATTTCCACAGCAGGGAAAAAACAAAACAAAAAAATCAAAAGAGGCTCTGCTTCAGAGATTCTGAGGAAATGAGGATCTACATAGCAAACAGCACACGTCACAGGCTGGACAAAGCGAGGGAATCTCAGGTATGCGTTTAACAGTCTGTGTGATGACATGCCAGGTTAGCGTTTTATGGCCCTAACATGAAACTGCGCAGCAGATTTTTTACTCTCTCTACAGTGGATTTAAACAGAAGAGCCTGTGGTGCCTACAGATCCCACAAACACCTCGTTAAAAATGAGACTGTCAAGATTTTTCACCCGAGTTCAAAGCCGGCTACAGCAGGGAGGGTTCATTTGTGGTCGGGAGATTTTTGTTTCACACAAGCGCAGACGTGTGGCAAACTCATTAGTCTAATGCTGTTTTTGGCAGCGGGTTGGCCATTAGGTGGATGACAGGCCTAATTAGACAACTCGAGAGCTGGCATGACACCTCTCCACACAGCATGGCACCAAAAGTCGTGCCTCAAACTGACACGCTTTAGTCTTAAACTCTGCGCAACCCCAAAACATGTTCGCTGTTCATTAGCTACAGACTTTTTTTGTCAGGGGCACGCAGAAATCTGCATCAAGCCCCCGCCAAGCTGAAGAGCGGTAACTGACCTCGCTGTTTATCTCAGGCGCTCTGATAAAATTCCCAAAGGGGGGAGAGCAGCGAACTGTTAGTGTATCATTAGGAAGTATTTAAAAAATGAGGTCAATTCTTAAACTAAACACTATTATTTTACATCTTTAAACAGAGCAGCTCGACATTTTTGGAGCTTCTTTTTGAGTGTTAAATGCTTGGAAAGTGTTTAGGAGCCACTTCGCTTAGCATAAAGATGGGCGGAAAGGTCAGGCTGGTGTCTGTGGTCAGCCCTGACAGGAGCCTTGAACTTGGATCCTATTAAGTTTAATCAGTGCAGAGGGAAAATATGAAAATATGTCAGAGTCATGGGGGAGCTAATCGTTTCCACCTAACAGTCAGGGCTGCCACTTTCCAGCTAACAGGTGGGGCTGACAGTTTCGGCTTGATAAATTTAATGATCACAAACCCAACTTTGCCGCCGGGGTTGATGACCAAACTTTTTTATTAGTTCATTTATGATTTCCTAACCTGTTGAACAGTGAAAAGTCTGTCCATGGGTGACGATGTTTTATCTAGCCATATCAGCAACCTTAAAGTCTGTTTTCAAGGTTGCTAGGATACCCGTTGATATATTTTGATTGTTGTTTTATTGATTTGAGAGGTCACAAATATAGCTGTAACCTATTAATCCGCAATTCTTTTAAAAAGAAGAAGAAGCAGATTTCAAAGTCAGGTCCCGAAAAGCTGCAAAAGGGGCTTTAATAAAAATGATCACCAAAAAAAAAAAAAAAAAAAAAAACCCTGATGGCACCACTCATGACTCAACCTGAAGAAAGCTGCTGTGTAATGCATGATTCAGCTGTGACTTTATAACTGCTCACCTGTCAAATGGATACTCATGTAGCTAACCCTGTAAAGCTGCATGAATCTCACAGGAAAGACTCCTACCAATAGCTGGAAGCAGTAAGCTGGGCTGGCCTAAGTTGGGTTTATTATTGATGAGGCTCATTAATAAATGTAAACTGTTCTTTGAGCTAATTTTGAAGCTGTTAGTGATAAAAATGTTGAAAAAGATTAAAAACATTACATGAGCACAAAACCAAAACACTGTACGGCTCTGTCACAGTAGAATAAAAATAGTAGAGTAAAAATCCCTCGTTTTGACTTGGGAAGAAAGGAAGGGAAAAAAAATGGTTGCCCACTGATTAAATGGATTTTTTCCATTTCCAGCAACACTTTCTGATTAGCTGCGACGACCAACTGGTTCCCCAGAGCCAACGCCCTCAATATGTGGGCCAGGAATTGAACAGGTCACCTGGTGGGAGGCAACCTGTCTCCAAACACTGCGCTGTGACTCAGAGTGACTCCCAAACAGACTGGATAAGGCTTACAAAAATCTGCAGTCTCATCTCCCCCAAATATTCACCTTGGATACAAAGCTCTGTTTTTATCTAACGCTACAGGAAAATTGAGAATATCAATATCAAACTGCGAAAATAAATGCAGTTAAATGGGACTTTCACTGAACCAACTAACCACAACTTATGGAAAAATAAAATAGAAGGAAGAATTTGATAAAACAATTCAGTCACACATCTGAAAATCCCCTGGAAATAATACAAATATTCGTTTGGTCCAATCACGGCGCACGCTCTGGACCGGCCTTCTGTGAAACTGATGTGCACTGCCACACTTGAAGAGCCAACTGGCACTAAAGTCCTAAATTTGTCCCACAGCTCCACATGTGGTGAGCATTAGACTCGGTTCATTAAACACAGCTCTCAAACTGTTATTTTTCTTTGTCTTAAGTTTATTTACGCCCATCCAGACAGAAGTGAATTTAAAAAAAAAAAAAAAACACACAATGGATCCAAACAATCTGGTGAACTGGTGGCCTGAAAGAGTACAGCCACCCACAGAGCAGAAATAACAGGCTTCACTTAGAAGCAGGGAGGTGTTTACACTGAACGGCCACACCAAATCTATTCACAATATACTCGCTGATGGGACCTGCAGCATTTTGATTACAGCTTTATCAGTGTACAACTGTTTGGATTTTGTGTTTGCTCACAAGAAAAAATACAAATGTGCGACTCGCAGGTCCTGAATAATGAAACACCTTTAAAGTGTTTTTCCAAAACAAAAGTATTATTTAAAACGCTAACGTGTTCACACGGTTGTTTGAAAATTAACCAGATAACTAATCAGCTATCTGTAGGGATTACTTTTTTCCTTTTATTCAAAGATGAAAAGTAAACTAAAGCTTCAGTTAACAATTTTAAACAATTATTTAAAACTGTTTTCTGTTGAGCTATTGAGCTAATATTTTAAAACAACCAGAAACAATAATATTTTTTTAAAAAAGGCTGCTTTGTCCAACAACCTAAATACTGAATTTTGTTTCATATAAAAGAAAAAGAAGCAGAATTTTATTTTAATATCAGTCTTTTTTTTCAGTACTTGTTTGGTGAAAGTGCTCATTTTTAGCTGTTGCCTTGACTTGACAGCTATCTTGATTAAAAAGAGATAATGTTCAGGACGGTGTGCTTTTCTCCATCATACATGACAGCTAAGCATGTGTGTGCTCTGGACTGATAGCTGGAATAAAAAAAAGTCAAATGTGGATTTCACAGCTAAAATCTTCTAAATTTCCAATACTAAAGATAATTAGATGTGGAAAATCTAAATACTTTTTAAGCAAACTTAATTATGGATTTAATTCTATTTTCAATTACTTTCAATTTTATTCATTAAACTGCTTTCATTAACCCCAGTATCGAATCAGCCAATCACACTTGGATGTGCTCAAGACGACCTGCTGAAGTTTAAACTGAGCATCAGAACGAGGAAGAAAGGGGATTTGAGTGACTGTGAATGTGGCAGACGGGCTGCTCTGATTATTCCACAAACTGGTGATCTATACTGGGATTTTCATACACCATCTTCAGACTGTCTCAAGCATAGAGAAAGGCAACGGTGACGCTTTACAGCTGAAGTATGCAGAAGAGCATCTCTGAAAGCACAGCATGTCAGACCATGAAGCAGAAGACCACATTGAGGCTACAGTTCATACACGCTCGCCAGAATTGGACAACAGATCTGACGAGTCTCGCTGAAATGGTTGGGTCAGATTTTGGTGCAAACAACATGAAAGCGGGGATCCATCCTGCCTCGTATAGACGGTTCATGTTGGTGATGTAATGGTGTGAAGGATGTTTTCTCAGCACACTTTTGCATCCTTAGATCCAACTGAGCATCTTTGCCACAGAAAAATGCTTATCTGAGCATTGTGACCATGTCCATCCCTTTATGATGACATGTTCCAATGGCTGCTTTAGTTAACACACCATGTCACAAAGTTCAAATCATCTCAGACTGGTCTCTTGAACACAGGTGACTTCACTGTAATCAAATGACCCCCACAGTCCAAACCTCAGTCTAACAGAGCACATCTAATAGATGTGCCATCCTGTCAATACGGACCAAAATCTCTCAGAGATGTTTCCAGCACCTGTGCCGTTTAGAAGGCAAAAGATCCAACCCAGGACTAGCAAGGTGTACCTAATAAAGTGTCCACTTAACGTATAATCAATTCGATCAACTACTGTACTCACTCCGTTTAAATATGGTGAAGTTGACAGTGCAGGTTTTTCTGTTTCCACCCATGCAAACATAGAAACAGCAGAGAGCTATGGAGTCGTGCTATACTGTGTGTGCCTGGGGGGGGGGGAGACCCGATCAGCTGTAACAGAAACCGCTGCCCACTTCTGCGTCACATTGTCAAATACCAAGCAAGAGGTTGGAGGTGTGGGGTAGTGTGGAGGTGTGGGGTAGTGTGGGGTGTGGGGTGTGGGGTAGGGGGGGATGAAATGCGTGCAAACAAACCTCGTGGCTGCCGCAAAGTCGTCCGCTAAAATCCAACCTGGGAGCAGGCTGTGGAGCCGCATGGCACAGCTCCAACTCCGGCTGCAGCTCAGACCCCCCCCAAAGTGTCCCACCCGCACACGCAGCGAGTGCGTGATGGCAAGTAAGCAACACAAAGCGAGAAGTTGGAGCAGAAGGGAACTCACCTTTGAGACGGTCATAAGGGGCGAGATGTGGCGTCAGGTGGTAGTGTTTCCCCCGAGGGAAGAAGGCTCGAGCGGTGGAGCTGCTCCTGCTGGATGTGCTGGCTTTGCTGGTGGTGGAGGGGACTAGCCGGGGAGCAGGAACCAGTCGTGTTACATCACCGATTGCTGTGGCAGAGTGGTCACTTAAAAGTCATGACGCCCGCCTCAACCTTGAGAGTCCCCCGGAATTTTTTTTAAAAAAGAAGACAATAACAACAACAATAATAATAATAACATAAATAAAATCTCACAGCCAAAACATTTTCTCTGCCCTTCAAACTGCAGCCACCATGAAAAAAAAGAAAAGAGGAGGAGGAGGGTGGATGAGGAGAGATGCGAGCACAGGACGCGACGAGAGAGGAGGAAGAGGAGGGAGGAGGCAGGGAGGGGCGAGGAAATCCAGGTCGATCAGTGCAAAGATATAAAAATATTATCATGAACACCGAGTAGCCTGAAGGCCAAACAAGCGATGTTAAAATAACATTTTAACAGTTTCACACACAACATGACAGTTTCACGATCAATCACACAAGAGCAGAGGAAGCATTAGCCCTGTTTCGTTTACATTAACCTGCTCTTTATTCACCCACTGTAAAATCAAATAAATCTTAATTATAGCAGGGGTGTCAAACATAGGGCCCGGGGGACAGAGTCGGCCCCTCGGAAACTCTAATCCGGCCCACTGCACGGCTTTGGAAAATGTGGAGGACATACATTTTTATCTTTTACTGTAGTTTCACAGGTTTTACACCTTACTACAGCATTCCTTTATCACGTAGGAAAACTGAGGCGTACTGTTGAAATTGCTCTTCTTTGTCTTATATTAATTTTAATATACATTTATTTTATTTTATTTTTAATTGCATTTTTAACCGGTCCAGCACACATAAGATCAAAATAAGTTTGACATCCCTGATTTATAATCTGTCTGCTCTTGGTTGCATTTTCTTTTTATTATTATTATGCATAGCAGCTAAACAGCACCCTGTGTGTCCATCCCTAACTGCAGTTTACAGTTTCATTCATCAAAAAAAGTAGAAAAACATATCGATGATGCACATTTATTTTAAGAGTCCATCACCATCAGTGTCACCTTTCAGCAGCCAGGTTATCATATGAATGAAGCTCAGTTCAGTATATTTGAGAGCCAAATCAAAACAATATGCTTTAGCACCTTGTTTACTCTCGTGTTTGGCTCCCGCTGAGTATCGCTGTATTTGCATAGATCCTTTATTTGTATGTGTGTGCGTGTGGTTTGTGTGTTTTCTGTCACATGTTTTGTAATTTTACATAGATCATTTTGCTGATGTGGTGTGTGGGTGTGTGTGTGTGTGTGTAAAGCTCATTGACATGCACACCTGAAGCAGAGCGCCTGGTTTCTGTGTAGGCAAACCGTGCTGAGCGTGTCGTGTACAGTGTTCTGTGTTACAGCTGGCAGGCAGCAGGGATCACACAGAGGAGCTGTCAATAAAAACTCACACATCAGTTTTGCCCCAGGGTCTGGAAGCGAGAGCAGCTGCTGAAATGTGGTCAGCAAATGTGGCGATGTGTTGTTTTACTCTCAGTGAAGCATGATCCATATCACTGTGTTTGCATAGATCCTATATGCTTTATGTTTAGTGTGTGTGTGTATGTGGACATTATATAAACTCTGCTTACTAACGGTTACACTGCACAGATGTTGATTAATGTAAGTTAATGTAAAAGCTAAACAATTTTTAAAGACTAATGGTGAAAAAATTGAAAGCCAGATCATTTTTAATTGCTTATATGGAAAATTTAAAGAAACAGAAAGAAAAAAGGGATGGATGCCATGTTGTGTGACAGGTCTGCCACACATTTTCATTTCAGGGTTTTTATTGCCCCCCAGCGGTGAAACAGCGCTATTACAAAAGCCTTATCAATCATAACCTTAACACGTAAAAAAAAAATTTTAATTATTATATTATACAGAAAAAGATAATCGGTGAGTAAAATATTAAATAAACAGAATAAAATTAATTTTGGTAAATTTCATTAACAGTCAGCTAGTAATGAATAAAAGTCATGAGTAATTCATGCTGCTTTCACCATGGCACCTCAGTCATGGCTTCATCTGCCTTATTGGCTTACTTTTAACCAGCATGTGCTTCTTGTTGGTTAAAAGTTTTAAATTTCCTGTTTTATAATTTGTTGTCCTTTGTTTCAGGAAAATCAACCCTGACATGTGACTCTACTTCTCTGAGGTACTGGGCGAAAGAATATTAGATACATATTGGAAATAATCCGCTGGCACCAATTTCTAATATTTCAAGCAACTGTTGTAGAGGCAGGACTTTTAACATTTTAATAATCCTTGTGCATTGCTGTGAAAAAGCATTTGCCTCCTTCCTTCCTAAACTATGATTTAACGTATTGAGGGGGGGGGAATGCTAATCTAAGTGATTTCTTGATTCAGCAAAACTGACAGTAATCAGGCCCGAGAGTAGTTAGTGAAACTGAACTCAGCTTTCAAAGGTGTGAAAACAGGTGTGCGTCACTATCAGCCAAGGTTGTTGGCTGATAGTATGTTAACTGAGCACGGCTCTGTGAAAACATGGGCCTGTAGCTAAGGTCCCATTCTGTTTTCAACCATGGTTTAATACCATCAAGTGTCAACTTCTCCCACAAACGTCATCATAAACATGCGTCATGGTGGATTTATGTCAACAGGAGTGTGCCATTAAACTGAAGCTCGTTTATTAACGTTTCCAAGGTAACTGGAAATCCAAAACATTTTCTGATGAAGCTGCTGATTTTCCTCAACCCTAATTAAATGCAGTTATGACAAAGCATTATGTATCATTAAGAGACTGGTGCTTTGTATGTATGGCATTAAACAAGAAGCGACTCCCTCATTCACTAACAGTACATGCAGTAATTCATACATTGCAACTGAGTCATGGGGTGTACTCAGTCACAGCACTGGATAAAGTACTGTGGATACTTTTTTTGACGACTATGTTTATTAATAGCGTGCTTTATTATAATATAGTTTGCAGTTTTACCAAGCTTTCATTATCAGTTTTACTCCAGTCACACAAAGCCAGGCAGGAGTTAAACTAAACAACTAAACTCAGAAAGCATTTCATTTCAAAATATTATATTTGTATTTATTTTTATTCAACATGGTGGTTCCTTCTTTCATGAATCAGGAGAACATGTTTGAAGCATCCAAGATGCATATTTTGTAGTCCACCTGTAGTTTCAGCACATCATCCCATTGTTAAGCTATTTCCATCTCAGAAATCCTTCTGAACTCTCCTTCACATTTTTCTCGATCCACAAGTTTTTCACCAAGGAAAGGAAAAGTGTTTAGCAGAAGACGCTTTAGGGTACAACAGTTTATTCTCAGTAAATGTACGATGTCCCACCATGCCTCCTTTTCAGGTTTTAGTGACAGACACTAATCATTTAGTGTTATTAATTTGGTATGAAAACATTCAGCGTGAACATTTTTTTAAACACTTGAATTAAAAAAAAAAAAAAAATTAAAAAAAATCCTAACAGCCAGGTCTCATTATGGATTTAGTAAAATTTAATTTATCTACAATTATTCCGCCATACAGATAGATTCTTTATTCATTTCAATGTTCCTCTTAAAGTGATAAGTTACACAATATCATACAGAAGCTGGATGCCAGTACTGGACAAAAAGTTGCAAAAATATGTCTTTTTTGTCTCTTTACATCTTTTCCATCAGTGTTTTGCAGCATATTGCAGAGCAGTCAGTGAAATGGAACAACTGTGACGCTGAACTCGAACTGATCGGGGGGGCGAAGTGCAGGTGACGCCAATGCTGCAGGTGCTTGTACTGGTGAGGGCAGCAGTGCAGGATGGGGAAAAATGAGAATGCATGGTGACACATTTTAAATCTGCTTCTGCAAATTCTCCAGATGTGTTAAAATTAACTTAAGGGTTTTTCTGTGATTAGGAACTATGTGACAGTACATTAGAAAAAAAAAAAAACAACAAAACTAATAAAATCCATCACAAACTGATGGTGAATGCAGCAGAGATGAATACACTGACATGTTTAAATCTCTCAGCTGTCGCTGAAAATTGAGTTTTTGGAAAGAACATCGTCATCTTGAACTAAAAATGTCCAAAAACTAACACGTACACGTGTCGGGGTAAAGAAGAACACAGCATGGCAGCCCGGACGAGAAACTGCTTCCATATTTTAGTCCTACTCAGTTTCTCAGGTGCGTTTCTGCAGAGTCTTTTCTCTCCTTTTTCTCCTTTCATTGTTTTTCTCTAGTCCTCATCTTCATCCTCCTCGTCATCGTCGTCTGTCTGGTCCCTGGTGTCAAGGTCATCTTCATCTTCCACCTGCAAGGAAAGGGTCACAGTCTAACTAAAGCAGACAGACGAAACAGAACTGAGTGGTCCGCACTTAGGTGTTTGCATCTATTCCTCTGTAACTATTAAATAATTACTCACTGCTAAAGCTACCACGACAGCTAACGAGCTTTAATGATACTTAGTGCAAGACTAGACACTAAAATCTTGCTGGGTTTTTTTTGTTTGTTTTGCAATAAAAAAAATAAGATGAATGACTAAAAAGAGTCCATTTCAACCCTATAGGCCACAATCACACAGGCTTTGAAACCACCCAGCAGACACAGGTCACTGGAGACAACTTGTAGTCTCCAACCAGTTGGTGAGCGGTTGCTGCAGGTTGCTCACAGTTGATTGGGGGGGGGGAACAACAACAGGTGCATAAAGTTAACCAGTGCTGCACCACAGATTGCGGTGGTCGCCCGTAGTTTCTGTGTAACCTGCAGACACTCATGAATTACTTGCATGCAAATTATGGGCAACTGCAACCTGCTCGCAAGACTGCAGCACCCTCTATGCAGCCATTTTCACTTGGTGACAGCTGGAAACCACTAGCCAACCAGTCGGTGAATACACATTTTAGTTACTGCTGTCTCGGCATGTGTGATTGAGGCTGTAGTGTGGTCGTTTTTATTTTGAACTCTCGCTAATCAGAACCAACTCACTGTTCATTTATTTGGATCAGACTGACTAATCTGGGGCAAGTTCAGATCAGACTACATACACACTACACTGGGATAAAAACAAACAAAAAAACAACGACAAAAAAAAAAACAAAAAACCAAGGGACAGTTTGAAATTTTGTACTTAATCCAACTTCTTTTTTTTTTCCCTCCAGCTCTTTCAAATCCTCCATACCTGGCTATCTAATCAAAACTCTCACAACTGAAAAACATATTTAAGCTATTTTAAAAACTGCAATCAAATCAATTTTACACCGACTGTCATAGAGCCACATCAATATCATGAGATATGTCATAGTTTCAATAACAACACTGCTAATTTAATGTCTGTGATACAGGATATTACAAACAAGCAGTGTTACCCTGATGTTTGTTCTGTTTTAAGTCCTCTGGAGAATATTCATCAAAAGTGCAAACTTGCGGAAGTCACCAGGTGATGGATGAGAACAAAACTAGAGGCAAAAGGCTGAAACAGCAGCTCCACCTCATGTGGATGTTCATTTTCTCTGTGACACACATTTTCCTGTATGACAATACTAATGCAGGGAAGTAATCAGTCCCAAAATCTGCTGGGTGTCCCCGCCGTTAACAAAATATTCCTAAAATTAACAAAAATATTCATATTATTTAAGGCTATTAGATATTTCATATTTTCTACTGTTGAGTTTTACTGGACTGACCTAATTTCTCGCTTATATTTGGATAAATGAAGCAGATTGGCAGTCAAAGTGCAAACTATATATTTTTTACTGGTGAATTTAGGAAATGCTAATAGCTTTTCTACCGTCTCTCCCAGATCTTTGAGTCTCTTCTTCAAGCTGGTGATCTTCTGGTCTTGGTCTGCCAGCAACATCAGCAGGTCATCCTGCTCCTTCTTGGACTCCTGGACGTCAGTTTGCAGCTTCTCCTTCTCCGTCTGCAGAATGGCCACTGTGCTCGTGGTTGAATCCAGCTGCTTCTCCAGCTCCGCCCGGCTCTCTGACAGGTTCTTTACCTCTGCCTGAGCCGCAGAGGGAGAGGAAGGAGACGGGAGAGAGATAATATATGAGAAGTCCAAGCTGAATGCAGTATAAAAACATTACGGTAAATGAGGGTCAAGTGATTTAGAGGATCACATATTCTCACACACCTTTAGTCTCTCCATCTCAGACGTCTGCGCTCCCAACCTGCTCTCCAGTTCAGCCATCTTTGCAGCGTCTAATGAGCTGTCACTAGAGGGGAGTGTGTCAGAGGACTGAGAGAACCCAGAGAAAGGTTCATTAGTTTAAATCAATAACTTCAGAAAATCTATGTCAAATTGATCTTTTCATGATTTTTACCCCAGCTTCAGCTCTTCTGAGCAGGTCTTGTCTCTCCATCTTCAGCTGGCCGATTTCTGTTGACTGGGACTGAACTTGACTTCTTAAAGCCTCCAGTTCCTGCAACACAGCACACATTCAGCACAGGTACAAAATACTAACACCCAATCTGATTAAAGCCTCCAGCTTAACTCTGGTGACATATATCATTCTTACTGTGAGAGACATGAAAATAAGGTGATCCTAGTACAAAGTCTGTGTCCCAGAAGTCCATCGTGTCCTAAAACCACTAATACTCTACAGCAAACCGTAGTGCTGCACTTCCTGAGGTTCTTTAGACTTGAGTCACACCCTCTTGCATACATGTAAACATCATAAATCATCTTGAATATTTATGTCAATGGGAAAGCCCTGCTCTAAAACTGAAAATAAAATGGTACACTTGAAGATTTACCTCTGTTAGGCACAAGAGTAATTTGAACACTTATTTAGTGACAAAACAAGCATTTGCCTCATGCACTTAACCTTTTGAAACATTTTTAACAAACAGGGGGTTCAAAGGAAAAGCAGGGACAGATGTGAAGTGATGAATCCCACCTGGAGCAGCTCTGTGTTGTCTGATCCTCCTGCTGGGCCCTCTGCTGTCTGTGCAGCTCCTGATTTCTACAGTTACACAGAGTTAAAACATTATGCAGTCACTTTCACTCCAGATACAATATGTAACTGTGTGATTAACCCAAACACAGACATGAAGCAGTTTTTAGAAGCTCCCATATCCAGATATGTCGGAAAGTTGAAACGTAAAGGTTTCTTTGTGTCTTTGTATTTGGTTTGCATGTTTATAGTTGCAGTAGTGTTTTCTGGTTGCTCTTCATCTTCTAATTTATTCTATAGGTGTGGTTTAAACATTATAATGATATAATACGTGTTTACTCTAAAATAAGACATAGAAAGCAGTGTGTCAGTCCAAATCAATTGATTAATCTCTGGTGGTTGTATAGAGTCCACATTGCTCCCCCGCGTGTCAGTCAGCTGTTTGGAGGACTGTTTTGCCTGCAGTTATTTTACACCAACAAACGCATAAAAACAGCTTTAAAACATCTCTCTGGAATCAGCCCCCAGAACAACAATGCCAGCACACACAGACTTAAAAAGAAAAGAAAAAAAAAGATACTAACCAGGCTGCTGATGAGAGCATCTTTGTCACTAAGTTGTGTTTGAAGTAGCGAGTGCTGCTTGCGGAGCTCCTCCACCTCCTCTCTGAGCTGGGTCAGCTCTTCTGTCTGCAGCCCGTTCACCTGAGAGCCGTCTCCCTGGCTGTTGGACTGACCCTGGTTCTCTTTAGCTGAAGTGAGAGCACAAACACTCAGTTTAAGTGTTACATGTACACTAACAACAGCAATACTGATGCTGATGTTGTCCTTAAATCTACAATCCTGAGCTGCTTTCAGGCTCAATCATGCTGGAGTAAAAATGGGATAGCAACCTTCTTGTGAGTAGAAGGAGGGGGAAGCTTGGTGGTTTACTGGTGACTGCATTGAAATTTTTGCATTTAGCAACCAACTGCAAGTAGTTGCAGCAACTAACTAGCCATTGTGACCACTGTTAATCCAAAGGTTAAAGCAGCCTGTCTCCAAACAATCATGGCCTAATGTGGACTGACTGTAAACATTCTTAGACAAATTGACAAAGGTTTGGAAATAACTGTCATCTCATTTATGAAACAGACCACTTACTAACACTTTGCAATCAATTTGACTCTGTGCTCGAGTCAGTCTCTCTGCAATATGGGACAAGTCAGCTACATCAAAGCATCTGAGCCTATGTCATCCATCCACCCTCTTCAGCTTATCCAAGTAAGGGTCACAGGGGGAGTCTTTCCCAGGTACCTTAGGGCGACAGGAAGGGTACACTCTGGACGAGTCACCAGCCTGTCGCAGGGCTAACACAGAGAGACTCGCACACTCACATTCACACATATGGGAAATTTAGAATCACCAGTTAACCTAACCCCACTAACTGCATGTCTTTGGACCACTGGAGAAATCCAGAGTACCCAGAACCCAGCATGGGCATAATTTTGCAGTTAAATCACCGTCCTGCAGCAGCTACATCACCATTTGGGAATAAACCTCTGAATTTCAGTCTCATATCTACGAGGTTCAGGTTGAACTCTGATTCTAAGTAACAGGCTAGAGATACTCAGCTGTTACTGATTTAATCACATCGCTGTGCTATAAAAAGACTGCATACAACTGCAAGCTTGACACCATGCAATCACAAACTGATAGCAGGCTGATTCCATCTTACTTCTATTTTATCATCGTCTTCACTCACTGAAGTGTCTCTGAGGACAGTGAAGGGTTGCTCACCTGGTACCTGTGTCTGAAGCACCCAATGTAAGCTACTTTGCTTTGATAGCGAAGAGTTTAGGCAGTTTATTTGGGTTTGTGTCTTCTTGGTTTTGTTTCTGTCATTTTGCCTAAGAAACCTTTACATTCACTGTCATCCTTGTTAGTTTAGTACAGATTGGAAACAGGAAAATTTGGCTACTATGTGGCTACTAAACCTACAAGTATCTCTTGAGGCGACTAATTTGTCTCACACTTGTTTAATGCCACACAAACTTGCACACAAGGAAATGTAAAAAAACAGCACCATTTTTCTCCTGTAATAACTTTTTGGTTTTAAAAACAATTTCTCAATGACTTCTGAAAGTGATACAAGCAATATGGAGGACTGTATTATAGGACTATAGCACAGATTTTAATTACAGGTATGACACTCACACGCTTGATAACCTCACTGTGATGACAAGACTGCATGAAATCAGGACACACGTCTGTTGTGTGCTAAGAAAGTGCTACAGAGTTCTAAAAGCACAAAATTTCACTTTAACATTTTGTTTATGAAACAAAGTAAATTGTTCCTTTGAAACGTGGCTGTGTGCGTGACGGTCTCGCACAATTTGATATAAAACAGTATCTGGGGATGTTGCTGCACATCCCTGTCACTCTATTATCTGAGCAAGGAGGCAGTAAAACCTTAATGTGCCCGCCGGAATGAGGTTGATAGGATTAAAATCGTGCATGTCAGTCCCTCATTTCTCATTCATTATAAGAAAATGTATTTTAAATGAACTAAATCTCTATATTTTATGTATTTAAAGTCACACCACACACACAGCCAATGAGGTGCACCCACCTAATTTCAGCTTGAGGATGTTGTACTGGTCTTTGTGCTGCTGGATCTGCGACTGCTGCTGGGTGATTGTAGCCTGCAGCTGTTCATTCTGGGAGGTCATGGATGCCACCTGCTCCTTCAGCTCCTGAAGCTGAGCGTCCTGAGGATCACGTGATCAAAATCAGTCCGTCAGCAGGAGAGAACATCAAACTGAACAAACACAACATGTAACAAAATGAAAATGGTATTATTTACCTGCTCTCTGATCAGCTCTTTATACTGAGTTACAATGTTGTCGTGCTGCTCTAATGTCTTCTTCACCTCCTCTTCCTTCTTCTCCTCCTCGCTAGACTTGTGAACCGCTTTGGTTATCACTCCTGTGGAAAAGCAGGGAGAGGAACATAACTCGTTAGGCCCACTGAACCTCTGCAATAGTTCTTTTAAACTGTTCGTATTACAATGAATGTGACGGGACTGACCTTCCAGTTCTTTGACCAGCTTGGTAAACTCATGATCGAACAACATCTGCTCTGGAGACGGGAAGACGGGCTGGGGCTTCTGAGCCGCCCGCGAATACAGTTCATGTTTGGTGATGAAGCCCAGCTTCTCTACAAAGTTTTCCTTTCCGATGCGCTTCTCGATGAGCTGCTTTAGCTTCTCTCTGAAAAGGAGAGAGCACAGTAGCTTTGTCACTATATTAAACAGATTTTTTTTCAAGATTTTTCATATATAGAAGAGATGGAGTTTTAAATTTGTCAAATCAGTGGACAAAGACACCACATTCAAACAATGTACCTCTCATTTAAACACTTAAGATACACAAATGATGGATATATAGCAGCTGAAATGATGAAAATCTGATTTGTTAAATGCATGTAATCTGTATTTTTTAACTTATCACCATAATAATGTGTTTGCTTGTGTGCATACTGAGTATTGTTGTCATTCTGTCACCAAACATTTTAGGTAAACCTAGTTAGAGCATGCACGTGTTTAAGTGAGTCAAAGAGATTTACTTGGTATAGTTTTCCAGCGAGTTGTCGTTATAATAGATGCAGATGCCGAGAAGCAGCGCACACAGGCCCTGCACCAGCCTCTCGTCCTCCCCTAGGTTCTCTGAGATCTGAGCGGTCAGCTACAAGAGTCACTGTTAAGGACTCATCCAAGTAAAGCTGCAAATTTCCAGTAAGACTGAATGAGAGGTTTTAACCTAAACACAAAATCAAACTGAATGAAAGAAAAGAAAACAGCATAATGAACAACTTGTTTATGAGACATTAAGAACCCTATGAAGTAGTAAAACGGACAAAAGGATACAAAAGGAACATTTTCTTGATTGTGCAGAAAGTGTGTAACAGCAATCGGACAGTTGCTGATCCACGTACACAGCAGCATGAGGAGGCCCACCCTGGTCTGCACTTTACTGCCCTGCAGAGAAAAACAACAAGACAGAAGGAGAGTCAATGTGTTTCTGTATAACTACAGTGACACTTAGAAACACAAAAACACGATGCTACACGACAAAAAACACAGAAAAGAGAGTCAGACTGAATCCTCGTCACATTTAAACCTGACTGGGAATAGTTTACTGGTTGGATCCAGATTACTTAACCAATTAATGTATCTAGTAAGCAGCCATTTCATCAGAGCATGAGCGGAGTATAGATGTTAGCTCTAAAATGGTAAATTACATTAAAAAAAGAAGCATCCGATTTGCTGGTACATAGCAACAATTAAGTATCCCTATCAGTGTAAATGGCGAAGTTAAAACAATGCATGTCCTTTTCTGGTCAATAAAAATAAGGAAATGGTTAAAGTAATCCTTCAACACACGTCATACATTAGTGGTTAATGAGGTTATCATAAGGACAGTCAAAACAAAAACATTCAGATATTTAGACTCAGGTTAGATTTACCAGAGCAAGCAATCCTGTGATAAATACTAAAAATATGTAAATAAATAAAATAAATACATGATCAACATTAAAATCAATTCTTTTGCAATCAATTATTTTCAAAGCAAAGTGTTATGAAACTGCAATGGAAACTTTAACCCATTTCCAGCTGTCAGCACATGCAAAGCAAACCCCGCTAAATGTGCTTTTCAGGATTTTTCTTTAATGACAAATTATTTCATTATTAAGATCTTTAAAAGAGCTCAATGTGGATTTTTTTCCTTTATAAAAAAAATGTCCCTCAGATGCGCACATTTATGGGAAACTGATGCCAGCGAGTGGATATGTCATCTCTATCACTGAAGGAAGACAGGATGATTTTCATGGAGTTTGAACATGAGATGATGAAAAACAACAGTGTGACGCGGTGCAGAGATGAGCAAAAACCTGTAAAGTTTAAATTGTGGCTTAAGACTGCCAATCAACTGGTGCATTAACACTTAACGCGCGACATGCTTTTAAGAAAGGAGCTCTCTTTCTGAGTAAGCAGTGAAAGTGTGGATAAAAACTAATCAGCATTCAAAACTACAAAAACTTACAAAATCACCTTTTCAGCTTTTGTCTCCAAATGTGACGCAATGCAAAATAAATAAAATGAAGAGGAAAACAAAAGAAAAGACAATGACCACCACAGGCATCAACTGAGCACACATTGGCCTGGTCTCTACAAAGACGTCATATGTCTGTGTGTGGGGGGGGCACTGATGACCATTAACACTTGAGACATTGCTGAAATTGACTTATGTAAAGCAAATACTGTGTGACACAGCTTCATAATAAAAAAATAATCTTAGAGGAAACATTTCCACTTCTGTGTCTCTTCCAGGAAACCACCAACACAACACATTACATCAAGGCACAGCTATCGAGTTACAACTGCCTAATGGGCTGCACTGCTGCCAGCCTGAGACTGTAAGTCAGAAGAGGTGTGGCTCATATGAATGTGTGTTTTCAACACAAAGCTGCACACTGCATATGCCTGACACATCTCAGGGGGGGGGGAAAGACATCTTCTTCACAAGTATGACCCACTGTCAGAGCTCTTAATTCTGTTCTAGACAATCAGTGACAAAAATCTGTTCGCTACCTAGAATCCAAATCACATATGCAGATTTTAGTAAACAATGGACGCCCCACACAACCAGTCGGCAACCAGTCGGCAACCAGTGGCTGCTAGGGTAAAAGGTGTATTTCTCAACTGGTTGGCAATTTGTTGCTGGGTGTTTCTGTGAAATTGTTTACTAAAGCATCATTACCACAATCCTAGAAAATAATCAGTCCCCCCCCCCAAATAAAAATGTTTATTCCACAATAGGTTGGTGAGTAGCAGCTGACAGGGACATTAGGGCAAACTCGTCATAAAGGGGTATAAACACTGATTTAGACTCCTGGACAAAACCGGGAGTTACACATCAGCTTACATGGAAGGTTACAGTGTAGGTTTACAACGGGGTTTCCGGTTTGTAAGTTATGACATAGATTTTCTGCAGAAGTCTACATGATGAAGCATAACAGTCCTGTACTGATAACCTCCTTATAATTGCTTTGGTCACTAGCATGCAGCTGTAACTTGTCAGCAAGTAATTAGGTTAGTCGATAATGGCCTTCAAGCCTGAGTGACTGAAGCCTTAGCCACTTTACACTTGAGCACAATCCTGGATTTGTGGTTCCATCTCAGCCACACTTATGAACAAGATCCTGAGATACTTGAATAACACTAAAATGGGAAAGCCAACCTGCAGGAGTGCCCTCTACAGTTTTTAAACAGAGCACCAGGGCCACCAGACAGCACATGCTCATACCAGCTGCCTTAGCTGGACAGTTTTCACATGTTCGTCAGGCTGGATATCAGATAATAGAGGTTGTATGTCTCAGACACATAACACTGTGCCTCCTGCACAAACTACCAAACCACACTGAGGATTCTCATTAGTGATAATGCGTCTGAAACATGAAGTGATTTCACTTCCTGTTTTACAGGAGGTGACCGTCAAGCTCTTGGTAGGAAACTTGAGCACACCATCAAGGCTTAGGGGTTGTGAGTATCCAAAGACCAACCTCAGGCCTCAAACAATAGGAGCTCAAAGTACGTGAAGCCTTTATCAAGTTGTTTCACAACAGATAAGTACCAGCAGTAATTTGGAGCCTTTCAGCAGCATGAAGTTAGTTTTTAAATCTGTTTTGGTACCAAGGTTATGTTTTACAAGGCCTCTTTGATCCCATTATTTAGGATTTCCAGTTCAGAAATATCTGAACCCAAAGGAAGACCTAAAAATCATACACAGTCCTATAAATCATCTGCCAGTTTTGCTGTGCACCATACAAAAATACAGGACAAAGAGCAGTGACAGTCACTCACTTGAACAGGAGAAGGCCCAAAAGTTGCTGCAGTACTCACTTCCTGAACAAACAGATAAGGGCTTGCAGCACAGCAAAGTTCAAAGTTTAAAGTGTGTGTCAGGATGATAGCACCAGAGATAAACAATTAAAAACCGCCAATGTGTCCCTTTTCTCTGAACCTCTCTCGGGTGTCCACTTGTGTACTTCCCCACAATCCCCCGGTGAAAACACTGACAGCAACTACATCTTACAAGTGTGTGAGGAGGAATTCACTTGTGCGTCACCCTAATGAGGAAGCGCTGGGTCAAAGCTTTCAGTTAGGGACAAAGATCGGGTAGTAAAGAGTTACAAGGAAGCAAGATCCCCCAACAAGTGGGCCAACAAGACCCCTACTACAGCTGCCAAGCCAAAAACATAACACAGACAGGTGCCACCCAAACACTCACACACAGATACACTTTACTCACCCGCCGGACGATCTTATCACCCTGCAAAACCACAATAATGTGACACTGTTCTCTTCACTGTGATCGACAATAGTGCTGTTTTAAGAAACCTATGGCAACCAGAGACACACAGCCTATCAGCACGCTCCTCTGTATCATCATTGCCCTACCTGGGACAGGATGTTGGTGCACTGCTGCAGCAGAGACACAGGGGGCTTGCCCAGGCTGGTGGCAAGCTGAACCCTCAGCAGCTGCTCTTTCTGGGTGAGGTTGTCCTGCAGGGCATGAGCTAAGGCCACAGCAGCACACCAGTTTGAAAGAGAGTCTGCTGAGAACAGGCCTCCACACAGCAGCTGTCCTGCAGAGATGGAATTGGCTGAAAGGGGGGAAAAAGTGAGCTATTAAGCACTTAAAACAGTGTGAACCATCTAAAAACACAGATCAAGTGTTATTTATTTACAGGACCTGAAACTGTTACTGACCATCAATGGTGGAGGGCAGCAGTGTAGCAACTATCTCCCCCTGGCCTTTCTGGTTTTTATAGAGGAAACACTGAAAACAGTAAAGGACTGCACAGCGAAGCACAAATGGTTGTCTCTCGTTCACCATGGACATGAGCAGCACCACAATGGCTGGTCTGTGGGGACATGAAGAAGAGAGGTCACCACAGGATTTAGATGGATAAAGGAGATTTAACAGGTGAGTCCACTGGTTGTGTTTTTACCTTGGTGGGTTTGACGGAGCGTTGACAGAAGCAAAATAGTCCTGGTTGACCTGAGAGCCTCTGATAACCTCTGAAACTGTGTTAATGGTCTGAAAGAAAGCATCCAAATCAAAGTCACGATAATTAATCTGCATAAGCTCACTGCTGAGCAACAAAAATTCTCTTTTTTCAGCTTTGTTACTCTAAGTATCATGACATATCAAACCAGTTTCCATGTCTAAGTGTCTCCTTCGATGCACGAAGCTCCCATCATTTTAATTTGATGAATTTTTTTTTTTCCAAATGTCAATCTGGATCTTTCTAGATTTTAATTAGCCCCCATAAACAGGCATGCCTTTAATCTTTAGAAACTCCCAGTGTACCCTACAGTCTCTGGGCTCACAGTATCCCAGACACAACATATAAATCACTGTCTGGCCGACCAAGATTTTAGTGTGGACATTGAGCTTAGGATAATAACTATTTGTCAGCAAACAATTCAAGTCACACCACTGCTATCCTCATTGTGGATGGGATCCTCCCAGCTCTATTTTCCTGAAGTCATTTTAATTTTTGGTTTTCTTCCTCCAATATGATTACATTTGTCTATCAATGAGGCACCTGCAGCCATTCTACTTTACTGACCGACCCAAAACATAACATGTTTTTCAGGAGAATTTAAACCCTTGTCCTAAATGCAGCTGTGCTAATGCATGACATGAAGGAAGGTACTGGACCACACCTCTTACTCTTTGAATTGAGGTGCTTAAGTTCCACTGCTGTATAAACCATATAAACATAAATTTTAGGACCTCACTTAAATCGAGTGTGATACTGTAATCAGATGCCATCATCCCTCATGAATACTCTTGACTAGCCACACTAATCATTTCATCGGACTTGAAAGAAATTGGACCGTTTTAAACTCTCAGGCATGCCTCAGTACTTGTTTGCTTGTGGGAAGTGAAGAAGCTTTTGAATGCCTCAATGGTGTCAAACTTAACGAGCGTTTGTTGCGATTACCTCAGTGAGGATATCTGCAGGGACACCAGTGGCCATGAGGATGGTGCACAGCTGCTGCAGTAGGCCACACTGGAACATGGACTTCTGACAGCTGGCTGTAGCTCCAGGAGAGTTCACTGGAGACACCATGACTCGCACCAGCTGGGATTACAACATTATTTAACAGTTATTTAAGAGTTTTAACAAATAATATTCTGCTGTTTTTAATTGGTACTTAGATCAAGACAACAATTAGACATATTACCTGCAGCATGAGATGAAGGTTTGTGACCTTCTGTGCAGACCAACCAGAGTTATCGTCGCCAACCTCGAACCAGGGCTTCATTCTCTGGATGTAGGAGCCTTCTTTAAAGAAGTTCTGGTTGGAGCTGTTGTTCTTTAGCAGGTTGAGGAGAAGAAGCAGACAATCCTCCACCACAATACCTGCACACAGGAAAGAGGACAGATGTCACGATATATCACAAGCCAAAACAAAAAAACCCACTGTGTTTAGAGAAAAAATTCTGTGTAAAAATCCCTTTACCTCCATCGCTGCTGCCTTCTTCTGTGATGATATCTAGGAGGCGCTCAAAAGCATTCTCAAATGCCACAATTTTCTGAATGGCAGCGTTGCCTTTAGTCAGCTGTTGAAGTAGCAACAAGCCCTGATGGTGGCAGAAAACAAAATGTCACAGACTCAAACAGACCTCTACTCAACGCTCAGTTTCAAAGGGGTTCAGTCTAATACAAAACATAAGTGTGCTTACATCATTGCGAATTACTTCTCTGGAGTCTGCCAGCAGGTCCATCAATCTGGAAACACCTGTGAGAGTAAACAGAAACAAAAAATGTTGCTGTTAAAGCGATAAATTCCCGACGTGACAAAGTTCGATATAATGCAGAGAGAAGAAACTCACCCATGGGGCTGACCAGAATGATACCCTGGATCTGTGGACCCTGGTTCTTCAGCAGAGCAGTCAGCAGCTTCACTCCGGGCCACCGTACATGGAAGTCAAACTCCTGAAAATGCAGAAAAAGCATCAGACGGGGGTCAGGAAAAATTTAACAATAGTTTAAGTTTCTGCTGCTCGATCAAAAACCGCTCCGTACCTCCAGCAGAGTGAGGAGCAGGGTTACGTGCTCGGGATCCTGGATGAACGTGTCTGTAAACTGCAGGCTGAGGTCGTCTGCCTGCTTCTGTGCGTTCTCATCTGTGAAGCGAGATTGAAAATGAGTCACCGTCTCAGGAGTCATCCATGTAGTGTGTGGACCCAGCTGGTTTGTTCATATAAATCAACCTGAGCAACACAGCAGTGATGATCACATGTATAACTTCAATTACCAATGACGAGCGACTTTACAGGTACCATGAGAATGAGAGACGTGCTCAGGGTGACAAATGTGAACAAACCAGGAAGACAAGAGAGGCTACACACAGGAGAGGACAGCAGGGTTACCGCCAAAGGAAGTGTATTCTAAGCCCACAGTGATAAACAGTTAATTAGGGATGGGTGCAGCACTTTAAAGCAAAGAACTGAAAATAAATGGATGCTTTTCCCAGCTAAGGATCCATTACCGAGATTACAAAAAGAGTGTTCTTGTCTACTTTTAGTGGTATGACTTTATGCAAATAGCTATTGCCACAAACAGACTCGATAAAAGCTTCTACCCACAGGTCCTCATATATGCCTCCTGACTGAAAAACTGATGATTCACTCCCACTTTTAACTGTAGTAGAACAGGTCGTTATGTGCTGCTCTGACTCCATTTTGCACTATACTGTATATATATATTTATATTTTTTTTTCCTCCATTTATATATTGTTATACATTTTAGATTTAAGCAGCTAAACTATTTTTCATTCTTCCTGCAACACTAAAAATGGAGATCATTGATTAACATTAATTAACTGAGATAAACTTATCTTAGTTAATTAATTAGTTAATATACATTAAATTTCAAGGTGGAGCGCCTGCAGATAATTTCCTTACTAGCCCTAATCTTTGGCTTTACTTAACACTTTAGCTTCTTGCAGCTTATTGTTCTGGTTTCCCTTGGTCCGTCTTTACTGGGTTATTTTGTGTCGTTGCTCTAAACAAAGTTTTCAGCACCAGTTGGCTGTTATGTTTAATGAAAACACTCTGAAAAACCGCAACGCATACTACCTGACAGCATAAAGACACAGAGACAGGCTGCTGATGGCAATTAAAACCAAATCGGAGCTAAAAAGTAAATCACTACTGCCAGGTAGATAGAAATCTCCCCCATGTGCAGTGCTTGTGGTAAAGCATGAGACTTATTGGTCAAGGTGGACTAAAACAGTTAGTGTAGGTTTAGATGAAAATGGTGTCCCTGTTAACCCAAAGATCCAAATACAGACGTAAAAGAGGAAAATAAAAACGCTTTCTAAAAAAAAAAAAAAAAAAATTGGTATAATTAGTATTGGTATAACATCAACAACAACAGTGCAAAATTACATAGGTATTAAAATGTGAAGGGGGGGGGGACAGCCAGAAGACGGGGCGTAATGAAGCATTAGTGAAGCATTCTTGTCAACACCAAAGTGCCTTCCTGTTTATTTTCTGGTGCCCTCTAATTTTAGTGAAGTTAGTTATAACTAGTTAGCACTAAGGCTACTGGACAAAGGCACAGTTTGAGTACTGACCAGGCACAGACACATTCTTATGCTTCCCTGAGACAGGGAGAGGGGCTACTGCGTCTGCGAGGGCAGGGAGGAAGAGAAGTTCAACGCCTCACCCAAAAGCTAGCATTCATTCCAAGTCCAGTATCAGCTGACAGAGACTTGTTAACCCATGCCATGACAACACCATTTTCATTTATCAGCTTATTTTAATCTTTGCAGGGAATAAATTTAAAATGTGCTCTTTTTCAATAACCAAACAAAGGAGACTGTGTGATTCATAAGTGCCGTTGGTGTTAGAGGGGTTGGCATCATGCACAGTCAAAGAGTTTTACCTTCTGATTCATCTGTAGGTTAAAACATGGAAGAGAAGAGAGAGACGAGAGTCTTTACATAAAGCAGTCATCATCAGTGTATAGAAGAAGGGAATGCAAACTGACAGCTTTCCATGTTTAACATGAACTGAACTCATTTACACATGCAAAACAAACATGGGTTTAAAGTCAGTTCAAACCATTTACAGAAGCCTCACAATAAGGAGGAATTCATTTCAATATAGTTAAAAACATCTTTAGATCAGAGTTTAGATCTTCCAGTTATGAATTCAAGTTAAATTACATATTTTTTAAGGATGTGGGGTGTAATACCTTGTTCTTCCTCCTCATCATTGCAGATGACGTTGTAGAGCGTATCCAAAGCATAGCCGAGGATTTCAGAGTCTGATCTATTGTATTTGGGAGACAAACATTAGCATGTTTACTGAGCTGTAATCCACAAGCATTACAAGTATGAGTATTAACGTACCTGTCAGTCTGTAGTATGTTAATCAAGTGATCCATTGCCTGTGTTCCAACTTCCATTCGATATTTCTAGAAAACATTTAAAAAATGCTCATAGGATTGGTAATGCAACCAGAACCTAAAATAAAGGAATTTTAGTCAATATGAAAAGTTAGAAACATTCTGGATTTCTGTGGCATACAGGAAACCTGCACATCTATCTGTGTGGCAGACCAGGACTGACACCCACGTGTGTTAACGTGAAACCCTGTGCTTCTTAAACCCCTTATTCAAGCCTGATAAACTCATTACTCATGGTTGACAGTGCAGCTAATGGCAAAACTGTCCATGAACAGAAGTGACTTGGTGGAGGTCAGAGATGAGTTCATTTTAATCAGTAGAATGTGACAAACAAGAGCTTTATCCAAGGCTACTGACAGCACATTTATCGCAGAGAGACAAAGCAGAAGATATGTGCAGACTGCTTTATGTACATGATGTTAGTGCAGTGATTTCAACTCAAAGTTTCACAGCTCTTCTCTTAAATAATTTCAATAAAACCTTCAAGAAATTACAATTTTTCAAGGCAAGTTAGAATCCATATAACTAGCAACTGACTGCATACAGCTGCAGGCCCTTTTAGTGAGTCTCTACTTGTACTTTACCTTGGAGAGGGACTTAAGAGCACGGACAGCATCTCTCCGATCTTCTAGGAGCGTGGAGGAGGCAACTCGATCGCACAGCTTCTGGATCTGTTAATGGACATATTATTTTTTAATTATTATTGCAATGCTTGCTGATAATTTCTGTAATTTTATGTCTCTGAAATTGAGAGAATTTTTGGAATGTTTTAAAGAGCTGTGGTTTCTAAGCCCCAATGGTTCTGTGGTGGAGTTGTGAGGAGAAGCAAAAAATCCCAAAACAAAATACTGTACATAACTACATTTAGCACACACAGACAGCTGACAAATTAAAGGAAAAAACACTAGTATTTCTGAACCCTTTCAAGTTTTGAAATCTTTTATTTTAATCCAACACCATCTGACAGCTTGTGTCTTAATGTGCACCTTGGTCACTTCAGTAAGATTTACATATCACTTATGAAAAGGCGCAAGTGTGAATGCACGATATCTCCTGTATCTCAAGTTGCTTAGCTCTTATTACTAAGATGATGAGTCAACACATGTTTAATGCAAACTGCCATGAAATCAAAGTCGGCTGTGACAGTGTGACAAAGTGTCTAAGTTGTCTGTCTAAAATGAGATCTGGCTGACTGCAAAGGCCACAGAAAATGACTTGCATCACTCTAATACTCAAACCATTCAGCAATCCTTCATGTCACCCTGGAAGAGACTACTCCCATCATGGGATGAAGGTGACAACTTTGTATTGATTTGCAGAGACAAAGGGGACAAGTCGACCCAGCCAAAAAAAAAAAAAAAAAAAAGGCCCACCAGATGCACTTATTGTAGTGTGGTTTACTGCTTTCATTTTCATACAGGTCCTATTCCAAAAGCAAAAGCAAAACGCGGCTGGAATCGCAGGTCTAAAAAATGCACATTTTCCTGGAAAACTGATAAGTTTTACTGCAGGATGGGACAAGAATATGTCGACAAGTCAACAGTAAATTAATTTAACACCTCCGATCCCAGAAAGAGCAGTAACAAGGTGGAAAAAAAAAAAATTTCACAAGGTTTCTGTTCAAGTGTTTTGTGCATTCTCAGGAGTGACAGCTTCCTCCCTGAGCAGTCACTATACAAAGATCTGATTATATGTGGCTGTCTGCTGCAATGTCAGCAATGTGTCAGGAGATTCCTGCATGGAACACTATGCATGGCTGTCTGGAGTATCTGGCTGAAGTACAGCCAGATATTCAGTTATTTATTTGTGCTTTAAACCAATTGATTAGCAGGCAATCAGTACTAAAGATAATAGTCCGCTGCCGCCCTACGTACACGACAAGGTCCATTTTTATGTTATACACTAGCTCATTTTACGAGATCACCCCAATATGTTCAGTAGATTTGCAGATTAAACTTAATCAAAACAAAACTCTGACGTGTAAACAGCTGACAGTCCTAACGGGCTGGTTCTTGGTGTCCGTGTCTTTCATGGATTTCTCCATTCATTGTGGCTGCACAGCAGGTTACACACACTCCCACTGCTGCCTGACAGATTAGCCACGTTAGCTCATTAGCCCTCTAACTAGCTCGCTGCCAGCCATTCGCCAAGTGAAATGTATCTTCACACATTCTCTTAAGTGTTTGTATGTGACGAAGCAAAAAATAACGGGCTTAAAAACACAACTCTATCCCCCTGTTCTCAGTTTGTACGGCGCACAGCGGAGAAACGTTAGCTAGCCGCTGCTAGCCCAGCTGCTTTCCTACCGTCTCCGCTCCGGACGGCTGCGGCCCGGCTGCCTGCCCACTTATCACTCCTCTGAAGAAGTTCATCTCGGTGCCGTATTCAGAGCCTCTCTTTCTTCACAAAACACCCCTCTGCCGCCTCTCACTGTGCTCAGTATAATAGACACGTAAGAGAGTACACAATGATATATTTTTTACACTGTGTACACTGACCTACCCCGGAACACTAACGTTTGGGCACTGCGCATGCTCGCAAACGTGGCGATACGTGGCTCAGCAGCAGAAGACCCAGCCGGTTATTTAAAGGGCAAGAAAACTAATGATTATGCTCTGTGATAGGCAATGCAGCAATAAAATAAACAATTATCAATTAAATCTATCATTAGAGGGTTAAAGTTTTTAACTCTCACACACTGTTCAAGTAAAATTTAACCTGTTCGACTGGAGTAAAATGTGTCATTTAGTGGCAAAAAACACAAAGAATACAAATATCTCTAAAATTTATACTGTTGTACAGGAGCTACAATCCTTTATACACTGAGTTTGTTCTGAATTAAATTTGATCTGTAACTATCCAGGTGGATTTTAGATCATTGCATTGATTTTAGATCAGTGGGCATCAAATCAAGAGAAATTATTGATTTCTCAACAATTGTAACAATACAACTGTAAACTTGAAACTGTAAACTGTTGTTTCTGTGTATATAGTAGCCATTATGTATGATGCACATAAGGAAAAGAGGTCATACAGAGGTCAGAGGGTGCCTTGACAGATACAAGACGTGTATTATGGCAGCATGGCAGAGTGGTTAGCACTACTTCCTCACAGCGAGTTCCTGCTTCAAATCCTGGCTGGGGTCTGTCTTTATGGAGTTGACATGTTTCACCTTCTCCAAAGTACAACGGTCCAAAAACAAACACATGTTAGGTTAACTGGTGATCAAGGAAGTATTAATACTGAATTAATATATACAATTATAAATGGTAGTTAGGAGGATTTTTTTTTTAATTACACAGAAGTGGGTGTAATAAATACCAACAGTTTCAGTGTTAGTAATATTTCCACTTTCAGTTTATTATACTTGAATGAGCACGAGGTGAAAGCTGTCCATTGTTAAAACCTCTGCCTATAATATACAAAAATATATATACAAAAACTGGCAACCTCTTATGCATTTTTTATGTATTAATTCTTAATTAGTTTACAAGAACCCATAAATTTTTAATTGTGAATACAATATTCTGTTACCTCAAAAACATCACTTACTGTACCTTTAATTGATTATTAGCCTGCAGACAGACATAAGCACACAGCAGCCTTTTTTATTGTGTAAGTGGTAATTCTAATGGTGTAATTCAGGGTTGGATCAGCGCATACAAACAACCCAAACTTCCTAGTCAGCGTGCAGTGATTTAACAAAGTGAAAACTGTTTGGGCGTGTGCACTTTATGACTGATTCATAACTTTGTTACCTACTTTGGAGAATTTTACTATTTCAGATTATAATTGCTGTCATATGTCTAACTCAATCCGAGGGAAATCAAATTGTCACACATAAATGTGCGAACCTCAGGAAAGGCATTCAGGAAAGGACGGTTGGGCACTTGAACCTGTACAGTCTAATGCATTTTATTAACAAATTTTTTTTTGTATGCTTTTAATTTTGAAATATAACTAATAGGTATGGTATAACTGTCAAATACACACCTAAACAATCCTTAAGCAGAGTGACTAAGTTTATATGTGTAGGTACTTACAGAAAACAGCAGGTAAACAGCAAAGTTTACAGAAACACACTCAGAGGAAGCACACACCAAAGTAAAATAAAGTGAAACCAGAAACCAGATCTACTCGATTTTAACCTGCGTGTAACCCCAGAGCTGGATTAACCTGCCAGGGGACTTTGGACCCAAAGAAAAAATGGTGTTTTTCTCATGGAACATTATATAGATCCAGATCTGCTGAGTGGTGTGTGATCTGGATGAGAATAAAGAGGGGGAAAAAATCTACAAGAACGCTGAGATAAGCACAACAACGTTCATTCAATTATCTGTAAACATCTACACATGGATGTCTAGCTGCTTCTGGCTCACCATGAAGAGCCGGAGAGACAACATTCAGAGAATAAGTAAACTTTCATGCCACCAAACATCATTTCCCAACAAACACAACAGCACACTTTTGCCTGTTTAAATAAAGAATTACCTTTTTATTTTCCTACAGCAATGAAAACTGTTTCTGTAACTGTGTCTTCAGTGCCCTTAACCCCCATCTACCATCTGCTCTGATGGCTGGGTTCATTGTTACTGATCGTGTCCTTTATTATGTGTGAATCTTGATTTGCATAAATCTTGTTTCTAAAGCCCTGCGCACAGCTGCTTCCACACAGCACAGACAAGAAAAGCACCACAAACCGATTCAAATGCACCCAGTCATAAAAGTAATTCAGTGTCTTTAATAAACTTATGTTGAAATTAGTGAAGCAATCCAGTACAATAATATAAAAGCAGTAGAGTTTCATCATTGCACATCAGAGCCATGACACAAATGACAAAGCAAAAGCAACATGTGGTCCTCTAGTGTCTTTTAAAAGCTTCACAGAGAGAAGCCTGGACACATTTTCTGTCAGCTATGGGAACGACAACATCTGCATCTTCAGAGGTTTACTAATCTACAAAAAAATGAACTTATATATTTTAAATATGGCTCTATAAATTCTGGAAACATTACAGAATGATGTTCCTTAATGTAAAACTGCAAAGACCTGGAATATCTCATCGTCTAGAGTACACAATGTCATAAAAAGATTTTAAGAATCTGGAGAAATCTCTGTACACAAGGGACACGGCTGAAAATCAGTCAATCGGGATCAAAATAGGGAATCATTGCATGGGCTCAGGAACACTTCCAGACATTAACCGAAGTTAAAAAAAAAAAAAAAAAAAAACCCCAAAACAAAACGAAACATGGATGCCACATTCTCCAGACTCGGTTAAAAATCATACATCTCTAATTGTATGGAGGTGCTTTAGTTCCCATGAGATTAGCAGCACCATCAGTGCTGAAACGTATATACAGGACTTCAACATAACCTCTTATCCAGATGACCTATTTGTCAGGGAAGGCCTTGAGTATTTCAGTAAAATGATACTAAACCTCATACTGCAGCATCTAATACATCTAATATAACAGCATGGTTTTGTCCACAAGTTTCATTGTACAATGACAATAACAGGTTATTTAAAAAAAGTAACTGAAGACATTTCTATACAAACAAGCTTTTAATTAATTTTTTTTAATTGTTTCACATTATTATTTTATGTATCTTTCTGGTTTTATTGTGAAGCACTTTGTGATTTTTATCAGTGAAAAGTGCTATATACATAAATTTTACTCACTTACTATTCTATTCTATTCTATACCAGTAGAGGAGTCTGGGTGGCGAAGAGGCTTGCCAGCAGTCCAGATCTTTCACCAACTGAAAACATTTGGAGCATTCCTTATTCCTTAAAAATTAAATTCCTTAAAAAAAAATAAAGGAGCCTTGTACTGCTCCTCAGTGGAGAGCGTGCTCTCCTACTGCCTGGGTGTTTGGTACGCAGGCTCCACCTCTGACAACAGGAAGGCTGTGAACAAGGTAATTATCAACGCCCAAGAAATCACTGGCTCCTGTCTCAGGAAAACCAGGGTCATTACTTGCACCCTGCCCACCACCAGTTTGACCCACTGCCCTCTGGTCGACCTCCAGGGTCACTAACAGCTTTTTCCGATGGGCCATTCGGACCGCTAACAAACACTGTACCCCTACACCACACCTTACCAATCTGAGCCACGGTCTCATCAGGTCACTCACAAACAGACTCTGCTGAGACCAAGTCTTTTTTTTCTTTGCACTACTCTCAAGCACTTTGCTCTCCACTGTGTGCTTTTCTCTTATTTTGTATATATTCCTCTAGACTGTATATACACATTATTTACATTATTTCATTTCATAGTTACTTTTGTACTTCAGCTGCTCGAAGCACTGCCCCTGTCAGATAGGCCCAAGGTGCTTACAACATTCCTCAGAAATTCTGGTCCATGTTGGCATGACGGCATCAAACAACTGATGCAGAGATGATTTGAAATTTTTCATGACCCATTAACCTGCCGGAAATGGGCATCAGAAGATGGGTACACCGTGGTCATAAAAAGATGGACTCGGGTAGGCTGTGGCATTTAAACAATGCTCAGTTGGTAGTAAGAGGCTCAAAGTGTGCCGAAAAATAACCTGAACACTATTAACCACCACCAGCAGCGTGAACCATTGATACAAGGCAGGATGGATCCATGCTTTATGTTGTTTACGCCAAACCCTGAACCTACCACCTAAATATCAGAGTACAAATCGAAATTAATCAGACTGGGCAATATTTTTTTAACATCTTCTGTTGTCCAATTTTAGTTCCTGTTCTTAGATAACAGGACTGGCACCCAGTCTGGTCTTCTGCTGCTGTAGCCCATCTGCCTCAAGGTTCGACATGTGTTCACAGATGCTTTTCTGCACACATTTGTTTTAATGAGTGGTTATTTGACTAACTGTTGTTCCTATCAGCTCAAAGAAGTCTGACCATTCTACTCTGACGTCTGGTATCAACAAAGTATTTTCACCCAGAGAACTGCTGCTCACTGGATATTTTTCTCTTTATTGGCCCATTGTCTGTAAACCCTGGAGGTGGTTGTAGTTGTAGATGAACTGTTTCTGAAATACTCAAACCAGACCGTCTGGCACCAACAACCATGCCACGTTCAAAGTCACCTTTCTTCCTCATTCTGATGTTTGGTTTGAGCATCAGGTCGTGTCTACATGCCAAAATGCACTGAGTTGCTCCCATGTGATTGGCTGAGCAAATATCTGCACCAACAATAACCTAGCCACTGACTGTAATATAATTTAGCAATCATAATATTAGAACTAATCAGTTGTAGTATTAGGATTAAGCAGCAGGAAACTGATGTGGCTGACAGCCATCAACCACTAACAGAAACTAGGAAAAAACAGGAAAAAACTGGAAGAGAGAAAAATGAGAGTTTGCATGACCAAACTTAAGACTTTCTGACACCTTTTAAGGCTATTTTGAGAAGCAATTTTGCAAGAAACTTTACAGGGAGTCTCTCTTTTCCTCCATAACCCTAGGTTTAATATAGTGTGTGTGTGTTTTTGGAGGCTTAAACTTTACACGGCCTATGAGAGGAGTCTCCTGTAAACATGACAAACTGTATGAGCGGTGATGTTATCAGTAGTTTATTGTATGTTAAGTCCAACACATTCAAAATGGAAAGGAAGAAAGAAATAAAATAAGGACCTAAACTTAAAAAAAAAAAAGTCTCCACCTACAACAGTTTTGTAATAGCAACAAGGGTAAACACAGTAAAATGAAGATGGCAGCCAAATGTTTACCACACCTGCTAAAGCCAAGAAGATACTTCTATTTCCATTCAAAAAAAGAAAGGGTTGGAATGATTTACAACGAGGATCCATTAACTGCACTTTTAAATCACAGAAAAATAAATTAACACTTTTTTTCTTCCTTTTTCCTTTCGAGGATCCTTTAAAGTTTCGAGAGGGATGAGTCGTTGAAGACCTCAGCAAGAAAAGAAGAATTACCCATCTGTAAATTTCTACCTTCAAACGTTTTACCACCACTGACATGGAGAAAGCACGAGATCGGTTTGAAAGCATGATGGCTCTTCTTCACCACTCTCTTCATTGACCGTTGCTGTAAAAAGTATGATTGCAGTCAAGTGCCTGCGTTAAGCAATTACCTGACAAATAGACATTTGGTGGGGAGGGTGGTGGGTGGGTTGAGGCACTCGAGGAGCTGTCATTTTTCTGCAATGTTAGGTCGAAAGCTGTTGCCAAGTTTAAAGTTTAAAAGCCATTTCCACATCTGAAAACATTATACCACAAAATTACCAAGCATTACTGTGAAAATCTACCTCGACTATACCATGCTTGTTTACCACGTCTTGTTTCAACTGTGAGTGGGAAGGAGACATTTCACACTAATTACGAGGACCAATTTCCTTTTCGTAGCCAGATGAGAAATTTGGAGAGGTTGTTGTGTTGAGACTGACGAGATTGTCCCAGAAATGTTGGAAATAGTGCAATACCACCAGACAAGGAAGACCTCATTAGTATATTTGTCAAGAAAAATGCTACATCATCATTTTACTTCCCGTTTCAGTGCAAGATAACAAAAAAAAAAAACAAAACAAGAAAAACACGTTTTCCTTTCCAGCTGAAACCAAAAGGTCTTCCCTCCCTTACCGAGTGGTAATAAAAAACAAAACATGCTAATGGACAAGGAGGAGCTGACATGTATAGCATTCAGATAACTCAATAAAATATGCACAGTGAATAATCAGCATATGAAAATACAAATGTTTTAACGCTAGAAAAGTGAGTGCAGTTATTTGCTCGTCTGTAGGCTGGAGGGGCCCGACGAGCCCCACGCATACAGATCTTTACAAAAATTGTTGCTGAGGAAAAAAAATAAAACAACAGTCTGACAACTTGTGAGTCCAGGGGTCAACCCGATTGCTGCCATGAGTCGATCAAAACTACGGCCAGTGTCTGAATTTTATTCTGAGACATCGCCGAAGCGTCAGTTCAATGAAATCGTGGTCGTGCGGAGCTATGACCTGTTAAACCAAAAGACCAAGAATTCACTGCCACCATCTTTAATGTACCTTTTGCTTTTTGTTTTGTTTTTTTTGGAGGGTGAAGTTCTTCAGATGTGGGACTGCACCTCTTTGCTGTTTTAACAAAACAGAGAATGAGGCACCTATTGTCTCTACAAAACCCACAACACACAATTACAACAAATGTACAAAACTCACAGCAGATTATCTGTAGTAATAAAACAGTATGGAAAATGAAATATGCACCTGAAAAACAAATCTTATGAATACTGCAAGTATTTTTTTTTTCAAAATCTGCTCTCAGCAGATACCAGTTCAAAAAAAAGAAAGAAAAGAGCAGCTGTGTAGCAGCCCCAAACCACTTTTAGCTTTAGTAAGACTGGAAAAGGTGAAAGAGAAGGCACCATCATGCTTTTATCAAGTCGAGAGAGAAATGAATATACACAGAAAAGCAAAACATACAGTAAACTATGATTTTTGCTGTACATTTATTCAATTACTCCGCACTTAAGACAGGAAGGGAGGGAAGAGGGAGAGAGGTGTTTACCATCCCAGTTTCGCAGTCTAGCTGGCAGGACTTAAAAAAAGAAAAATAAAAGAAGAAAAACTAAACACTCAGAATCAAAAGGGAAAAAAGAAAAAAAGAAAAAAACAAGAGCAAGCCGCCATCATTACCACTTTTCTATTGTTCAGCTTTGTTTCTCATTTATCCTTGTTTCCTCACTCATTTGGTGTAAGTCCAGGATTAGAGGATTTTTTTTTTGGATTCATGAGAGAAAAGTGTCATGTAGATTTGCTTATCTTGTCCATCCAGCAGTAATTGAAAGGTTGTTTTGGGTCAAAAGTGTGAAAAGTACATTGGTCACAGCCGACGGGCTGCGAGTGAGGCCTGCCCCGGTTAAGTCGTATCGCTTTGAGACAAAACAGGTCTCTCCAGCTGCGTTCCGAGCATGGATGTCAACGTAACATGACAAAAGTACCCATTAGTGCATATTGATGAGAGCATTATGCAATTTGAAGCAGTGGTCTCTCAAAAAAGGAAAAGGCAAGCTTCCCCCCCAGGAACTGCACAGAACTTTGCATCTCACTCTTCTCGACCTGTGGGCAGAACACCATACCATATAAAATGTGCAATAGAGGGGATTTCTTGAAGCAGCGCCCCAGTTAAGTCAAGGCATATATAATCTCTTTTGATGGGCTGTATTATTGTGGTTAAGTCTCATCAGTCCCTCCTAATGTGGCAGATTACTCCTGGTTGGTTTGCCTTTTTTTTCCTTCTTCTTCTTCTTCTTCTTCTTCTCGCAAATTTACAAATTAAAGTCTGCGAATTCTTGAGAAACCTGAAAAGGATGCTCAGCTCACAACTAATAAGCGACATTTTTTTTGTTTGCTTATTTTGTTTTTTGTCTATTTCACAAACAAATGGTTGACAGGCCGTGTCACATTCCAAAGCAAAGAGGGAACAAAAAAAATAAACAAAAAACAAACAAAAAAAACAAATATATACTTTTATACATGAAGATTTCTTTTCGTTAACGAGAACGGTTGAAGATGAAGAACATGATACTACTTCCACACTTGAAGGGGGGAGGGTTGCTCTTCTCAGCGACGAGGGGTCGTGAAGCGGCCCTCTCCCTGGCCACTGGAGCCTCTTCCAGAGCCCATGCCGGGTTTGGGGCCATGCTACCTCGAGGCGGCGGTCCCCTTCCATCACGCATCATCCCGCTTCCCACGACGCCTCGTGAACCTCCGGCACCCCGATCGTTGCGCCTCATGTCCCGACGTTCGTCTCCCCCACGGGTCTCTCGTTCACGCACTGCTCTCGTCTTCTTCTCCTCCACGTTCAGACGCACCTCGCCTCGAAACATGATGGGCTGCAGGGAAAATTAAGAAGGGCAAGGTCATTTTCCTGCCGTTTCACTTTGCTCCTCTCCCAGACTATTTAAGGATTACTCTCCAGGTCTGTTTCATTCAGGTGGCAGCGACCCAGAATGAAACGACAGTGGTGAGATTGACATTGCCGCCAACTTGAAAAGCGTGTTTTTAAGGTTTACCCTTACCACCTCACTGACCAATAAAACCCCGCTATTACCTGCTACTGTGTAATGGCATCAATTTAGATATCAAATGCAATTTTCTGGATTTTTATTGTCTCATGGGCATCACTGATAACCCCAGCCTCAAACAGCAAAATCTTTCCCCACCCCATAAAAAGGAGTCTTCTTGAGCATGTCTGCAGGACTACTTGAGGCACAGCTGCCATTTTTGTTCACTCCCTGAAAATTTGATTCTTTACACCTGCACTTATGAAACACTGTGCTGGATCTTCTCCACTGTGTCAAAATGGCCACTCTTTAACTTGAATTCCAATTTTGTTAAAGAAGAGGTAAAATCTTATGACTGGGCTTGGTGGCGTGCAGACATTTTGTTGCTGTGGTCCCCAATTTTTTCAATTTTTAGTGGGCTGTGAGCAGGCATAAGGTAGTGCAGAGACTTCAGGAAATTGCAGTAAAATATCTGCTTATCGTCTCATCATGGATTCACAGAGAAAACAAAAACAAACATGCGGCAGACTGGTTGCCACAGATTCAAGATTGGACACTACAATCGTCCTGACAAAGACCCAGTTATGATCCTTGGCATGAAAGTTGGGCCAGTTTGACACCAGAGTTGTGTTTTGTCTGTCAGTGGCTAAATTGCAGATGCACTAGTGCAAGCAGTCAGAACGAGATTTTTCACAGAGCCATCAGGAAGAGAACAGAAAGTCTGAAACCAGCCTAGACACGCTCAAGGAGAAGACCCTTGAAGTTTTTTTCCTTTCTCTGGGTGGAGACACGATAGCAATTTGGCTTCATCATCTTGCTTTCCTCTTTGCATATTTAAAATCTCAATATGTGACTGACAGGACAAGGGATGCAAACAAATATATCACAGAAAACAATGACTTATGTTTATTCAAACTGAGCACGTAGGTGAACTCTAGCATCAAATGAAATGTAGCAATGCGTGTCACCAAAATCCACCACCAAATGAAACAAAGTGGGTAATGAAATGTTGATACATGCCCCTTCTACCTTGGCCCCCAGGATTCTCTGCACAGGCTCCGAGTCGTCAAAGACAACAAATCCAAAGTTAGGCAACTTCCCGCCAACGCCCTTGGTGTTGATTCGCAGTTCCACCACATTTCCATATGCTGAAAGATCAGAGGATAAAAAAAAAAAAAAAAAAACATTTATCAATTTTGCATTTTTTTAATGTGGCAGAAAATAAATATATTAAAGAATAATAATAATAATTAAAAAAAAAAAAAAAAGAAGCATACTCATAAAAAACTCTTTGAGCTCGTTTTCATCAATGTCATGTGGAAGATTGCCAACAAAAAGCTGGTGGCTGTCAGGGTACCGAACGATTCGCCTGCTATCCATGTCACCAGACTCTGAATCGCCCCTGCTACCTGCAAGTCAGAACAACAGGCAACGAAAATGTAGAATCATATATCGGATCAACATCATGTAGTAGTAAGAAATAAAACAAGTGACAGAGATAGTAATATTTACCTTTGTTCACAAAACTCAAGTGCTGTTTTCCTGTTTGAGAGTCTGAAGATGCAACGCCATCTAACAGCGACACAGACGTACAGAAAGTATAAATAAACCAGATTTTTAAAAAACAAAACTGAGGAATCTTTAATCTGAGGAGATCGGTGTTAGCATTACCAGATCTGGGACCCCGTGGAGTGAAGGTTGGTCTGTCGCGAGTGCGCTGGTCTCTGGGGCGAAGAGGTGCCGTCTGTGTCTCCGGCTTTGCATCAGCTCTGGGCTAAACAAGGCAAATAAGAAATTAATATCATCTCAGCTTTAGCTAGGATCAGACAGAAATCGGTCCTTTTGTGCTGGGGCTGTATGTCATTCTGATCTTTTCCTGACAACATTTTTCCTTTTCACTGGCTGTTCAACATATTGGTTGGTAGCAAGCGGTAGCTTCAGGTTT